>NC_092371.1:244802932-245112932 GCF_030028105.1 Mobula birostris | reverse complement strand
AATGCATGTTCATTCACTTTGTAGTAGAAATAAATGAACGGACTATTTTCTAAACGGGGAGAAGATCCAAAAATCTGAGATGCAAAGGGACTTGGGAGTCCTTGTGCAGAACACTCTGAAAGTTAACTTGTAGGTTGAGTGGGTGGTGAGGAAGGCAAATGCAATGTTAGCATTCATTTCGAGAGATCTAGAATACAAGTGCAGGGATGTGATGCTGAGGTTTTATACGGCACTGGCAAAGCCTCACCTTGAATATTGAGAACAGGTTTGGGCTCCTTATCTAAGAAAGGTTGTGCTGCCATAGGAGAGGGCCCAGAGGCGGTTCACAAGGATGATTCCAGGAATGAGAGGGTTATCATACAAGGAACGTTTGATAGCTCTGGGTCTGTACTCGCTGGAACTTAGAAGGACAAGGGGGATCTCATTGAAACCTTTCGAATGTTAAAAGGCCTGGACTGAGTAGATATGGAAAAGATACTTCCCATGGTGGGAGGGTCTAGGACAAGTGGGCACGGCCTCAGGATAGAGGAGCGTCCATTTAAAACAGAGATACACAGAAATTTCTTTAGCCAGAGGGTGGTGAATTTGTGAAATTTGTTGCCACATGCAGCTGTGGAGGCCAGGTCGTTGGCTGTCTTTAAGGCAGAGATTGATGGGTTCTTGATTGGACATAGCATCAAAGGTTACGGGGAGAAGGCTGGGAAATGGGGTTGAGGAGGAGAAAAAACAAGGATCAGCCATATTGAATGATGGAACAGGCTCAATGGGCCAAATGGTGTTATGGTGATGTATCCCTAAATAAATAGATTAAGGTGAAATATTTAAAATAGTTATGTATATACCATCTTAGTTTAATATCACACATAATGTTTAAAATAATGAACCCTCTTATTCTGGTGACTTCACACTTCTTTTCCAGTCCTGATGAAAGGTCTCGGCCTGAAATGTCGACCGTTTGTTGCCCTCCATAGATGCTTCAGCTTTTTGTGTACGTACCGGTGTCTGCAGAATCTCATCTTTTTCATTCTTAGTTGTGCTGTTTGTGTGAATTATTTTACTGAAATTGATTTTTCAGCCACCTCGATGACTTCATAGCAGCTGGATGAATTGTAATGGGGTATTCTTGCCTCAGGTTTCTAGTTCATTGACGAAAGTTTGCATTGGAGTTAGCGGTGGGCACCACCGGAGTTAACTTTGTTAATTGTACTAATCCCAGACAAAGATTAAAACTAGAACAAGGCTATCCAAGAGTGAGCTGATGCACAATTCTTCACCCAAACCCCAGTGGAAATCAACAACTCCCTCAGAAGATGGTGCTGGTGGGGTCAATTGCCAATTTTGAGATGCCTTTATTGAGTAAGAATATCAAAGGTTACAGAAAAAGAAGACATAAATGTGCATGCTGTAATTGAATTGAGAAAAGGCTCAAGAATTTCATTTCTTATTTACCTATGGTTCAATGTAAGTTTTGAAAAAAAAACAATAAAACTGGGCCCAACATATTGATGAAATTACAAAAAGGTCTATTTTTCATTGGAATTTGAAGAGATTTGGTACAGTACTGTGTAAAAATACGAGGCACATATATATAGCTAGGGTACCAAAGACTTT
This sequence comes from Mobula birostris, assembly GCF_030028105.1. NCBI lineage: Eukaryota > Metazoa > Chordata > Chondrichthyes > Myliobatiformes > Myliobatidae > Mobula > Mobula birostris. The sequence continues at coordinate 245,111,321 of NC_092371.1, read as the reverse complement.
TGCACAGTACTATATTTGTCAACGTGGAGAAAAGAGTGAGTTTGGTGGGAGCAAAGGATGCTGGGAATGGTGAGGCTGGATCGTCATGGGATGGGTGTGGGACAAGTGGCAGGGGTGTGCAAACACTCCCAGCCCCGAGACACCAGGCAAGATTATTTGATTAAAAAGAATAAGTTTATTGATCATCACAGAATGTTTCTGTGATACCTTCCACATCCTCCCCTCTCCTTCTCTTTTTCCCAATGATGATTCCTCTCTCCCTAGAGAGCATTCTGACCAGTTGCATTACCGCCTGGTATGGAGAGGCCACTAGCACAGGTTTGTAAATTCAGCCAGCTCAGTCACGCGCTCTTGCCTTCCATCCATTGGGAACATCTTCGAAAAGCAATGGTTCAGAAAGGTGGTATCCATGAGCAAGGATCCTTACCATACAGAAGGTTTCTGAAAGGTCCATGAACTGAAGAACACTAGCTCCCTATTATCCCCTATTTTTGCACTACTTATTTTTTAAATTTCTTGTTGTAACTCATAAAACACTTTAATATGTATTGAACAGTATTGCTGCTGGTAAACAACAAATTTCATGACATTTCATAACGGATGGAGATCCGTCTCTACCAAAGGAGGTGTAAGGTCACCCTTGGGCAAGGTGCATCACCAGGGTCATGTGACTCCATGGGGCAGGTGATGGATGGTCGTATGAGCAGCTGCTGCATATCACAAGTCCTGGTTATGTGACCACTGACACCAGGCAGACTATCTCTGTAGAGTATTGATATTGGCTGGGGTCACCTGTCTTGTGAAGACACTGCCCAGAAAGCAATAGCAAACCATTTCTGCAGAAAGATTTGTCAAGAATAGTCATGGTCATGACCATGGTCGCCCACGACATCCTACACAGTACATAATGAATGACCGAATGCGGTTTCTACTTGGAATTAATTTCTGTAACTGTCAGAAAACTCCTTTCACTTGAAATACAACTGGTAATTAGTAATATTTAGAAATAGTTAAAATGATTTATTAATACTAATGACATATAAAAATAATGCATCATGTATTTATATAAAGCCACCTTCAAAATATATAGAACTATTTAAAATATTATTCTTTTTTTAAATCAATTCAAAGAATAAACAAAACTTAGTAAAGGTTGGTGACACGAGGAAATCTGCAGATGCTGGAATTTCAAGCAACACACATAAAAGTTGCTGGTGAACACAGCAGGCCAGGCAGCATCTCTAGGAAGAGGTACAGTCGACGTTTCGGGCCGAGACTCTTCGTCAAGACTAAATGAAAGAAGAGCTAATAAGAGATTTGAAAGTGGGAGGGGAGGGGGAGATCGTACCCCATCCATTATTTATTTATATGCACACATTCTTTTTCTCTCTCTCCTTTTTCTTCCTCTGTCCCTCTCACTATACCCCTTGCCCATCCTCTGGGTTCCCCCCCACTTTTCTTTCTCCCTGGGCCTCCTGTCCCATGATCCTCTCATATCCCTTTTGCCAATCACCTGTCCAGCTCTTGGCTCAATCCCTCCCCCTCCTGTCTTCTCCTATCATTTTGGATCTCCCCCTCCCCCTCCCACTTTCAAATCTCTTACTAACTCTTCCTTCAGTTATTCCTGACGAAGGGTCTCGGCCCGAAATGTCGACTGTACTTCTTCATAGAGATGCTGCCTGGCCTGCTGCGTTCACCAGCAACTTTGATGTGTGTTGCTAAAGGTTGGTGATCTCATTCAAGGTAATAAGGTCATGCTAGTTAGCTTACATACAGCTCTGAGACAAAGCATAGTTCATCTCCCCTCAGTTTGCTGCATTGTGGAAACAACTCTGGTGCCTGCACTGAGGCAGTGAAATATGCCATGAATCTGATCTCTAGTGTGAGGGAGTGAATGTGCCCTGATCTGATCTCCAGTGTGAGGGAGTGAATGTGCTCTGATCTGATCTCCAGTGTGAGGGAGTGAATGTGCCCTGATCTGATCTCCAGTGTGAGGGAGTGAATGTGCTCTGATCTGATCTCCAGTGTGAGGGAGTGAATGTGCCCTGATCTGATCTCCAGTGTGAGGGAGTGAGTGTGCTCTGATCTGATCTCCAGTGTGAGGGAGTGAATGTGCTCTGATCTGATCTCCAGTGTGAGGGAGTGAATGTGCTCTGATCTGATCTCCAGTGTGAGGGAGTGAATGTGGTCTGATCTGATCTCCAGTGTGAGGGAGTGAATGTGCCCTGATCTGATCTCCAGTGTGAGGGAGTGAATGTGCCCTGATCTGATCTCCAGTGTGAGGGAGTGAATGTGCTCTGATCTGATCTCCAGTGTGAGGAGTGAATGTGCCCTGATCTGATCTCCAGTGTGAGGGAGTGAATGTGCTCTGATCTGATCTCCAGTGTGAGGGAGTGAATGTGCCCTGATCTGATCTCCAGTGTGAGGAGTGAATGTGCCCTGATCTGATCTCCAGTGTGAGGGAGTGAATGTGCTCTGATCTGATCTCCAGTGTGAGGGAATGAATGTGCTCTGATCTGATCTCCAGTGTGAGGGAGTGAATGTGCTCTGATCTGATCTCCAGTGTGAGGGAGTGAATGTGCCCTCATCTAATCTCCAGTGTGAGGGAGTGAATGTGCTCTGATCTGATCTCCAGTGTGAGGGAGTGAATGTGCCCTGATCTGATCTCCAGTGTGAGGGAGTGAATGTGCCCTGATCTGATCTCCAGTGTGAGGGAGTGAATGTGCTCTGATCTGATCTCCAGTGTGAGGGAGTGAATGTGCCCTGATCTGATCTCCAGTGTGAGGGAGTGAATGTGCCCTGATCTGATCTCCAGTGTGAAGAGTGAATGTGCTCTGATCTGATCTCCAGTGTGAGGGAGTGAATGTGCTCTGATCTGATCTCCAGTGTGAGGAGTGAATGTGCCCTGATCTGATCTCCAGTGTGAGGGAGTGAATGTGCCTTGATCTGATCTCCAGTGTGAGGGAGTGAATGTGCCCTGATCTGATCTCCAGTGTGAAGAGTGAATGTGCTCTGAGCTGATCTCCAGTGTGAGGGAGTGAATGTGCTCTGATCTGATCTCCAGTGTGAGGAGTGAATGTGGTCTGATCTGATCTCCAGTGTGAAGAGTGAATGTGGTCTGATCTGATCTCCAGTGTGAGGGAGTGAATGTGCCCTGATCTGATCTCCAGTGTGAGGGAGTGAATGTGCCCTGATCTGATCTCCAGTGTGAGGAGTGAATGTGCGCTGATCTGATCTCCAGTGTGAGGAGTGAATATGCCCTGATCTGATCTCCAGTGTTCCCCCGGGATCAATAAAGTATGATTATGACTATGACTTGTGAATCCACTGGTTGGCTGTATACATAGTTTCACATACAAGAGAAACTCAGCAGGTCAGGCAGTATCTATGGAGAGGAATAATCAGTTGACATTTCGGTCTGAGACTCTTCATCAGGACTGGAAAGGGAGGGGGAAGAAGCCAGAATAATAAAGTTGGTGGAGGGAAAGGATTAGTAGCTAACACCTGATAGTGATTTTCCATTCCCCATTCAGGCTTCTCTCTTTCTCATTCCCTCTTCCTTACCTGCCTATCATCTCCCTTTGGTTCCTCTCCTCCTTTCCTTTCACACATGGTTCACTCTCCTTTCCTATCCGATTCACTTTTCACACTTATCACCTCCCAGCTGCTCACTTCATCTTCCCTTACCTCACCCTCCCACCTTCCCCCTCACCTATCATCTGCCAGGTTATTCTGGGTTTTTCAACCTTCCATTCCAGTCCTGATGAAGGGTCTTGGAACAGATAATTTTTAATTAAAAGAAATAAAGTAACATGTTGAAGTATTCATTTGAACACTGCACTGAAATACGCCCTGTTCCGTTTTATATTCTGTGCTCTCACTAGTTTTTTTTGTTGCCGTTTGAGCGATTTTTTTGCACGGAGTCGTTTTGATGTTTGATGTTTTTCTTTGAATGGGTTAATTCCATTTTTCTTTGTTTCGTGACTGTGTGGGGAGACAAATCTCAGGGTTGTACACCGCATACATACTTGGATAATAAATGTACTTTGAACTTTGAAATTTGAAACATTTATAATGCAAACCTTTTTGATAGAGCAGCTAATTTGTTCATCAGTAATTATGTTCAAATTCAAGTTTATTGTCATTCAACCATATACATGTATATAACTAAACAAAACATCATTCCTGCGGGGTCAAGGTGCAAAACACAGTACAAACAACCACACACAGCACGCACAGTTACGATCCCGCACATAAAGTCACAGAATAATATTAGCACAAGTCCCGGAGTGTCCTGGCCTCATGATTTATCGTGCATGCAATGTTATCTTGGGGACACACTTCTGCAGGAACGAGTATGCAGTATTTTCTATCTTATGCTGGGTCAGCAGACTTATGCAAATCACTTGCCTTTTAAGTTATGAACCTACATGCCATTAAAAATTCACAAATTCAAAACACCCTTCCTCCTTCCCTTTCTCCCACTCTCCTCTCCAATCAGAATCCTTCTTCTCAAGCCCATTAACTTTTCCACCTATTACCTTCCAGCTTACTTTGTTCAACCTCCTGTACCCGCCTGGCTTCACCTATCACCTCCTAGCTTATCCTCCTTTCCCTCCCCACACCTTCTTACTCTGGCATCTTACCCCTTCCTCTCCAGTCATGAAGAAGGTCAACAGTTCCTCCAGCATTTTGAATGTGTTGCTCTGGATTTCCAGCATATTTCCAGGTTTCCAGATTTCTGGAATATCTTGAGCTTAATTTTTTTGGTTATTTTACAGTGGGACTGGTTTATAAGTAGCTTAAATTCATGTCTGTTCAAGTGAATTCCTGAGTTTCCACCACAGAAAGTAGTGGATATGGTCTAGTCCATGACCCTCCACACCACTGAGCGCATCTACACGGAGTGTTGTTGCAGGGAAGCAACATCCATCATCAAAGACCCCCCACCACACAAACCATGCTGCCATCAAGAAGAAGGTACAGGAGCCTCAGGACTCACACCACCAGGTTCAGGTACAGTTATTAACCCTCAATCATCAGGCTCTTGAACCAGAGGGGATATCTTCACTCAACTTCACTCACCCCAACACTAAATTGTTCCCACAACATTCCTACAGCTCACGAGCTGGCAGCTCGTTCCACACTCTTACCACCCTCTGAGGTAAGAAGTACCCCCTCTTGCTCACCTTAAACATTTCACCTTTCACCCTTAACCCATGACCTCTAGTTCTAGTCTCACCCAACCTTAGTGAAAAAAGCCTGCTTGCATTTACACTAAATATACTCCTCATAATTTGTATACCTCCATCAAAGTTTCCTTCAATCTTCTACATTCTAGGAAATAAACTCCTAAGAACTCGGCTCGCCTTTGGAGGCCTAGGATTTCGGGGCTCTGGAGATAGGCAGATTGAAGGTCGGTGTCCCGACAGACTGGTGTGTCATGGGAGCCGGAAGATCTTTGGCTGTGTTCCAGAGACCTGAGATGTCTGGACACAGAGCTCGGAAAAAGCAATGCAACCGACTTTTAACACCATAAACCAGCGAGTTGTTTGTTATGTCTTCCCTCTCGCTGTGAAACAGAGACATCCCTTTCTCTCTTACTAGGGAGAGAGAGAGCCTGTGGTATGTCGAATACCGGGTGAACGTGTAGTCTTTGGGGTACTGCAAGTCTGTGTCTTTGCTTTTGCTTTTGCTGCACACTTGAGTGCTCGGTGGCAGGTGCTGATGCTTCTTGTTTGCTAGTGGGGAGAGGAGGGGATCATTGCTTGCTGCTGCTTACATGCGGGGTGGGGGAGCTGGGGGGGGACTTTGGGTCCTAATATTTAACTGTCATTCATTCTTTGGGGAACTCCTCTGTTTTTCGTGGATGGCTGTGAAGAAAAAGCATTTCAGGATGTATATTGTATACATTTCTCTGACGTTAAATGTACCTTTGAAACCTTTTCATATAACTCATGTTCTCAAGTCCTGATAACATCCTTGTAAATTTTCTCTACACTCTTTTAATCTTAGTTACATTTTTCCTATGGGTAGATGTCTAAAACTGCTCACATTACTCCAAATTCGACCTATTCAATCTCTCAAGCAAATTCAACATAACATCCCATCCCCTGTGCTCAATATTTGATTTTTGAAGGCCAACGTGTCATAAGCTTTCTTTAGACCAAAAGACCAAAATTTACCTGTGATTTACAGCCCTATCTACCTGTGATACCACTTTCAGGGAATTATGGACCTGTATTCCCAGATCCCTCTGTTCTAGCACACCCTTCAAGCCTACCACTCACAGTTTAAGACCTACTAAAGCACAACACCTCATACTTGTCTGCATTAAATTTCATCCGCCATTTTTCAGCTCATGTTTCCAGCTGATCTAGATCCCGCTGCAAGCCATGATAGTCTTCCTCACTGTCCACTACACCCCCAATCTTGGTGTCATCTGCAAATTTACTGATCTAGTTAACCACATGATCATCCAGATCGTTGTTATAGATGACAAAGAACAAAGGACCCAGCATCAATCCTTGTGGCATTCCACTAGTCGCAGACCTCCAGTCATCTACTACTCTCTGGCTTCTCCCACAAAGCCAGTGTCTAATCCAGTTTACTGCCTCATCCTGAATGCCGAGTGACTGACCTTCTTGACCAGCCTCACATACAGGACCTTGTCAAAGGCCTTGCTAAAGTCCCTTTCTATTCAAATAGTTATATATCCGGTCCTTTAGAATACCTTCCAATAACTTTCCCACAACTGATATCAGACTCAAAGGCCTATAATTTTCTGGTTCATGTTTAGAGCCTTTTTTAAACAGTGGAACAGCATTGAGTATCTTCCAATCCTCTGGCACCTCACGCCTGACTGAGGATGTTTTAAATATCTCTGCTAGGGCCCTGGCAATTTCTGCACTTGCCTCCCGTAGGTTCTGAGGGAACACCTTATCAGGCCTTGGTGATTTATCCACTTTAATTTGCCTCAGGGTGGCAAACATCTACTCCTCTGTAATCTATACAGGGCCCATTAAATTGATGCTGCTTTGCCTCACTTAAGACCATAAGACAAAGGAGCAGAAGTTGGCCATTCGGCCCATCGAGTCTGCTCTGCCATTTTATCATGAGCTGATCCATTCTCCCAGATAGTTCCACTCCCCCATCTACTCACCATAACCCTTGATGCCCTGGCTACTCAGATACCTATCAATCTCTGCCTTAAATACACTTCTATCCTCTGCGTCCATTTCCTGAGTAAATACAGATGCAAAAATTCCTTTTAAAATCAGCTGCTTCTCTTTTGGCTCCACACATGGATTAGCATTCTCATATTCCACAGGACCAATTTTGTCCCTTGATATCCTTTTGCTCTTAATATATCTGTAGATTCCCTTAGAATTCTCCTTCATCTTGTCTGCTGGTGCAACCACATGTCTTCATTTATCTTATTTCCTTCTTAAGTGTTCTCTTGCATCTTTTATACTCCTCAAGCACCTCATTTGTTCTTACCTGTCTATATCTGCTATGCACCTCCTTTTCTTTCTTAACCCTGGTCTCTGTAGCTGTTGAAAACCAAGGTTCCATAAACCTGTTATCCTTGCTTTTTATTCTGACAAGAACATACAAATTCTGTACTCTTAAAATTTCACTTTTGAAGGTCTCCCATTTACCAAGTACACCTTTATCAGAAAACAGCCTGTCACAATATACACTTGCCAGATCATTTCTGATACCATCAAAATTGGCCTTTCTCCAATTTAGTATCTCAACCTGTGGACCAGACTTATCTTGAATCAATTTTATTTTGAATCAAAAGCAAGAGAAAATCTGCAGATGCTGGAAACCCGGGCATTACACACAAAATGCTGGAGGAACTACCAAAGGGCTTCGGCCCAAATCACCGACTGTGCTCTTTTCCTAGATGCTGCTTGGGCTGCTGAGTTCCTCTGGCATTTTGTGTGTGTTGCTATCTTTTTGAATACTTGTTTTTGAAACTAATGGCATTGTGATCACTCAATGCAAAATGTTCCCCTACACAAACTTCTGTCATCAGCCCTGCCTCATTCCCTAATAGCAGATCCAGTATGGAATGCCCTCTAGTTGGGACTTCTATGTACTGATTAAGGAAACTTTCCTGAAGACATTTGACAAACTCTATCCCATCCAGTCCTTTTACAGTATGTGAGTCCCAGTCAATATGTGGAAAGTTAAAATCACCTACTACCACACTTGTGTTTCTTGCAACAGTCCGCGACGTCTACAAATTTGGTCCTTTAAATCCTACGGACTGTTGGGTGGTCTGTGATATAATTTAATTAACATGGTTGTACTTTTCTTAGTCTTCTTATCTATCCATAAAGACTTACTAGAACAGCGTTCCATTCTATTCTGACTGTGCACTGTAATCACATTTTCTCTGTTGTAACATGACCCAATCCAACAATGGTCATTCCTTTCCTTTTATTGGCTCAAATAGTGACTCATTCTCGGTGAGGCTTGCAGTTTTCACATGGCTCCTGTCCTACAAGATATCACTCTCTCACTCGCCGCTTCAAACTCGCCGTTTCTTGGATTTACTGTAATTGCTTGGAAGAAAATGAATCTCAGGCTGTATAGGTGACTATGTACTGTGATAATAAATTTACTTAGAACTTTGAAAAAAGCTGCAGACATTGAGCCAGTCACAAACAAGAGAATATCTGCAGATGCTGGAAATCCAAGCAACACACACAAAATGCTGGAGGAATTCAGCAGGCCAGGCAGCATCTATGGAAAAGAGTGCAGTCGACGTTTCGGGCTGAGGCCTACCGAAGGGTCTCGGCCCGAAATATCGACTACGCTTTTCTTCCATAGATGCTGCCTGGCCTGCTGATTTCCTCCAGCATTTTGTGAGACATTGAACCAAGGTAGAGCACTGAATTACGAATGGCATCTTGGGGATTTCTGTGAAGAAATTTTGCCAATATACATCTTCAGTGATCTGGTCTCAATGTGCAGCTCATTGGGAATTGTAATAATCCATTTGGCAGTAGATCCACCATCAGCTCATCTTCCGATAAGAAATATCCTCTTTAGTGATACAGCGAAGCAAGGGAGAGTGCCTGAACAGTGGACACACCGATGGGACTAACCCATATCAGCTCTTTCTTTCTGCCAAAAGGGATTTAATAAATATGCGATGAGATTAGTCATGAAAGGTCACCCCAGCTTTTCAACCAAAGATAATTAACCAGGTGACAATACTTCATGTACCGACAGCAGCGGCACTCATATCATTTTCTGATTTAATGACAATTTTAAGCAGCTTATCAGATTTTCAGTCTGAAAGCCATTCTAGCACCACATCAGGCTTACATCCTGCTTTTTTTTCATTGAGGTCCACATGGGAATCTGAACTTTCTAATTTCCAATACACTCTCAGACACAGCCAGTTTTAAATCAATTAGGGTTACTGGTGGCCTTGTCCTGTGTGTTAAGGAGATTAGTGGCTGACTTACTCAGCTGAGGCCGGTTTGAATGCACTTGTAATACTCCATGGAGAATTAGGTTTTTGCAACTGTATATTGGAGTTGGGATAGATTTAACATCACAGATGGCAGATAATGATGGTAATTTTCTTTGGCTTTACCCACGACATATTAATGAGAAATGGCTTGTTCTCACAACTTGCGTTCAAAATTTTTTACCATGTTTTTCTTCACGTACTGAGAGCCCAGATTTAGAAAATATTTTTATTTATTTATTTATTTTTATTTGTAGATGGAGCATGGAACGGGCCCAATGAGCCATACCTTCCAGTAACCCTCTGATTTTACACTAGCCTAATCGCAGGACAATCTACAACGACAAATTAACCTACGAACTCATACTTTGGACTACGGGAGGAACCGGGAGCACCCGGAGGAAACCAATGCGGACGTGGGGAGAATGCCACACTCCTTACAGAGCACGCCAGAACTGAACTCTGAACTCTGGAGTGCCCTGTGCTGTAATCGCATCACATTAACCGTGACCCCACCACAGTATCCTGGTCCGTAAGTAATGTGAAATTTTGAGATCAAACCTGATAATTAAAACAGCACAGTAGTGTTTAGTGCGACCTTTTACAATGTGCAGACTGTAAATTTGTGTTCCCACCGCTGTCTATAAGGAGTTTGTACCATCTCCCCATGACCATGGAAGTTTCCTCCAGGTACTCTGGTTTCCTCCCACATGGTTAGGGTTAGTAAGTGGTGGGTTTGCTATGTTGATGCCAGAGCTGTAGCAGTACCTACGGGCTGTCCCCAGCAGAATCCTCGCTGAATTGATTGGGTGCCAAATGACATATTTCACTGTATATTTTGATGTAAATGTGACAATCAAATTATTTGATTACTTACTCATTGAAGGCTAGCGCATTTTTAATATCAATTTACTCCATTAATTGTCGCTACTAATTTACATTTGCTGAATAAAATGGCAGGCATTTATTTGGAGCTACTGTGTGGTAGATGGAATTTTAGGGATTAGGTTAATTGCTGTGGCTTGGCAATTTTAGCTTGTGACATTGTTGCTTTTGCTCTGCATCAACAGCCTGATTCTCAAATAGGATTGAAACTATCGATCAATTATTCTTTGAAAAATCTGGTTTGAATTGGAAAGACCAACCATTATCACTCCTGTCTGAGAAGTGACTGGGATCCACTCCAATATGCCCACCAGAGCAGGTGCCACCTCACTGGCTCTCCACTCAACCCTGGAACATCTGGACAGCAAAGATGCATACATAAATCAGGGTGCTCTTTATCGACTACAGCTCAGCATTCAATGCCATGATCCCCTCAAAACCAAACAAGAAGCTCGTAGTCCTTGGCCACAATACCTCCTTGTGCAATTGGATGCCTGATTTTCTTGCTCGCAGCTCCCAGTCAGTTTGGATTGGCAACATCTCCTCCACAATCTCCATCAGCACGGGTGCACGACAAGGCTGCATGCTTAGCCCCCTCCTCTACTCACTGCACATTTCTGACTCTGTGGCTAAGCACAGCTCCAATACCATATTCAAGTTTGTTGACAACACCACGGTCATAGGCTGAATCAAAGGTGGTGATGAGTCAGCATATAGGAGGGGGATTAGAAACCAAGGAGCTGATTACTGACTTCAGGAGAAGGAAAACAGAGGTCCATGAGCCAGTCCTCATCAAAGTACCAGAGGCAGAGAGGGTCGGCAACTTTAAATTCCTCAGTGTTAATACTTTGAAGGAGCTGGACCCAGCACATAAGTGCAATTATGAAGAAAGCCCAGCAGCTTAGGAGTTCTCTGAGATTTGGCATGACATCTAAAACTTTACCAAACTTCTGTAGATGTGCGGCGAAGAGTACACTAATGTCCTTGAATGGAAAATGCTGCAAAAAGTAGTGGATATGGCCTGGTTCATTGCAGGTAAAGCCCTCCCCACCATTGAGCACATCTACATGAAACGTTGTCACAGGAAAGTAGCATCCATCATTAGGGACTCCTCACCACCCACGACGTGCTCTCTTCTCGCTCCTGCCATCAGAAAGAAGGTACAGGAGCCTCAGGACTCACACCACGAGATTCAGGAACAGTTAGTACCACCCAACAAATGGCGATAACTTCACTCAACTTCACTTTCCCCATCATTGAAATGTTCCCACAAACAATGGAGTCACTTTCAAGAACATCTCATGTTCTCAATATTTATTGCATGCATGCATATTAATTAACATAATTTATGTATGTATGTATTTATTTATTTATTGCATTTGCATAGCTTTTGCCTTTTGCACACTGAACACTGTTGGTGAGGTCTTCCATTGATTCTATTATAGTTAGAGTTACTGAGTATGCCCACAAGAAAATGAATCTCAGAGTTCTATATGGTGACATATATGTATTTTGATAATAAATTTACTTTGAATTTTGAACTTTATTGCGGCCTAACAATCATAGTGTAATGTATAAAGTTCTTTGTTATCCTTCAGTGCTTTGTAACATTGTGGAAAAGCTTTGTAAATCAGCAAAGGGAGACACAGTAATGTAGCAGTTGGCATGACACTGTTACAGCTCGAGGCATCTGAGGTCAGAGTTCAATTCCAGCATCCTCTGTAGGGAGTCTGTATGTCCTCCCCATGGAATGCATGGGTTGTCTAGGGTCCTTCGATTTCTTCCCACAGCCCAATGACATACCAGGTGGGTTAATTAGTCGCTGTAAAATGTCTTGTGATTAGGTTCGGGTTAATTGGGTTTGTCTGGGGCTGCTGGGCACTGCGGCTCAGAGGGCTGGAAAAAACTACTCGGTGCTGTATCACTAAATAAATACAATAAGTAAATTTGGCAAACAATTTTACTTAAAGCATTAATATAGGCAATAATATCTATAAACACAGAAATATTATCATTAATATCAAGATATAAAATTAAAATAAATCACCAGCTCACACACAGGAAATCAGCAGGTCTGGCAGCAACTATGGCGAGGTATGAACAGTCAACATTTCGTTAAGGTCCAGTCACTTGCTGGTTGGAATTCCTTCTTTTCCCCCCACCTTCTTATTCTGGCTTTCTTCCCCTTCCTTTCTCATCCTGGTGAAGGGTGTCAGACTAAAACGTTGACTCTTTGCCACAGGTGCTGCCTGACCTGCTGAGCTCCTCCAGCATTTTGTGTCTGTTGCTCTGGATTTCCAGCCTCTGTAGAATCACTTGTGCTTAAAATTGTCAATTTGCATGTTCTTGTACTTCTGAAATACATACTGAGATTCATAACTGGGGCAAATTATAGCTGGCTAAAAATTTCAGCATTCCTATTTACCATTCTTATCATCCTTTACCCTAATTTGTACAAACTTGGACAACTTCCAATATACTCAACAGAAGCATAATCAAGAGTATTTTTTATCAAGGTATAGACATTCTTCATGGCAGCTGTTTTATCAATAACACCTGTTTTTTAATATATATTCAGTTCTGTACAAGACTAGAAATTACTGATCTGTTTAAAACACAATGTCACATTCTCCAACACACTGAGAGGAGTAGCGATGGGAATGCAATTTTGTTTTGATAACAGTGTTCGAAGGCTTCTGACTGTGCAATCTTCATTTATCTAATTCTTCACAAATGGAGCTGTTTAAAAATCTCATCTCTTAGCATATTCACGCACTGCTGGAGACTGGGTCGATATCAAAAGTAGCTTGAAGCTAGAACCTAAGGATCAGAATCAGAATTAGAACCAGAATTGAAATCAGGTTTAATATCACTGGCATATGTCATAAGATATGCTGGTTTGTGGCAGCAGTAAATTGCGATACTCTAATTCACAGTAAGAAATACAGTTATAAAAATTAAAGTGAATAAGTAGTGGGAAAAATAGTGAGGTTACCTTGTCCATTCAGAAATCTGATGGCAGGGAGAAGATTCTGCTCCTAAAGCATTGACAGTGTATGTATTGGCTCCTGTTCCTCCCCCTTGATGGTAGAAATGAGAAGAGGTCATGTCCTGGGTGATATGGGTCCTTAAAGTTGGATACTGCCTTTTTAAAGTATCATCTTTTGAAGATCTCCTGGATGCAGGAGAATCAAGTGCCCATGATAGAGCTGGCTGAGCTTACAACTTTCTGCAGCTTTTTCTAATCCTGTGCTGTGACCCGTCATACCAGGCGGCGATTCAACCAGTTAGAATGCTCTCCACGGTAAATTTGTACAACTTTTCGAGAATCATCATCACCATTATGTGCTGTGTGTTATGACGTAGACGATCATGGTCTATGACAATGATTGTTCTTATCAAATTTCTCTACAGAAGTGCTTTGCTAATCCTTTCTTCTGGGCAGTATCTTTACAAGGCAGGTGGCTCCATTCATTATCTGCCTGGCATCAGTGGTCACATAACCAAGACTTGTGACTGCACCAGCTGCTCATCCAACCATCCACCACCTGCTCCCATGGCTTCATATGATCCTGATCGGGGGGCTAAGCAGGTGCTACACCTTGCCCAAGGGTGACCTGCAGACTAGTGAAGGGAAGGAGTGCCTTACACCTCCTTTGGTGGAAATGTATCTCCACCCCACCAGAGTAGGTATTCAAAATAGAGGCAGAAGGAGGCCAGTTATTCCCTCATTCTTTAGCTGATTTCAACAAGATAATAGTTCTTCTTCTACTTTTGTGAACAGCTTCTTCCCTTCAGCAATCAGATTTCTGAATGGATAATAGAGCCATGTATACTATCTCACTGTTTTCACTTACTTTTTGCTAGCTTTTTAAATTGTATTTAATTTTTATATATATTTCTTATTGTAATTTACAGTTTTTTAATGTACTGCTGCCACAAAAGAACAAATTTCATGACATCTGCCAGTAGTATTAAACCTGATTCTGAATCCTCATTGTTACTTTTGTTGAATTGGGGTGTAGAATTGTATTTTATATCATTACATGTTCAATGAGTTTTACGTTGATTACAGTTGCCTTTGTACTTATTCTGGAAATTCTTTTAGTTTCAGTGATGGGTGTCACATTATTTGAATTTGGCGTTTTAATTGGTTAAAAGTTATCTGTTGGAACGTCAATGGAATTTTCAATGGAATCTGGTATAGAAGAGAGAACTACTCGTTTTCATTTGTCTCTCACCATCCTTTTATTCTTTTCTCTTTGCCTGAGTAGTGTTTAGTGGAGCCCGGGCAGGATTAAGGAAAAGGGTTTTTGAAGACTGCGACCTGCAGGTCCAAACAAAACTTTGGTCTTCCGAGCAGTCATCCCTCTTACATGACTGTATGGAGCTGAATCATGGACTGCCTGAAAGCCCTGGAACAATACTACCAAACAGCCTTATGAAGGGCTTTGAGGATCAGCTGGATAGACAAATGCACTAACACCAGCCAAGTGGAGAAAGCCAACATAAACAGCATCTCCAGCACGATAGAGCAACACCAACTCCAACAGATGGGTCATGTCATCCGGATGCCTAACTCTCATCTCCCCGAACGGATCCTTTACTCCCAGTTGAAGGAAGGTCAGCAAGCTGCTGGTGGACGGAGGAAATACTTTAAAGGAGTGGTCATCAGTGGAGTGGTCTGAGTCAGAGTGGTAGGGCTTCGGATAATTGGGGCTTCGGCGATGTAAGTGGGTAAGTGGACCGTTTTTTTTTCCCTTGCATTTTTTTTGAGGAATAGAGAGCATGTCTGTAGGGTTAGTACTTTGCTCTGGGTGTCAGATGTGGGCATCCCGGAAATCTTCCAGTGTCCCAGATGAACACATCTGCGCCAGGTGCACCGAGATGCAGCTTCTGAGAGACCATGTTGGGGATCTGGAGCTGCCGCTTGATGACCTACAGCTTATCAGGGAGAGCGAACAGGAGATAGATAGGAGCTACAGGGAGTTAATCACCCTGAGGCTACGGAAGTTAGATAAGTGGGTGACTGTCAGGGAAGGGATGTGAAGAGCTCAGATAGTAGAAAACACCCGTGTGGCCATCCCCTTCAATAATTGTTATCTCGTTTTGGATGCTGCTGAGGGGGGTGACCTGACAGAGGATGACCACGGCGATCGGGTCTCTGGCACTGAGCCTGGTTCCGTGGTGCAGAAGGGAGAGAAGAAGATGAGGAATCTGTTAGTCATAGGGGATTCCATAGTGAGGGGAACAGACAGGAGGTTCTGTCAGCCTGATAGAGATACCCGCACGGTGTGTTGTCTCCCCTTCCAGGTGCCAGGGTACGGAATGTCTCGGATTGGGTGCAGAGTATTCTGAAGGGAGATGGTGAACAGCCAGAAGTCTTGGTACATGTTGGTATCAATGACATAGGCAGAAAAATGGAGGAGGCCCTGAAGAGAGAATTCAGGGAGTTGGGTAGGAAGCTGAAAAGCAGGACCTCCAGGGTAGTAATCTCAGGATTTCTTGCTGTGCCACGTGCTAATGAGTGCAAGAATAGCATGATCAGGCATATTAATGCGTGGCTGAGAGACTGGTGTAGGGGGCAGGGCTTCGGGTTTCTGGATCAGTGGGGCCTCTTCTGGGGGAGGTATGACCTGTACAAAAAGGATGGGTTACATCTGAACCCAAAGGGATCCAATATCCTCGCAGTCAGGTTTAATAGAGCTGTTCAGGAGGGTTTAAACTAATTTGGCTGGGGATAGGAACTGGAGTGATAAGGCTGAGGAAGGGGAAAACAGACATAAATCAAATATAGCATGCAACAGAGATGATAGAAAGGACAGGCAGGAGATGAGGCATAATCACAGCCAGTGGGATGAGTTACAGGGCAATAGAGGTGTGGTGCAGTTAAAACAGAAAGCAACAAATACAGGACTGAAAATGTTATATTTGAATAAGAAGTTTAAGAATCTTAGACGATCTTGAAATTCAGCTACAGATTGTCAAGTATAACATTGCGGTCATCTCTGAAACTTGGCTAAAGGATGGCTGCCATTGGGAGCTGAATGTCCAAGGATATACGGTGTATCGGAAGAATAGGTTAGTAGGCAGAGGGAGTGGTGTGGCCCTGTGTATAAGAAATAATATTAAATCATTAGAAAGGGATTACATAGGATTGGAAGGCGTAGAGTCTCTATGGGTTGAGTTAAGAAATGGCAAGGGTAAATAGACTCTGACGGCAGTTGTATACAGGCCTCCAAACAGCAGCCGGGATGTGGATTACAAATTACAGCAGGAGACAGAAAAGGCATGTCAGAAGGGCAATATCATGATAATCCTTGGTGATTTTAACATGAAAGTAGATTGGGAGAACTAGCTCAGTACTGGACCTCAAGACAGAGAATTTGTAGAATGTCTAAGGGGTGGCTTTACAGAACAGCTTGTTGTTGAGCCCACTAGGGGATCGGCTGTGCTGGATTGGGTGTTGTGCAATGATCTGGAGGTGATAAGGGAGCTTAAGGTTAAGGAACCCTTAGGGAACAGTGACCAAAATATGATCGACTTCACTTTGAAATTTGAGAAGGAGAAACTAAATTCCAATATGTTGGTATTTCAGTGGAATAAAGGAAATTACAATGGCATGAGGGGGGAATTGGCCAAGGTTGACTGGAAAGGGTCCCTAGCATGAAGGACAGCAGAGCAGCAATGGCTGGAGTTTCTGCAAAAAATGAGGGAAGTGCAAGACAGATATATTCCAAATAAGAAGAAACACTCAAATGGAAGAAGGACACTACAGTGGCTGACAAGTGAAGTCAGAGCCAAAGTAAAAGCAAAATAGAGGGCATACAAGGAAACCAAAGCTAGGGGGAAGATAGAGGATTGGGAAGTTTTCGGAAACATGCAGAAGGAAATTAAGAAGGTTATTTGGAAGGAAAAGATGAATTATGAAAGGAAGCTGGCGACTAATATCAAAGAAGATACTAACAGCTTTTTTTAAGTATATAAGGGGTAAAGGAAAGTTGAGGGTAGATATAGGACCAATAGAAAATCACGCTGGAGATTTTGTAATGAGAGATGCAGAGGCGGCAGAGGAACTGAATGCATATTTTGCGTCAGTCTTCACAGTGGAAGACATCTGCAGTATACCGGACACTCAAGAGTGTCAGGGAAGTGAAGTATGTACAGTGAAAATTATGACTGAGAAGGTGCTCAGGAAACTTAATGGTCTGAGGGTGGATAAATCTCCTGAACCTGATGGAATGCACTCTTGGGTTCTGGAGAGATTGCGGAGGCATTAAGAATGATCTTTCAAGAATCAATAGATTCTGGCATTTACCGGATGACTGGATGACTGGAAAATTGCAAATGTTACTTCACTATATAAGAAGAATGGGCAGTAGCAGAAAGGAAACTATAGACCTGTTAGCCTGACATCAGTGGTTGGGAAGTTGTTGGAATCGATTGATAGGGATGAGATTATGGGGTACCTGGAGGCACATGACAAGATAGGCCAAAGCCAGCATGGTTTCCTGAAAGGAAAATCCTGCCTGACTAACCTACTGCAATTTTTTGAGGAAATTACACGCAGGGTAGACATGGGAGATGCAGTAGATGTGGTGTATTTGGATTTTCAGAAGGCCTTTGACAAGGTGCCACACATGAGGCTGCTTAACAAGATAAGAACTCGTGGAATTACAGGGAAGTTACTAATGTGGGTGGAGCATTGGCTGATCGGCAGAAAACAGAAAGTGGGAATAAAGGGATCCTATTCTGGCTGCTGGTTACCTGTGGAGTTCCACAGGGGTCGGTGTTGGGACTGCTGCTTTTTACAATGTATGTCAGTGATCTGGACTACAGGATTAATGGATTTGTGGCTAAATTTGCCGATGATACAATGATAGGTGGGTAATGTTGAGGAAACAGAGAGCCTGCAGAGAGACTTAGATAGTTTAGGGGAATGGGCAAAGAAGTGGAAAATGAAATACAATGTTGGAAAAGGTATGGTGATGCACTTTGGTGGAAGAAATAAATGGGCACACTACTATTTAGATGGGGAGAGAATTCAAAATGCAGAGATGCAAAGGGACTTGGGAGTCTTTGTGCAGGATACCTGGAAGGTTAATGTCCAGGTTGAGTCAGTGGTGAAGAAGGAGAATGCAATGTTAGCATTCATTTCTAGAGGTATAGAGTATAAGAGCGGGGATGTGATGTTGAGGCTCTATAAGGCACTCATAAAACCATACCTGGACCATTGTGTGCAGTTTTGGGCTCCTTTTAGAAAGGATATCCTGACCTTGGAGAGGTTTCAGGAAAATTCACGAGAATGATTACAGGAATGAAAGGGTAACCATATGAGAAATGTCTGACATCTCTTGGGCTGTATTCCCTGGAGTTCAGGAGAAAGAGCGGGGATCTCATAGAAACATTTTGAATGTTAAAAGTCCTGAACAGATTAGATACGGCAACATTATTTCCCATGGTAGGGGAGTCTAGGACAAGAGGGCACAACTTCAGGATTGAAAGATGTCCATTTAGAACAGAGATGTGAAGAAATTACTTTAGTCAGAGGGTGGTAAATCTGTGGAATTTGTTGCCATGAGCTGTGGAGGCCAAGTCATTGGGTGTATTTAAGGCAGAGATAGACAGGTTCTTGATTAGCCAGGGCATTAAAGGGTATGGGGAGAAGGCATGGGAGTGGGGATGACTGGAAGAATTGGATCAGTCTATGATTGAATGGCGGAGCAGACTCGATGGGCCGAATAACCAACTTTTGCTCCTATATCTTATGGTCTTATGGTCCTAATTTAACTTTACGCATTGATATGATACCCAGTATACATTATTTAACTATACATTATGGGTAGTGTGTAGTGGCTCCATATGTCACTACTACAGGGCGTGACGACCCTGCCTTACACGAGTCCTGGGCTCAGCTGGCTCCGGCTGACAGTACCTGGTATGGGCCCCTATCCAGGGTTACGGATCCCACTGCCTTGTGGGTATCTTCGGGAGAGGAGAAGGCTAAGGAGTAAAACCTGCACAAATCCGGAGTGAAGCCCCTAAGGTGGTTGGATGACCTATCACGTCACCTCCCGGCAGCTCCAGCAGCCAAGCTGATGCCAAATGTACTGCCTCACATTCCTTTGGACCACATCCGCGAGGCCAAGAGGGGGATCTTGATGTCCGGCAGCCCAGGATCTCCATATTCATCGCCCAGGTCTGCGCCACAGAACCGGGCGCATCCATTGTCTACTTAGACAGACGGAGCCATGATTATCCAAGCAGCTCACTCCTGCATATTTCCAGAATTGTAAACATTGCAGGTCATAATAATAAGGGGATTTAAATTTGTAAAGTATAATGACAAATACATTTGATCCAACTTATCGTGACTCTGAATAATTTTCAATTAAAAATAAATATGGGATTACTATCTCAGCAAATTTGTTGTACTGAAGTATCTGACGGTGGCCACTGAGAACCTGACAGAGGGGGAGAGGGTTAGTTTTCTTTGATCACTTGGAATCATCATTTCAGAGGACCTGTCCTGGGCCCAGCACGTAAGTGCAGTTACAAAGAAAACACGGCAGTGCTTTTTCTTCATTTGGTGGATCGGAGGCTCAGACATGTAGAGGGTCAGCAACTTTAAATTCCTCAGTGTCAATATTTCGGAGCACCTGTACTGGAAGTAGAGGTGTGCTGTGTTTTTTTGTAACTGCAATTATGAAGAAAGCATGGAAACGCCTCTACTTCCTTAGGAGATTTCAGAGATTTGGCATGATATCCAAAACTTTGACGAACTGCTATAGGTGTGTGGCAGAGAGTATGTTAACTGCCTGCATTACAGCATGGCATGGAAACACCGATGCCCTTGAATGGAAGATCCCACAAAAAGAGATGGATATGGCCTGGTCAATCATGGTAAGGCCCTTCTTATGATTGAGCACATCTACATGAAACACTGTCGCAGGAAAGAAGGGTCCATCATTAGGGGACCCCCACTGCCCAGGATTTGGCCTCTTCTCGCTGCTGCCATCAGGAGAAAGGTACAAGTGAATCAGGACTCACACCACCAGGTTCGGGAACTGTTATTAACCCTCAACCAGCAGGCTCTTCCACCAAAGGGGATAACTTCACTCAACTTCACTTGCCCCATCATTGAAATGCTCCCACAACCTATGGACTCACTCTCAAGGACCCTTCATCTCATATTCTCAATTTTTATTACTTATTTTTATTTTAGTATTTGTACAGTTTGTTGTCTGATGCATTCTGGTTGAACATCCAAGTTGGACAGTCTTTTGTTGATTCTGTTATGGTTACTATTCTATAGATTTATTGAGTATGCCCACAAGAAATGAATCTCAGTGTTGTATATGGTGACATATATGTACTTTGATAATAAATTTACTTTGATCTTTGACTTGCACTGAAAGCGGTAAGCGTAAAGGAGGGGGGCTGGCAGTTCTGGTAAATAACAGATGGTGCAATCCTGGTCATATTACGATCAAGGAACGTGTCTGTAGCCCGGATATTGAACTTTTTGCTGTTGAACTCCGGCCATATTATTTGCCAAGGGAAGTCTTGCATGCAATTGTGGTTGTTGTGTACATCCCTCCCTCTGCCAACCCGACGTCGGCATGTAACTTCATTTGCACCGTCATAGCCAGATTACAAACCCAGCACCCGACTGCCCTCATTACCATCTCGGGTGACTTCAACCAGGTTACCATGGCTAGAACACTGCCCAACTTCACGCAGTATGTGAGCTGTACAACCAGAGGGGAGGGGACTCTGGATTTGATGTATGCTAACATTAAGGATGCATAGAGCTCCTCTCCCCTCCCCCCACCGGGAAGGTCAGATCACAGCCTGGTGCATCTAAAACCCTGCTATGTGCCTCTGGTGAAAAGTAAACCTGCAACCTCGAGGACAGTGAGAAAATGGTCGGAGGAGGCTTATGAGGCACTCCAGGGTTGTTTTGAGGTGACAGACTGGCAGGCACTCTGTGAGCCACATGGAGAGGATATTGATGGTCTCACAGAGTGCATCACTGATTACATCAACTTCTGTGTGGACTGCGATGTTCCAACAAGATCTGGCCTTTGCTAAAAAGAGAGCGTTTAGAGATGGAAATAGGGAGGAGCTGAGGGCAATACAGAGGGACCTGAAAGCCAGGATCAGGGAGGCTAAAGACAGGTACAGGAGGAAGCTTGAGTGGAAACTCCAGCAGAACAACATGAGAGAGGTCTGGAGGGGGATGAGGACCATCCCTGGGTTCCGGCAAACTAGCAACAGAGGAGCTGAAGGCAGTGTGGACAGGGCCAATGAACTAAACCTGTTCTTTAACAGATTTGACATTGTGGCCCCTGCCCATCCCCCACATGAGCTATCTGTTGTCGGCCCCGACCAACACATATTCCACTCTCCCCTCCTACTCCTCCTCACAGTCCCCCACCCTGCTCTCATGACTATACCCCTCCCCCACACGAAACCACCACGATGGGCTTCACGGCTGAACAGGTGAGAAGACAGCTGAAACGTCTCAACCAAAGCAGGGCTGCAGGACCGGATGGTGTCAGTACCAGGGTGCTCAAAGCCTGTGCCCCTCAGCTATGTGGAGTACTTCGCCATGTATTCAACCTGAGCCTGAGGCTCCGGAGGGTTCCTGTACGGTGGAAAATGTCCTGCCTCTTCCCTGTGCCGAAGACGCCGTGCCCCAGCGGCCTCAATGACTACAGACTGGTGGCATTGACCTCCCACATCATGAAGACCCTGGAGAGACTTGTTCTGAAGCTGTTCCAGCCTATGGTCAAGCCACACTTAGATCCCCTCCAGTTTGCCTACCAGCCCCGACTAGGAGTTGAGGATGCCATCGTCTACCTGCTGAACCGTGTCTATGCCCACCTGGACAAGCCAACGAGCACTGTGAGGGTCATGTTTTTTGACCTCTCCAGTGCATTCAACACCACCCGCCCTGCTCTGCTGGGGGAGAAGCTGACAGCGATGCAGGTGGGTGCTTCCCTGTTATCATGGATTCTTGATTACCTGACTGGCAGACCACAGTACATGTGCTTGCAACACTGTGTGTCCGACAAAGTGATCAGCAGCACTGGGGCTCCACAGGGGACTGTCTTGTCTCCCTTTCTCTTCAGCATTTACACCTCGGACTTCAACTACTGCACAGAGTCTTGTCATCTTCAGAAGTTTTCTGATGACTCTGCCATAGTTGGATGCATCAGCAAGGGAGATGAGGCTGAGTACAGGGCTACGGTAGGAAACTTTGTCACATGGTGTGAGCAGAATTATCTGCAGCTTCATGTGAAAAAGACTAAGGAGCTGGTGGTAGACCTGAGGAGAGCTAAGGTACCGGTGACCCCTGTTTCCATCCAGGGGGTCAGTGTGGACATGGTGGAGGTTTACAAATACCTGGGGATACGAATTGATGATAAACTGGTCTGGTCAAAGAACACTGAGGCTGTCTACAAGAAGAGTCAGAGCTGTCTCTATTTCCTGAGGAGACTGAGGTCCTTTAACATCTGCCGGATGATGCTGAGGATGCTCTACGAGTCTGTGGTGGCCAGTGCTATCATGTTTGCTGTTGTGTGCTGGGGCAGCAGGCTGAAGGTAGCCGACACCAACAGAATCAACAAACTCATTCGTAAGGCCAGTGATGTTGTGGGGACGGTGGTGTCTAAAAAGAGGATGCTGTCTAAGTTGCATGCCATCTTGGACAATGTCTCCCATCCATTACATAATGTACTGGGTGGGCACAGGAGTACATTCAGCCAGAGACTCATTCCACCGAGATGCAACACAGAGCGTCATAGGAAATCATTCCTGCCTGTGGCCATCAAATTTTACAACTCCTCCCTTGGAGGGTCAGACACCCTGAGCTAATAGGCTGGTCCTGGACTTATTTCATAATTTACTGGCATAATTTACATATTACTATTGAACTATTTATGGTTCTATTACTATTTATTATTTATGGTGCAACTGTAACGAAAACCAATTTCCCCCCGGATCAATAAAGTATGACTATGACTATGACTTATTACAGAAATTGCCCTCTATTCACTAGTTACACTGGTAACAATTACTTACAGTACAAATTTATTTTACATTTATCCAAGATTTGATTCTATTGTGTTTCTTTTGATTTTATACATTTCAATAAGATCCCCCCCTCAATCATTAGAATTTAGAAGCTTGAGTGGGGATCTGTTTGAAACGTATAAAATCCTAAAGGGATTGGACAGGCTAGATGCAGGAAGATTGTTCCCGATGTTGGGGAAGTCCAGAACGAAGGGTCACAGTTTGAGGATAAAGGGGAAGCCTTTTAGGACCGAGATTAGGTAAAACTTCTTCACACAGAGTGGTGAATCTGTGGAATTCTCTGCCACAGGAAACAGTTGAGGCCAGTTCACTGGCTATATTTAAGAGGGAGTTAGATATGGCCCTTGTGGCTAAAGGGATCAGGGGGTATGGGGGGAAGGCTGGTACAGGGTTCTGAGTTGGATGATCAGCCATGATCATACTGAATGGCGGTGCAGGCTCGAAGGGCCGAATGGCCTACTCCTGCACCTATTTTCTATGTTTCTTTGTTGCACTGTGAATGCCTGCCAGAAAATGAACCTCAGGGTTGTATATGGTGACATACAGACATTTGGTAATAAATTTACTTTGAACTTTGAATCTCCATAAACATAAAAATTCTGCGGAAGCTAGAAATCTAGAGCAACACACACAAAATGCTGGAGAAACTCAGCAGGTCAGGCAGCATCTGTGGAGAGGAAAAGAGCCGATGTTTCAGGAAAGTGCAATGAAAAGAACTACCTTTATATCTTTCACCCTCAACCTCCAGAGGTACTTGGAGAAATAGGGGAGGCAGACCATCAATCTGTAAAACAGAAACAAAGCATGATTAGCACACAATAGCACAAAAACACAAGAGATTCTTCAGATGCTGGAAATCCAGAGCCACGCATACAAAATGCTGGAGGAATTCAACAAGTCAGGCAGCATCGATGGAGAGATGGAGAGAAGTTAACAGCTGACCCTTAATCAGGACTCTATAAGTTTCTCATGGCTGTTCTTTAAAATTTTTAGTGAGGAAAGATGAAGGCAGCCATTCTGTGGTGCGGTGTTTCCTGATAATTGAGTATTCTCAGAGCAATAGGTAACATAGCTGAACTTCAAAATTTCTAAGTTCATAGTTCAAAGTAAATTTATTATCAAAGTACACATATGTCACCATATAACACCCTGAGATTCATTTTATTGCGGGCTTGTTAACAACTGCTTCATAGAATCATTGAGTCACAGAAAACTCCTGCACCTATTTTCTATGTATGTTTCTATGTAAAACTACAGCACAGAAACAGGCCCTTTGGCCCATCGAGTCCATCCTGAACCAATTAAACAGCCTACTTCCAATGACATGCACCTGGATCTTAGCCCTCCATACCCCTACCATCCATGTACTTATCCAAACTTACCTTAACCATTGAAATTGAGCTCACATTTGTGCTGGCAGCTCATTCCACACTCACACAACCCTCTGAATGAAGTTTCCCCTCATGTTCCCAGTAAACTTTTCACCTTTCACCCTTAAGCCAAGACCTCTGGTTGTAGTCCCACCCAGTGGAAATAGCCTGCTTGCATTTACCTTATCTATACCCCTCATAATTTTGTATACCTCTATTAAATCTCCTCTCAATCTTCTGTGTTCCAAGGAATAAAGTCCTAACCCATTCAATCTTTCCTTAGAACTGAGGTCCTCCAGTCCCAGAAAAGTCCTTGTAAATTTCCTCTGTACTCTTTCAACCCTATTTACATCTTTCCTGTAGATAGGTAACCAAAACTGCACACAATACTCCAAATTAGGCCTCACCAGTGTCCTTTCCAACTTTAATATAACACCCCATCTCCAGTTTAGCAAATATTAAAGAACAGAGGGAAAAATGAGCACACATTTAATTGTTGATATCCTTTTATTATCTTTACCTGACTTAATTACTGCATCTGAAAGTTGATTTCTATTGCAGCAAAGAAAAGATTTCTGAACATAACTCCTGTCTAAGAAGTAACTTGGAACACAGCAAGCAGCATAAGACCATAAGACCATAAGACAAAGGAGCAGAAGTCGGCCATTCGGCCCATCGAGTCTGCTCCGCCATTTTATCATGAGCTGATCCATTCTCCCATCTAGTCCCACTCCCCTGCCTTCTCACCATAACCTTTGATGCCCTGGCTACTCAGATATCTATCAATCTCTGCCTTAAATACACCCAATGACTTGGCCTCCACTGCCGCCCGTAGCAACAAATTCCATAGATTCACCATGGCTCTTCACTCAACCCTGGAACATCTGGACAAAAGATGAATACATCAGAATGTTCTTCATCAACTCTTCTTGGCATTCAATACTATCATCCCTCAAAACTAATCAAGAAGCTTCAAGACCTTGGCCTCAGTACCTCCTGTGCAATTGGATCCTCGATTTCATCATGTGCAGACCCCAGTCTATTCAGATTAGCAACAACATCTCCTCCATGATTTCCATCACCACAAGGCTGCACGCTTAGTCCGCTGCACTACTCACCTTACACTTATGACTGCGTGGCTAAGCACAGCATCAATGCCATAAATAAGTTTGCTGTTGATACCACTGTTGTAGACCAAATCAAAGTTGGAATGAATCCGCATAGAGGAGGGAGATTGAAAACCTGACTGAGTGGTGCCACAACAACCACCTCTCACTCAGTGTCAGCAAGATGAAGGAGTTGATTATTGACCAGGAGGAGGAAACCAGAGCCAGTCCTCATCGGGGGATGAGAGGGAGAGAGGGTTAGCAACTTCAAGTTCCTCAGTGTTATCATTTCAGAGGATCTGTCCTGGACCCAACACCTGTACCATTATGAAGAAGGCTCAGCAGTGCACCTACATTATTTGAAGTTTGCAAAGATTCGGCATAGCATCTAAGACTTTGAGAAACTTTTATAGATGTGTGGTGGAGATTATATTGACCTGCTGCATCACAGCTTGGTATGGAAACACCATTACCCCCCAGTGGAAAATCCTACAAAAAGTAGTGAAAATACCCTAGTCCATCACAGGTAAAACCCTCCCCACCATAGAAAACATCTACACGGAGCGTTGCCGCAGGAAAACAGCAGGCATCATCAGGGTCTACCACCATCCAGCCCATGCTCTCTTCATGCTGCTGCCATCAGGTGCCTCAGGACTCGCACCGACAGTCTTAGGAACAGTTGTTACCCCTCAACCATCAGGCCCTTGAACCAGAGGGGATAACATCATTCAACATCAATTGCCCCATCACTGGACTGTTCCCACTGAACTTTACTCACTTTGAAGGACTCTTCATTTCATGTTCTCAATACTTATTGTTTATTCATTTAGTCATAGTCATACTTTATTGATCCCGGGGAAAATTGGTTTTCGTTACAGTTGCACCATAAATAATAAATAGTAATAAAACCATAAATAGTTAAATAGTAATATGTAAATTGGTCCAGGAAATAAGTCCAGGACCAGCCAATTGGCTCAGGGTGTCTGACCCTCCAAGGGAGGAGTTGTAAAGTTTGATGGCCACAGGCAGGAATGACTTCCTATGATGCTCTGTGTTGCATCTCGGTGGAATGAGTCTCTGGCTGAATGTACTCCTGTGCCCAACCAGTACATTATGTAGTGGATGGTAGACATTGACCAAGATGGCATGCAACTTGGACAGCATCCTCTTTTCAGACACCACTGTGAGAGAGTCCAGTTCTATCCCCACAACATCACTGGCCTTATGAATGAGTTTGTTGATTCTGTGGTGTCTGCTACCCTCAGCCTGCTGCCCAGCACACAACAGCAAACATGATAGCACTGGCCACCACAGACTCGTAGAACATCCTCAGCATTGTATGGCAGATATTAAAGAACCTCAGTCTCCTCAGGAAATAGAGACGGCTCTGACCCTTCTTGTAGACAGCCTCAGTGTTCTTTGACCAGTCCAGTTTATTGTCAATGTGTATCCCCAGGTATTGGTAATCCTCCACCATGTCCACACTGACCCTCTGGATGGAAACAGGGGTCACCGGTACCTTAGCTCTCCTGGTATTAGCTTTCTTCGTATTATTTTTCTCTTTCTTTTTGTATTAGCACAGATTGTTGCTTTCTCTTGTATATCAGTTGACCACCCTGTTGGTAGTGGTCTTTCATTGATTTTATTGAGTTTCTTGTATTTACTATGAATGCCCGCAAGAAAATGAATCTCAGGTAGTATATGGTGACATATAATAGAAAATCTGTAGATATTGGAAATCCAAGCAACACACACAAAATGCTGGAGGAACTCAGCAGGCCCGGCAGCTTCTATAGAAAAGAGCATAGTTGACGTTTCAGGCCGAGACCCTGAGAAACACAGAAACATAGAAACCCTACAGAACAATACGGGCCCTTCAGCCCACAATGCTGTGCCAAACACGTACATACTTTAGAAGTTACTTAGGGTTACCCATAGCCCTCTATTTTTCTAAGCTGCATGTACTTATCCAGGAGTCTCTTAAAAGACCCTATCCAATCTGCTTCCACCACCGTCGCCGGCAGCCCATTCCACGCACTCACCACTCTCTGCGTAAAAAAAAATACACCTGACATCTCCTCTGTACATACTTTCAAGCACCTTAAAACTGTGTCCTCTCATGTTAGCCATTTCAGCCCTGGGAAAAAGCCTCTGACTATCCACACGATCAATGCCTCTCATCATCTTATACACTCTATCAGGTCACCTCTCATCCTGCATTGCTCCAAGAAGAAAGGACCGAGTTCACTCAACCTATTCTCATAAGGCATGCTCCCCAATCCAGGCAATAACCTTGTAAATCTCCTCTGCACCCTTTCTATCATTTCCACGTCCTTCCTGTAGTGAGGCGACCAGAACTGAACACATTACTCCAAGTGAGGTCTGACCAGGGTCCTATATAGCTGTAACATTACCTCTTGGCTCTTAAACTCAATCCCACAGTTGATTAAGACCAATGCACCATATACCTTCTTATCCACACAATCAAACTGTGCAGCAGCTTTGTGTCCTGCGGACTCGGGCCCCAAGATCCCTCTGAACCTCCACACTGCCAAGAGTCTTACCATTAATACTATATCCTGCCATCATATTTTACCTACCAAAATGAACCACCTCACACTTATCTGGGTTGAACTCCAACTGCCACTTCTCAGCCCAGTTTTGCATCCTATCAATGTCCCGCTGTAACCTCTGACAGCCTTCCACACTATCCACAACATCCCCAACCTTTGTATGATCAGCAAATTTACTAACCCATCTCTCCAATTCCTCATCCAGGTCATTCATAAAGATCACGAAGAGTAAGGATCTCAGAGCAGATCCCTGAGGCATACCACTGGTCACCGACCTCCATACAGAATATGAGCCTTTGTATGTCACGGTCCCTGTACCCTACCATCCTTTCCATGTCTCATGTTAACGTAGCTATGCAGGTCACTCATCTGAGTGCTACTGGTACTATGTAACCCAGTACTACCTGTCGCATGGCCGCGTGGTCGGCAACTAAACCGGCTCCCCCACCAGGCTTGCCTGGTGAGGAGGGTGGCTAGACACCCTGCAGGATGAAAAACAAGACCTGTCAAAGGGCGGATGAACCCTCTCGTAGGGTCAACGGCCATCTAGCAAACACGTGCCATGAAGTACGGAAAGGGCATCCCTTGCATCGAAGCTTGGTCTGGCCATTCACTGCAGCAGAGCTTCCCCCAGCTGTCTTGGACCCCACCATGCCGCTGGATCCGGGAGGGGATGTCGAGAGGGTGGGTCTGGACCTGTGCAATCCCCTACTCACCCAAAATCCACTCACGCACATGCTGTTCCCTTCTGAGGAGTGGGGTATCCTCACAAGCCCCACTAACTGACTGAAAGGAACCATCATCATCCTATGGGATGGATAGCCAGAGAGAGACCTATGCAGAACACCACACAAATATCCCCTGAACATT
Source organism: Mobula birostris (assembly GCF_030028105.1). Lineage (NCBI taxonomy): Eukaryota > Metazoa > Chordata > Chondrichthyes > Myliobatiformes > Myliobatidae > Mobula > Mobula birostris. Next base: position 245,081,923 of record NC_092371.1, on the reverse strand, counting down.
TGCAACATTTCTGCCGTACATTTCCCTGGGAACATCTGTTCTCAATTGTGCTATCAAGTTCCTGCCTGATAGCCTCACATTTCCCCTTACTCCAATTAAATGTTTTCCTAACTTGTCTGTTCCTATCCCTCTCCAATGCTATGGTAAAGGAGACAGAATTGTGATCACTAACTCCAAAACGCTCTGCATCTGAGAGACCTGACTCTTCATCAGTACTGGAAAAAAAGATAATAGACAATAGACAATAGGTGCAGAAGTAGACCATTCGGCCCTTCGAGCCTGCACCACCATTCCGAGATCATGGCTGATCATCTATTATCAATACCCGGTTCCTGCCTTGTCCCCATAACCCTTGATTCCCCTATCCATAAGATACCTATCTAGCTCCTTCTTGAAAGCATCCAGAGAATTGGCCTCCACTGCCTCCTGAGGCAGCACGTTCCACACCTCCACAACTCCCTAGGAGAAGAAGTTCCTCCTCAACTCTGTCCTAAATGACCTACCCCTTATTCTTAAACCATGCCCTCTGGTACTGGACTCTCCCATGAGGAGTTAAAGTAAGAAAGTGGGATGAGGTAGTTCTGGTAGATGGAGGTTAGGTGCTTGGCGAAGCAACATCCCAATCTGTGTCAGGTCTCACTGATAATTAGGAGTTCTGGTGGAAGGAGCATAGATGCTCGGCCAAGTGGTCTCCCAATCTGCATCGGGTCTTACCGATGTACAGTATATATATACTGATCTCCTGTATATCGGTGAGACCTGATGCAGATTGGGAGACCTCTTCATCAAGCACCTATGCTCCATCCACCAGAGAAAGTGTATTCTCCCAGTGGCCACCCATTTTAATTCCACTTCCCATTCCCATACCACCACGTCACTATATTGCCTCCTCTACTGTCATGATGAGACCACACTCAGGCTGGAGGAGCAACACCTTAATTTCCGTCTGGGTGGCCTCCAATCTGATGGCGTGAACATCGATTTCTTGATCTTCTGGTAACGTCACCCCCACTTCACCAGTCCTCATTCCCATCACCTCTCTCCCTCTGGGTCTCCTCCCTGTTTTCTTTCCTCCATGGCCTCTGTCCACTTCTATCAGATTCCCCCTTCTCCAGCCCGGTATCTCTTTTACCAATCAACTTCACAGCTCTTTACCTTCCCTCTGCCCCCACTCCTGGTTTCACCTGTCACCTTGTGTTTCTTCCTCTCCTCCCTCCACTTTCTTACTCTGACTCCTCATCTTTTTCTCTCCAGTCCTGATAAGGGATCTCGGCCCGAAACATCAACTGTTTACCCTTTTCCCCAGATGCTGCCTGGCCTGCTGAGTTCCTCCAGCATTTTGTGTGTGGTGACATATATGTAATTTGATAATAAATTTACTTTGAACAAGTCAGGCAGCCTCTGTGAAGAGAGAAATTGAATGAATATTGCCAGAAGTTGAGTGATATTGAAACCAGATACATTTAAACTTGCAGAAGAATGGAGAGAACAATAAAGACATTACAAGAATGCAGATGATGTGTAGAGGATGTTTCCTATGGTGGATGAGTTTCAGAGATTCATCAGAGGGTTGTGAATTTATGGAGTTCCTTGCCACAGAGGCCTGTGGAGGACACCACTGGGTACATTTAAAGCAGAGTTTGATAGGTTCTTGATTAGCCAGGTCGTCGAAGATTATGAGGCTAAGGCAGAAGAATGAGGTTGAAAGGGATAATAAATCAGCCATGCTGGAATGGCAGAGCAGACTCAATGGCTGAATGGCCTAATTCTCCTCATATATCTTATGATCTTATGGAAAATACAACTGTGCTGCTTCAAAGAGGTCATTCTAGCCTCGGCCATAGGCTCTATAATGAGTTAACCTATAGCTGGTGAAGTGATGATCCCCTTCTGTTAGACTGTTTGAAGTAACTTATCTTTTTATTCTGTCTTACTTCTCTTCTAATATTTGTGTATTTGTATATCTGTGCACTTGTAATGCTGCTATGACACCATAATTTCCTGTGGGATCAATATTTGTCTATCTACCTACAGTATCTGATGGATTGTTCGCACCAGCTCAACAGTCGAGAGGAATACAAATAAAGGAAGAACAGAGAGCTGAGAACAATCTTACTGAGCATGTTAGATACAGAACAGAGCAAGCTCTTGATATCCAAAATAAGGAAACACTAAGAAAGTCTTGCAGATCAGGCAGCTTCTGTGCTGTGTCTCTCTCTCTCTCTGGAGAGAGTGCAGCTGGCCGGGGATTGACTGGGGCTGCTGGAAATCAAAACAACAAGATGCTGCCCTGACTGCATGTTTTCCTAGTTACTCCTAATCTGCTTCAAACATCTCCTGCTCATCTCACCCTCTCATAGACCACAACACCATAAGGTAGCGGAACAGAATTAGACCAATCATAACTAGTGTGTGGAATGGGCTGCCGGCCATGGTGGTGGAGGCGGATACGATAGGGTCTTTTAACAGACTCCTGGACAGGTAGAGGGAGCTTAGAAAAATAGAGGACTATGGGTAACCCTAGGTAATTTCTCATGTAAGGACATGTTCGGCACAGTTTTGTGGGCTGAAGGGCCTGTACTGTGCTGTAGGTTTTCAATCAGCCTGTCAAGTTTTCTCTGCTGTTCCATTATAGCCGATCGATTTTGTTTAATTTGGTTGTTTGTCTGCCTTTGCTTGTATGTAGGTGTTTTCATTGTTTTCACTGTATGTCTTTGTTCAACTGTGGACTTAAGAACATACGAAAAAGGAGCAGGAGTAGGCCATCCGGCCCATCAAGCCTGCCCCACTATTCAATAAGTTCATGGCTGATCTGTCCGTAAACCCAGATCCATCTACCTACCTTTTCCCCATAACCCTTAATTCCCCTACTATGTAAAAACCTATCTAACTGTTTCTTAAATATATTTAGTGAAGAAGCCTCAACTGCTTCCTTGGGCAAAGAATTCCACAGATTCATCACTCTCTGGGAAAAACAGTTTCTCCTCATCTCCTTCCTAAATCTTCTTCCCTGAATCTTGAGGCAATGTCCCCTAGTTCTCGTCTCACCTAACAATGGAAACAACTTTCCTACTTCTATCTTATCTATCCCTTTCAAAATTTTGTCTGTTTCTATAGGATCCCCTCTCATTCTTCTGAACTCCAGAGAGTATAGTCCCAGACGACTCAATCTCTCCTCATAGGTTAACCCCTTCATCCCTGGAATCAACCTGGTGAACCTCCTCTGCAGTGCCTCCGAAGCCAGTATATCCTTCCTCAAGTATGGAGACCAGAACTTCACACAGAACTCCAGGTGAATGTCTGCAAGTATATGAATCACATGGTGACATTTACGAACTTTGATAATGAATTTACTTTGAACTTTGTACTCTCAGCCCTGATCTCCTGCCTTCTTCCTGTAGCCTTTCACACCCTTACTAACTGAGAATCTATCAACCTTTGCTTTAAATATATCCAATGACTTGGCCTCTGAGATTCCCTGTGTTATCTTACTCCAGCCCTTCCACTACGTATTCAAACATGACTGAGTTTCAGTCTTTTTGTTTGTTCTGAACAGCGTCCATTGATCTGAAACATTAACTCTGTTTCTCTCACTGCACATATCGCCTGACTTGCTGAGTGCTTCTTGAACTGTCTAATTCTGGTCCTAAGCCTTATGGTCTCATAGTCTTACAGTCTGTGAAAGGGTGGAGATGAACAGAAGATGTTTGCTCTTTTCATTTTAATATTTCCTCCACCTGTAGCTGAGTTGCTTTCCCATTGTTATAAAGTTTCTGTTATTTATTTAGTAATACAGCACAGAGCTGGCTCTTCTGGCCCAACAAGATAATGAACCACACCAACCAGCAACCCACCTATTTTAATACCTGCCCAATCACAGGACAATTTACAATGACCAATTAATCTACTGACTGGTACATATTTGGACTGTGGGAGGAAACCCACAAGGTCCGTGGGGAGAATGTACAACCTCCTTGAACTCCAAACTCTGAAATGACCCGAGCTGTAATAGTGTCATCCTAACCACTACGTTATCATGGCATCCGTCTCTAAACTGCTCAGTTATCTGCACATTCCACAATGTAGGGACAAGTGGGAGATATTAATTATGCTTCGATTTTCACGTTGATGCAAATAATTGACAGGTATGATGTTGTGGGCATCTCTGTGGAAGAGAGCGTTACTGTAACAAGCACATCTATAAATATCATCTGAAGCACAGAATCTAATTCTACAATATTTCCTCAATGACCAACTGTGTTTGTCTGAACATATCTTCGTGGTTTGTTGCTCAAATTAGCAGTCAGTTACAAGTGATGTTATAATTTGCCACAGGGAAAATACTCATTTATATTTGTCCTGAAGTAATGTAACTGATGAATCTTTAATACAGCATTGTGAACTGGGATCAAGTGCTTGTGACCACTCTGCATTGACATTAAAACTGATTTTCATTTGAAAATAAGTTCGTGTCAAATGCAAGGATTTGTTTCTAAAGTGGTCTTTTGTGCTCCTGAGGAAATACAAAAGATAGAGGATGATATTTGAGTTCCTATTTATCCGAAATTTTATTTAGCGATATAGCACGAAACAGGCCCTTCCAGCCCAATGTGACGCGCTGCCCAGCAACCCCTATTAACCCTAGCCTAATCACAGGACAATTTTCATTGACCAATTAGTCTACTATCCGGTATGTCTTTAGAATGTGGGTGGAAATCAGAGCACGCAGAAGAAACCCACACAGTCAAGGTGAGAACGTACAAATCCCTTACAGACAGCGGTGGGAATTCAACCCAGACACTGGCGCTGTAATATGCTATGCTGACGGCTACATTATACCGTGATCATGGGTTACTCTAAGCCCATTCTTGTTATTGCTTAATTTTAAATTTAAATCTATATTGCAATTTGGCTTTGTTGAAGTAGCTCTTGCTAAGTGTGCTTCAGCATAAATTATTAAAAAGGGTCAGTTAACTGACTTTATCTCTAACATTAGCACTTTATAATGCTAATTGAAATTACATTGGATAGCCTCAGTCTTTGCCTTCATAGTTTAAAAGTCCAAATGATAATATTGTGCAGTGATTGAATATCTGTCACTAAGTCTGCTTTGCTGGTTGCAACGAAGTAGTCTTGCTCCGAAATGCTGCCTTTATCTCCAACGGAGATAAACATTCTGTGTATTTAATATTTCAGTTATATTTGAGTAATCTTGTACATATTAGTTGATAAAGCAAATTGCAGATGGTGGGATGAGTTGCAGTGCAACATCGGGTCAAAATAGAAACCAGCGATGAACACAGGACTGAGGGTTTATATCTGAATGCAGGCAGTATACAGAATAAGGTAGACGATTGCATAGTGCAGTTACATGTTGGCAGGTATGATGTTGTGGGCATCTGTGTAGTGGCTGAAAGAAGATCATAGTTGGGACAATCCAACAATAAACTTTGTATTGATGGGACTGGCAGGTAGTCTGGGGGGGGGGGGCGGTGGAGTGGCTCTGTTGGTAAAGACATGAAATCAAGTCTGTAGAAAGAAGTGACATAGGATCAGAAGATGTAGAATCCTTGTGAGTAAAGAAACTGCAAGAGTAAAAAGACACTGATGGGAGTTCTGAACAGGCCTCTGAATAGTAGCCAGGATGTGAGCTACAAATTACAAATTACAATAGATACGTCAAAAAAGGCAAGACTTTAATTGTCATGGAGGATTTCAATATGCGGGTAGATTGGTAAAATCAGTTTGGTGCTGGAGCCCAAAAGAGGGAATTTGTAGAATGCCCCGACCATAAGTCCATAAGACACAGGAGCAGGATTAAGCCATTCAGCCCATTAATTCCGCTCTGCCATTTCATCATGGCTGATCCTGGATCCCATTTAACCCAACCCTCTCACCATATCCCATGATGGCCCAACCAATCAGGAATCTATCAACTTCTGCTTTGAATAAACTCACAGACTTATCCTGCAGAGCATTCCACAGATTCACCAATCTTTTGTCTAAAAAATTCCCCCTTACTTCTTTACTTCTGTTCTAAAATGTTACCCCTCAAGCCTACAAGATGGCTTCTTAGAGCATCTCGTGTTGGAACTCATTACGGGCAATCCTGGATTGAGTGTTGCGCAATGAATCAAGTTTGATTAGGGAGCTTAAGGTAAAAGAACCCCAAGGAGGCAGTAATCATAATAAGATAGACTTCACCCTACAATTTGACAATGAGAAGCTAAAGTAAAATGTCTCAGTGTTACAGTGGGGTAAAGGGAATTATAGTGGCATCAAGAGAAATGGGCCAAAGTTGATTGGAAGGGGCACTAGCAGGGATAATGGCAGAACAACAATGGATGTAATTCCCGTGGCAATTTGGAAGGTGCAGGATAAATATATCCCAAAGATAAAGAAGTATTCTAAAGACAGCTTGACACAACTGTGAATGGCAAGGGAAGTCAAAAACAACATCAAAGCAAAAGAGAGGGCATTTAATAAAGCAAAAATTAGTGGGAAGTTAGAACATTTGGAAGCTTTTAAAAACCAACAGATGAATACTAAAAATGTATAGGAAGGGGAAAGATGAACAATGAAGGTAAGCTAGCCAATAATATCAAAGAGGATACCAAAGGCTTTTTCAGATATACTGTATAAAGAGTGAAAGGGAAGTGAGAGTAGATAATGAACCACTGGAAAATTATGTTGGGGAGGTAGTAATTGGGGACAAGGAAATGGCAGACAAACTAAATAAGAATTTTGCATCCACCTTCCCCTTCACTATGGAATACACTACCAGTATGCTGAAATTTCAAGAGTATCAGGGTGAGTGCAATTGTTATTACTAGGGGGAAGGAGCTTGGGAAGCTGAGATGTCTGAAGGTAGGTAAGTCACCTGGACCAGATGGACAACATCCAAAATATCACTCCACTATTCAAAAAGGGAGGAAGGCAGAGGAAAGAAAACTATAGGCCAGTTAGCCTGAACTCAGTAACTTGGAAGATATTGGAGTTGATTGTTAGGGATGTGGTTTTGGGCTGCTGGGAGGCACGTGATAAAATAGGCCAAAGTTAGCATGACTTCCTTAAGGAAAAATCTTGTCTGATAACTCTATGGGAACAAGCAGCATAGACAAAGAAGAAGTAATGGATGTAATGTACTTGGACTTTCAGAAGGCCTTTGACAAGGTGCCTCACATGAAGCTCCTTAACAAGCTAAGAGCCAATGGTATTACAGGAAAGATACTAGCATGGACAGAGGTTTGGCTGATTGGCAAGAGGCAAAGAATTGAAATAAGGGGGCCTTTTCTGGTTGGCTTCCGGTGGCTAGTGGTGTTTTGTAGGGTTCAGTGTTGTGACCACTTCTTTTTACATTATCTGGGAATGATTTGGATGATGGAATAAATTGCTTTGTGGCTCAGTTTGCAGATGATAGGAGGTAGCAGGTGGTGTTGAAGCTGGGAGGCTGCAGAAGCACTTAGAAAGATTAGGAGAATGAGCAGTTGGAATTGTAGTCTCAGGAAGTGTACGGTCATGCACTTTGGTAGAGGGAATAAAAGTGTAGACTATTTTCTAAATGGGCAAAAAATCCAAAAGTCTGAGGTGCAAAGGGACTTGCGAGTCCTCTTGCAGAATTCCCTAATGATTAAATTGAGTCAGTGATGAGGAACGCAAATGCGATCTTAGCATTCATTTTGAGGATGAGAATATGAAAGCAAGGATGTAATGCTGAGCATTATAAGGCACTAGTGATGCCTCACTTAGAGTATTATGAGCAGTTTTTGGCCTTTTATCTAAAAAAAAGATGTGCTAACATTGGGAAGGTTTCAGAGGGGGTTCACAATAATGATTCCTGCGATGAAAGGGTAATAATATGAAGAGCTTGACTCGGGGCCTGTACTTACTGGAATTGAGAAGAATGAGGGGGATCTCATTGAAACCCATGGGATGAGTGGATTAGAGTGGATGTGGAGAGGATGATTCCTATAGTGGGGGGGTGGGGTGGGAATCTAGGACCAGAGGGAACAGCCTCAGAATAGAGGGACGTCCATTTAGAACAGAGATGTGGAGGAATTTTTTTAGCTAGAGGATGGTGAATCTATAGTACTTGTTAACACAGGCAGCTGTAAAGGCCAAGTTAATGAGTATATTTAAAGCGGAGGTTGTTAGGTTCTTGATTAGTTGGAGCATGATGTTTTTCAGATTTCTTAAAGTCTACTGTTCACACATTCATAGAATTAGAATTAAATTACAGGACGGGGATATTTTCAGCCATCAATTTCTGTTCCCATCTAGAATCAACTGACAGGCATGAACATTTACATAATATTCTCTTCGATGGTGACAAGGAGGCATACGGAAGGGAGTTAGATCAGCTGGTTGAATGGTGGCAGATTATCGATCAAGTACTCAATGTCAGTAAGTCCAAGGAGCTGATTGTAAACTTCAGGAAGGGGAAGTCGAGGGAGCATGCACCAGTCCTCATTGAGGGGTCGGCAGTGGAAAGGGGAGGAGTTACAAGATCCTGGGTGTTAACATCTCTGAAGATCTATCCTGGGTTCAAAATATATTGATGCAATTACAAAGAAGGCACAACAGCAGCCGTATTTCATTGGGAGTTGAGAAGACTTCGTATGTCACGAAAGACACTCGCAAATTTCCACAGATGCCCCATGGAGAGCATTCTGACTGGTGTGGAGGGAGCCACTGCACAGGATCAGAAGAAGCTGCAGAAAATTGAAAACTCATCCAGCTCCATCATGGACACTAGCCGTGGGTATCATTGAGGACATCATCAAAAGGCAATACCCATCATTATGGACCACCAGAACCCAGGACATGCCCTCTTCTCCTACCTACCATTAGGGCGGAGGAACAGGAGCCTGAAGACACACACTGGATGTTTTAGGATCAACTTCTTCCCCTCCATCAACAGAGTTCTGAATGGACAATGAATCCTCACCATCTTTTGCTTTCTTTTTTGCACTACCAATGTAATTATTTATCTATGTTTTTCTTTCTCATTTTCATGTATCTCACTGTACTGCTGCCACAAAACAACAAATTTCACAACATCCATCACTGATAATAAACCTAGTTCTGAAGTTCTTTAAAAGCAAAGACCTGCTTGCTCTCTGAGGCATATATAAATGATTCCCACGAAATTACTTAAGTGAACAATAGACAAAGTGTTCTAATCCTTAATGTAGAATGAAGCTATTTGATCCACCAAGTCCATATGTTGGCCTCAACGCAATCTGATCAGTCCCATTCCCACAGTAACCTCTTCCCTATTTTATGCGAATAAATTGGTTACTTCCCCTCTAATTCTTCTGAACCTGCCTGCACCAGGGACAATTAGCATATTTGAGATGTGGGTGGAAATCAGAGTACCCGAGGGAAACCTACTTCGTCATGGGAGATTGTGTGAAATCCACACAGATGGAACCTGAGGTGAGAATCACACTAGCGTGACTCTGCGTCACCATCCGGTATGGGAATTGCAAGGCATCTGACTGCAAGACCCTACAAAGAATTGCGAGTACTGCTGAGGGGAGTATTGCGGTCTCTCTTCCTCACATCCAAGATATTTATCAGGAGCACTGCACACACAGGACCCTCAGCATTGTCAAAGACTCCTCCCATCTGCCCGCCATCATTTTGACCCCCCCCGCCATCAGACAGGAGGTATCGCAGCATGATGACAATGGTAGTTTAGATGGGTAACAGCTTCTTCCCCCAGGCTGTGAGACTACTGAACTCCCTGTCACCACCCAGGTCTCATCACATATGAAATGCCAGTGGTGGCATACTGTTTAAATTTTAACTTGCGTTGTAAATGTCAATATTCTGGAATATATATTATTTGTTAATTTAATTGTGGTAAGATTACTTCAAATTTTGTGTGTGAGTTATATGTACTGTGCCGTGAACCTTGGTCCGGAGGAACATTGTTTCGTTTAGTGGTATACATGTATACAGTTGAATGACAATAAACTGAAATTGAAAAATGTGTTGCTGGTCTCCTGTTCAATATCTTTTCTTCATTTAAACCCACTAATTATCACATGCTGGCCAAATACGTACTCTTTGTTTATGAAGATTAGTTGTCAATCAGTTACCTCCTTGTGTAATTGGATCCTAGATTTCCTCACTTGTAGACCCCAGTCAGCTGGAAATGGCAACAACATCTCCTCCAACGATCTCCATCAGCACAGATACACAGATGCACCATAGGGCTGTGTATTTAGCCCCTGCTCTACTCACTTTACCATTTAACCATATAACAATTACAGCACGGAAACAGGCCATCTCGGCCCTTCTAGTCCGTGCCGAACTCTTACTCTCACCTAGTCCCACCGACCTGCACTCAGCCGATAACCCTCCATTCCTTTCCTGTCCGTATAGCTGTCCAATTTAACTTTAAATGACAACATGAAATTACACCGATGACTGTGAGGTTAACACAGCTCCAACGCCATATTCAAGTTTGCTGACAACACCACTGTTGTAGGCCGAATCAAAGGTGGTGACGGATCAGCATTCAGGACAGAGAATGAAAATCTGGCTGAATGATGTCACAACAACAACCTGTCACTCAATGTTAGCAAGATCAAGGAAATGATTGTCGACTTCAGGAGAGGAAAACTAGATGTATGAGCCAGTCCTCATCGGAGGATCAGAGGTGGGGAGGGTTAGCAACTTTAAATTCCTGGTGTTACTATTCAGATGATCTGTCCTGGGCCCAGCAGGCAAGTGCATTTGCAAAGAAAGCACAGCAGTGCTTCTACTTCCTTCGGCGTCTATGGAGATTCGGCATGACACCTAAAACTTTGACAATCTTCTATTCGTGTATACTTGAGAGTGTATTGACTGGCTGTATCACAACCTGCTATGGGAACACCAATGCCTTTGAACGGAAAATCCTACAAAACCTAGTGGATTCAGCCCAGGACATCACGGGTAAAACCCTCCCAGCCATTGAGCACATCTACATGAAATACTGTTGTAGGAAAGCAGCATCCATCATCAGAGATTGACACCTGTCAGGTCACGCTCTTTTCTTGCTGTTGCCATCAGATAGAAGGTACAAGAGCCTCAGGACTCACACCACCAGGTTCAAGAACAGTTACTACACCTCAACCATCAGGCTCTTGAACAAAAGGGGATAATTACACTCATTTGCCCATCCATTGAGGTGTTCCCACAGCCAATGTCTCACCTTAAGGACTCTTTATCTCATTACCTGATGTTCTTGTTATTTATTGCTATTTACTTACATTTGCATTTGCACAGTTTGTTGTCTTCTGCACTCTGGTTGATCTTTCATTGATCCTGCTATAGTTACTATCCTACATATTTGCTGAGCTTGCCCGCAGGAAAATGAATCTCAGGGTTATATGTGATGGCATATATGTACCATGATAATAAATTTACCTTGACTTTGTCTTTGACTTTTCTCATGATTGTACTTCAAAGAAACTTTATTGTCTATAAAGGGACTTGGACCATGAAAGCTCCATATAAATGCTTCTAAACTAAGTAAAGATGAATTTATAATAAATTCTGGTAGAATTATTTACTGTGTTTGCTGCTTTTTCTATCATCTTAAAGTTTAGAGAGCATTTCTCCAGGGCTGAATTAAATCATTGGTACCTATATCAAACAGAAGTAGTCCCAAAACAGATTCCCTGTGGATAGCTCTATCCTAGTTCAACAACTTAAAAACTACCCTTAAGTCATAGTCACCACAAGTTTCCTTTTAACAGTTTTTATCCATGTTTTATGCCCTGGCAAATCACAGTAATAGAAGTTCTTGGTTCTTCTTCAAGTGTCACCTGTGGCTCAAATTTATCTGAAATTCATTCAAATCATATGTGCCAACCATGATATCTATCATGACCTTATAGAACTGGCATAGAACAGAAATTCCTCTTTGGATATTTGCAGAAAACATGTAATATAGTGCAGACCTCCATGTTCAGGGTTCAGCTCAGGGCTAACAACCCTGACTGGTAAAACAAGATTGTTACGGAAAGGCAATGAAGAATCCTTCTCTGGGACTTGCATGACTGACAGTAGTGAAAACTGAATGACTGACATAATGAAGGACACTGCCAGAGATAGAAGAACTTCATTGCTGCCCCAAACATCAGTGGTGTAACAGGCAACAGATAGTACCAGATAATTCCTCTTCTTCCAACATTTAGTTTCATTGGAGTTGGTTTGAGAAGGGGAGTAAAGCACAGTGCCTTTGCTGCAATCTGCAATATTCAATAATGGTTGAGGAAAAAGTTTGTCCTGAAAGGGTTGTCAACCATGTCTGGGGAAGATTGCACTAGCAAACAACACGACTAAGGGCAACATCTTTCTGACAGTTTATAAAGCTACTCCTTTCACTTCTTTTTCTTTCAAATGTGGTTCTGCTACTGTTGGAGCCTGTGATCAACATTTTGGTGGTGTATTTTTGGGCCAATGGAGCAATCTGGCACCTTGCTGTCTCCGAGGAATTTTTGAGGTTTTGTGCAAAGTGAGTGGCCTAGAGGTGGAGCACGAGCCAATGAATAACTCCATTTCTCACCAATCTGACCGATTAAATGTCGAGGAAGTTTGAAATCATCGAGGCTGAAGCAGAAGCTGAGCAGGTGTTCAGTGCCATCTAGCAGCTGGTGACCAGTCTCTCTCCCTCCCTTTCGCTCAGAGGAAGGTGTCTGCTTGTGATGATCTTGCTCTCTCTCTCTCTCTTGCAAAGAAACTGCTGTGTGTGAAAATCCCTGGAGATCAGCAGTTTCTCAAACCAACATGTCTAGCACCAACAATTATTCAATGGTCAAAGTAACTGAGATCACATTTCTTCCCCATTCTGATGTTTGATCTGCACAACAACTAAACATCTTGACTATGCATTCAGTTGCTGCCACATGTTTTAGCTAATTAAATACTTGCATTAACAAGAAGGTGTGCTAGTGTACCCAATAAAGTGGCCACTCAATATATAGGGAATTGCTGAATAGATTAGACTTTACTCCTAGGAGCACAGAAGATTGAGAGAAGAATTGAGAGCTATACAAAATTATGAGGGCTATAGATAGAATAAATACAAGCAAACTTTTTCCACAGAGATGGAATGAGACTAAATCTGGAGGTCATAGGCTAACTGTGAAAGGTGAAATGTTTAAGGGGAAGGGGGGGGGAGGAAATGTTGAATACCGGGTGAATCGCTAAGTTTTTGGGGTAACTGCAAGTCTGAGTCTTTGCTGTTGCTTTGCTTACACTTCAGTGCTCGGTGGTGGGTGCCAATGCTTTTTTTGCCGGTGGGGAGAGGTGGGATTGTTGCTTGCTGCCGCTCACGTGCGGGATGGGGGAGCTGGTGGGGGGGCTTTGAGGTTCTAACATTTAACTGTCATTCATTCTTTGGGGCACTCCTCTGTTTTCATCGATGGTTGTGAAGAAAAAGCATTTCAGAAAGTATATTATATACATTTCTCTGACATTAAATGTACCTTTGAAACTTTGAAATCTGTGGAATTCTCTGCACAGGAAACAGTTGAGGCCAGTTCATGGGCTATATTTGAGAGGGAGTTAGATATGGCCCTTGTGGCTAAAGGGATCAGGGGGTATGGAGGGAAGGCTGGTACAGGGTTCTGAGTTGGATGATCAGCCATGATCATACTGAATGGCGGTGCAGGCTCGAAGGGCAGAATGGCCTACTCCTGCTCCTATTTTCTATGTTTCTATGTTTATTCAGAGGGTGGTGGGAATATGGAACGAGCTGGCAGCAGAAGTGATGAACAGTTCAATAAGACCATAAGATATAGGAGCAGAATTAGTCCATTTGACCCATCAAGTCTGCTCTGCCGTTTCATCATGGCTGATCCGATTTTCCTCTCAGCCCCAATCTCCTGCCTTCTCCCCGTATCCCTTCATGCCCTGACCAGTCAAGAGCCTATCAACCTCTGCCTTAAATATACATAAAGACTTGGCATCTATAGCTGCCTGTGGCAAAGAATTCCACAGTCTGGCTAAAGAAATTCCTCCTCATTTCCATTCTAAAAGGACATCCCTCTATTCTGAGGCTGTGTCCGCTGGCTTAGAATCTCCCATCATGGGAAACATCCTCTCCACATCCACTCTAACAAGGCCTTTCACCGTTCGATCGGTTTCTATTTACTCATCTGAATTCCAGTGAATACAGATACAGAGCCATCAAATACTCTTCATATGACAAGCCATTCAATCCTAGAATCATTTTTTGTAAACCTCCTTTGAACCCTCTCCAGTTTCAGCACATCCTTTCTAAGATAAGGGGCTCAAAGCTGCTGACAGTACTCCAAGTGAGACCTCATGAGTGCTTTATGAAGTCTCAACATCACATACTTTCTTTTATATTCTCGTCCTATTGAAATGAATACTAACATTGCATTTGACTTCCTCACCACAGACTCAATCTGCAAATTAACCTTTAGGGAATCCTGCACAAAGACTCTTTCAGTCCCTTTGCACCTTAGATTTTTGTAGGTCAGAATGGGGAATTGAAGTAGGAAGGGGCAGAGGATAAAGTTACCAGAAATTGTAGAAATCAATGTTAATGCCATCAGATTGGAGGCTACCTAAATGAGATATGAGGTGTTGCTCCTCCCTTCTCTTTAAATAAGAAACATATTTTAAGTGGAATAAATTATACATTAGAAGCTAAACATTTTACTTAATGAAGATCATTTGATAAAAGGAAGACATTTCTGAGAGCCACAGATACCTTTGGATGTATCTATTGCAATATCTGTATTAGTTGCATCTGTAAAGTACTCTGCTACGTGAGCAGTTTGCAAAGCAACTGTAATGATTATTGGGAAAATCATAATATAGTTAATATAGCATAGGAACTACAGGAAAATATACACACAGTAGCGTCTTTTTTAAATACAGGAGTGGAACCCTATGTGATCTTCTGATGCTGTGACCCATGCACATCAATGTCTGACAAGTTGTGCTTTCAGAGATGCTCTTCTCTACAACACTGTTGTAACACATGGTTATTTGAGTTACTATCATCTTGAACCAGTGTGGCCATTCTCCTCTGACCTCTCTCAGTAACAAGGAGTTTTCACTGGATTTTTTTTTGGTTTGGCACCATTTTTTTTCAAAACTCTAGAGTTTGTTCCAGAGATCATTGATTCATTAAGACATACATAGAAACATACATAGAAAATAGGTGCAGGAGTAGGCCATTCGGCCCTTCGAACCTGCACCGCCATTTATTATGATCATGGCTGATCATCCAACTCAGAACCCCGCCCCAGCCTTCCCTCCATACCCCCTGACCCCCGTAGCCACAAGGGCCATATCTAACTCCCTTTTAAATATAGCCAATGAACTGGCCTCAACTGTTTCCTGTGGCAGAGAATTCCACAGATTCACCACTCTCTGTGTGAAGAAGTTTTTCCTAATCTCGGTCCTAAAAGGCTTCCCCTCTATTCTCAAACTGTGACCCCTCGTTCTGGACTTCCCCAACATCGGGAACAATCTTCCTGCATCTAGCCTGTCCAATCCCTTTAGGATCTTATACGTTTCAATCAGATCCCCCCTCAATCTTCTAAATTCCAACGAGTACGAGCCCAATTCATCCAGCCTTTCTTCATATGAAAGTCCTGCCATCCCAGGAATCAATCTGGTGAACCTTCTTTGTACTCCCTCTATGGCAAAGATGTCTTTCCTCAGATTAGGGGACCAAAACTGCACACAGTACTCCAGGTGTGGTCTCACCAAGGCCTTGTACAACTGCAGTAGTACCTCCCTGCTCCTGTACTCGAATCCTCTCGCTATAAATGCCAGCATACCATTCGCCTTTTTCACCGCCTGCTGTACCTGCATGCCCACTTTCAATGACTGGTGTATAATGACACCCAGGTCACGTTGCACCTCCCCTTTTCCTAATCGACCACCATTCAGATAATAATCTGTTTTCCTATTTTTGCCACCAAAGTGGATAACTTCACATTTATCCACATTAAATTGCATCTGCCATGAATTTGCCCACTCACCCAACCACACAGTATAGGAGCAGAATTAGGCCATTTGACACATCGAGTCTGCTCGCGAGTTCATCATGGCTGATCCATTTTCCCTCTCAGCCCCAGTCTCCTGCTTTCTCTCTCTATCCCTTCATGCCCTGACCAATCAGGAATCTATCAACCTCTGTCTTAGTCCACATAAAGACCTGGCCTCCACAGCTGTCTGCAGCAATGAATTCCACAGGTTCACCACTCTCTGGCTAAAGAAATTCCTCCTCATCTCCATTCTAAAAGTAACCCCCCCCCCCCCCATTCTGAGGCTGTGTCTTCTGGTCCTAGACTCCCCCACCATAGGAAACATCTTCTACACATCCACTCTATCTAGGCATTTCACCATTTCATAGGTTTCAAATAGGTCATCCTTTATTCTTCTAAATTCCAGTGAATACAGGCCCAGAGCCTTCAAATGCTCTTCGTATGACAAGTTGTTTAATCCTGGAATCATTTTCATGAACCTGCTTTGAACCCTCTCCAGTTTCAGCATATGCTTTTTAAGATATACCCAAAACTGCTCACAATACTCCCAGGGAGGCCTCACCAGTGCTTTATAAAGCATCAATGTTCCATCCTGGCTTTTACATTTTAGTTCTCTTGAAATGAATACTAATGTTACATTTGCCTTCCTCACCAGAGTCAACCTGTATACTAACCTTTAAGGAATCCTGCACAAGGACTCCCAAGTCCCTTTGCACCTCAGGTTTTTGTATTTTCTCTCCATGTAGGAAAATAGTCAGCCCTTTCATTTCTTCTACCAAAGTGCATGACTGTACACTTCCTGACACTGTATTCCATCTGCCACTTCTTTGGCCATCCTCCTAATCTGTCTAAGAATTTATGGAGCCTTTCTACTTCCTCAGAACTACTTGTCCCTCCACCTATCTTCATATCATCTGCGAACTTTGCAACAAAACCTTCAATTCCATCAAACAAATTAGAATTTAGACTTATAATTTATTGAAATCTTACATCCATCCCACAAAGTGAGGGAGTACACGTAGCCAGTTGGTCCTGGCTTTAATTTGGCGGTACTGTTTGCCAGATGGAAGCAGCTGGAACAGTTTACGGTTGGGGTGACTGGTGTCCCTGATGATCTTCCAGGCTTTCTTTCTGCACCTGCTGCTGTAAATGTCCTCAATGGAGGGAAGATTACATTCACAAATGCGCTGAGCTGTCCATACCACTCTCTGCAGTGCCCAGCGATCAAGGTTTGGTGCAGTTCCCATACCAGGTGGTGATACAGACAGTCAGTATGCTCTCAGTGGTGCCCTTGTAGAAGGTCTTGAGGATTGGGGTTCATGCTGAACTCTTCAGTCACCTGGGGTGGAAGAGATGCTGTTGTGCTTTTTTTTCGCCACAAAGCCAATGTGTACAATCCAGGTGAGATCATCGGTGATGTGTGTACCGAGGAACCTGAAACTTCTCACTCTCTCAACTACAGACCCATTGATATTGATCGGCCGAGCCTGTCTCCATTCCTCCTGTAAACCACAGTCAGCTCTTTTGTTTTTTGGACCTTAAGGGAGAAGTTGTTATCTTGGCACCACTGTGTTGGGGTATCAACCTCTCCTCTACAAGCTATCTCATTATCACTGGAAATAAGGCCAATCGAAGTTGTGTAATCTGTGAATTTGATCAGCAGATTGGAGCTGTGTGTGGCAGTACAGTCGTGGGTGTAAAGGAAGTAGAGAAGGGGACTCAGGACACAGCCCTGGGGGGCACCTGTGTTGAGGGTCAGGGGGGCAGAGGTGAGGGAGACCATCCTTACCATCTGTTGACTATCTGATAGGAAGTCTAGAATCCAATTGCACAGCTGGGGTGCAGGTCAAGGTTCCTAAGCTTCCTATCAAGTCTGGAGGGAATTATGTTTTTTTTGGGTGGAGCTTAAGAGGATGATAGCGCCTGATGGCGACTCCTTTACTTGCATCTTTGGAAACAGCTCTATTTCTATCTTTCATATCTCTGTTTTCCCTTTTCGAGGTTCTGTTGAAGTTACTTGCTGACTTTGGTTCTTTGTGGAAATGGGACCCACTCTCAGGGTCTCACGACTGGCCGCTTTTCGATATGCCAAGGATGCGGCCTGGAAGACTAGCGCGCCTTCTGGTTGCAGAATTTTCGTGGCTCTGGAGGCGGGCGGACTCAGGCCGATGTCGCCACCTGATGCGTCGTGGGAGACAGGAGATCGTAAGCAGCGATCTGGCTGCTGGCTGTGTGCCCAGAGACCCGAGTTCTTTGGGCACAGAGCTCGGAAGAAGCGACACAACAGACTTTTAACACCGTAAACCAGTGAGTTGTTTGTTATGTTTGCCCTCCTGCTGTGAAACGGAGACACCTCTTTTTCCCTGATCAGGGACAGAGAGAGAGCCTGTGGTATATTGAATAAGTAGTGAACAAGTAGTCTTTGGGGTACTGCAAATCTGTGTCTTTATTCATGTTTTGCTGCATGCTTGCATGCTTGGTGAGGATGATAGCGCCTGATGGCGACTGATGGGTAGGAATAGGATGCTCTGGAGGAGGAACAAGTGGCTGAGGAACTGGTGTAGGGGGCAGGGTTTCAGATTTCAGGATCATTGGGACCTCTTCTGGGGCAGGTGGCACCTGTACAAGAGAGACGGGTTACACTTGAACCACAGGGGGACCAATATCCTTTCAAGGAGGTTTGTTAGTGCTATTGGGGAGGCTTTAAACTAGATTTGCAGGGGGATGGGAACCAGAGTGCCAGAGCTGACAGTGTGGCTGGGGTGAAAATAAATGATGTTGAAAGTTTAAGCAAATCCGCTGATAGAAAGGTTGTGAGTGGTGGTAAAAATCTTCTGAGGCGTATATATTTCAATGCTAGGAGTATTGCGGGGAAGGCAGATGAGTTGAGGGCGTGGATTGACACGTGGAATTATGATGTTGTAGCAATTAGTGAAACTTGGCTACAGGAGGGGCAGGACTGGCAGCTTAATATTCCAGGGTTCCGATGTTTCAGATGTGATCGAGGCAGAGGAATGAAAGGTGGGGGAGTAGCATTGCTTGTTAGGGAAAATATTACAGCAGTGCTCAGGCAGGACAGATTAGAGGGCTTGTCTACTGAGTCCTTATGGGTGGAGCTGAGAAACAGGAAAAGTATGGCCACATTAGTGGGATTGTATTACAGACCACCCAATAGTCAACGAGACTTGGAAGAGCAAGTCTGCAGAGAAATAGCAGGCAACTGCAGGAAACATAAAGTTGTGGTGGTAGGGGATTTTAATTTTCCATACATTGATTGGGACTCCCATACTGTTAGGGGTCTAGATGGTTTAGAGTTTGTAAAATGTGTTCAGGAAAGTTTTCTAGGTCAATATATAGAGGGACCAACTAGAGGGGATGCAATATTGGATCTCCTGTTAGGTAACAAATTAGGGCAAGTGACGGAAGTCTGTGTAGGGGAGCACTTTGGTTCCAGTGATCATAACACCATTAGTTTCAATTTGATTATGGACAAGGATAGATCTGGTCCTAGGGTTGAGGTTCTGAACTGGAAGAAGGCCAAATTTGAAGAAATGAGAAAGGATCTAAAAAGGGTGGATTGGGACAGGTTGTTCTCTGGCAAAGATGTGATTGGTAGGTGGGAAGCCTTCAAAGGGGGAATTTTGAGAGTGCAGAGTTTGTATGTTCCTG
The DNA here is from genome assembly GCF_030028105.1 of Mobula birostris. NCBI lineage: Eukaryota > Metazoa > Chordata > Chondrichthyes > Myliobatiformes > Myliobatidae > Mobula > Mobula birostris. The sequence goes on along the minus strand of NC_092371.1, from coordinate 245,062,223 downwards.
TAAGGCAAATTGAATAGGAATAAGGAACCTTGGTTCTCAAGGGATATTGCAACTCTGATAAAGAAGAAGAGGGAGTTGTATGAAATGTATAGGAAACAGGGGGTAAATCAGGTGCTTGAGGAGTATAAGAAGTGCAAGAAAATACTTAAGAAAGAAATCAGGAGGGTTAAAAGAAGACATGAGGTTGCCTTGGCAGTCAAAGTGAAGGATAATGCAAAGAGCTTTTACAAGTATATTAAGAGCAAAAGGATTGTAAGGGATAAAATTGGTCCTCTTGAAGATCAGAGTGGTTGGCTTTGTGTGGAACCAAAGGAAATGGGGGAGATCTTAAATGGGTTTTTTGCATCTGTATTTACTAAGGAAGCTGGCATGAAATCTATGGAATTGAGGGAATCAAGTAGTGAGACCATGGAAACTGTACAGATTGAAAAGGAGGAGGTGCTTGCTGTCTTGAGGAAAATTAAAGTGGATAAATCCCCGGGACCTGACAGAGTGTTCCCTCAGACCTTGAAGGAGACTAGTGTTGAAATTGTGGTGGCCCTGGCAGAAATATTTAAAATGTCGCTGTCTACGGGTGAAGTGCCGGAGGATTGGACAGTGGCTCATGTTGTTCCGTTGTTTAAAAAAGGATCGAAAAGTAATCCGGGAAATTATAGGCCGGTGAGTTTAATGTCAGTAGTAGGTAAGTTATTGGAGGGAGTACTAAGAGACAGAATCTACAAGCATTTGGATAGACAGGGGCTTATTAGGGAGAGTCAACATGGCTTTGTGCGTGGTAGGTCATGTTTGACCAATCTGTTGGAGTTTTTCGAGGAGGTTACCAGGAAAGTGGATGAAGGGAAGGCAGTGGATATTGTCTACATGGGTTTCAGTAAGGCCTTTGACAAGGTCCCGCATGGGAGGTTAGTTAGGAAAATTCAGTCGCTAGGTATACATGGAGAGGTGGTAAATTGGATTAGACATTGGCTCGATGGAAGAAGCCAGAGAGTGGTGGTAGAGAATTGCTTCTCTGAGTGGAGGCCTGTGACTAGTGGTGTGCCACAGGGATCAGTGCTGGGTCCATTGTTATTTGTCATCTATATCAATGATCTGGATGATAATGTGGTAAATTGGATCAGCAAGTTTGCTGATGATACAAAGATTGGAGGTGTAGTAGACAGTGAGGAAGGTTTTCAGAGCCTGCAGAGGGACTTGGACCAGCTGGAAAAATGGGCTGAAAAATGGCAGATGGATTTAATACTGACAAGTGTGAGGTATTGCACGTTGGAAGGACAAACCAACGTAGAACATACAGGGTTAATGGTAAGGCACTGAGGAGTGCAGTGGAACAGAGAGACCTGGGAATACAGATACAGAATTCCCTAAAAATAGCATCACAGGTAGATAGGGTTGTAAAGAGAGCTTTTGGTACATTGGCCTTTATTAATCAAAGTATTGAGTATAAGAGCTGGAATGTTATGATGAGGTTGTATAAGGCATTAGTGAGGCCGAATCTGGAGTATTGTGTTCAGTTTTGGTCACCAAATTACAGGAAGGATATAAATAAGGTTGAAAGAGTGCAGAGAGGGTTTACAAGGATGTTGCCGGGCCTTGAGAAACTCAGTTACAGAGAAAAGTTGAATAGGTTAGGACTTTATTCCCTGGAGCGTAGAAGAATGAGGGGAGATTTGATAGAGGTATATAAAATTATGATGGGTATAGATAGAGTGAATGCAAGCAGGCTTTTTCCACTGAGGCAAGGGGAGAAAAAAACCAGAGGACATGGGTTAAGGGTGAGGGGGGAAAAGTTTAAAGGGAACATTAGGGGGGGGGGGGCTTCTTCACACAGAGAGTGGTGGGAGTATGGAATGAGCTGCCAGACGAGGTGGTAAATGCGGGTTCTTTTTTAACACTTAAGAATAAATTGGACAGATACATGGATGGGAGGTGTATGGAGGGATATGGTCCGTGTGCAGGTCAGTGGGATTAGGCAGAAAATGGTTCGGCACAGCCAAGAAGGGCCAAAGGGCCTGTTTCTGTGCTGTAGTTTCTATGGTTCTATGGTGGGGGTGCCAATGCTTTTCTGCTGGTGGGGGAAGGGGGCCGTTGCTTTGCTGCGGCTTGTGCATTGGAGGGGGGCCGTGGGGGGGCTTTGGGGTTCTAACATTTAACTGTCATTCATTCTTTGGGGCACTCCTCTGTTTCCATGGATGCTTGCCAAGAAAAATTTCAGGATGTATATTGTATACATTTCTCTGAAATTAAATGTACCTTTGAAACCTATTGAATGCTGAACTGTAGTCCAGGAACAGCACTCTAACATATGCATCCCTCCTCTCCAGGTGAGTGAGGACGGTGTGTAGTGCTGTGGCTATGGCACCATTGGTAGACCGGTTCTGTCGGTAGGTGAATTGTAGGGAGTCCAGTGTGGGTGGTAGCATGCTGCAGATGTAGTCTTTAACCAGTCTCTCAAAGCATTTGTTTATAACTGATGTGAGTGTGACAGGACGTCAATTGTTCAGGCATGCTACCTTGGTTTTCTTAGGTACAGGGACAATGATGGATGATTTGAAACAGGAGGGCACTACACACTGGGAGAGTGAGAGGTTAAAAATGTTTGTAAACACACCAGCCAGCTGTTCCACACATAGTTTGAGGACGCGCCCTGGGATGCCGTCTTGCAGCTGTTGACATGTTGGAATGTTCTACGTACCTCAGCCTCAGAGATGACCAAGGTGCAGGTCTTGTCGGAAGCTCTCCTCGGGGAATCAGGCCTATCAACCTTGAATCGAGTGTAAAAAAACATTAAGCTTGTCTGGGAGCAAGGCGGCAGTGATGGCTGTACTGCTGTGTTTCCTCCTAAAGTCCACAATGGTATGCAGTCCTTCCCTTACGCTGCATGTGTCATTGTAGAAACAGAAAATCTGCAGCACAATACAGGCCCTTCGGCCCACAATGCTATTCTGCTTACTTTAGAAATTACCTACGGTTACCCATAGCCCTCTATTTTTCTAAGCTCCATGTACCTATCAAAGATTCTCTTAAAAGACCCTATCGTATCCGCCTCCCCCATCATCATGAGCAGCCCATTCCACGCACTCACCACTCTCTACGTAGAAAACTTACCCCTGACATCTCCTCTGTACCTACCTTAAAAATGTGTCCTCTCGTGTTAGCCATTTCAGCTCTGGGAAAAAGCCTCTGACATTTACATGATCAATGCCTCTCATTATTTTACACACCTCTATCAGGTCACCTCTCACCATCCGTCTCTCCAAGGAGAAAAGGCTGAGTTCACTCAACCTATTCTCATAAGGCATGCTCCCCAATGCAGGCAACATCCTTGTAAATCTCCTCTCCATCCTTTCTATAGCTCCCTGTAGTGAGCTGACCAGGACAGAGCACAGTACTCCAAGTGGGGTCTGATTAGGGTCAAGATTACCTCTCGGCTCTTCAACTCAATCCCACGGTTGATAAAGGCCAATGCACCGTATGCCGTATTAACCACAGAGTCAACCTGCACAGCAGCTTTGAGTGTCCTATGGACTCGGACCTCAAGATCTCTCTGATCCTCCAAACTGCAAAGAAATTACCATTAAAACTATATTCTGCCAACACATTTTACCTACCAAAATGAACCACCTCACACTTATCTGGGTTGAACTCCATCTGCCACTTCTCAACCCAGTTTTTCATCCTATCAATGTCCCGTGGTAACCTCTGACAGCCCTTCATACTATCCATAACACTCCCAACCTTTGTGTCATCAGCAAATTTACTAACCCATCCCTCCACTTCCTGCCTTTGACAAAGCCATGCTACGATTCTTAATCATATTATACCTCTCCAAATGTTCATAAATCCTGCCTCTCAGGATCTTCTCCATCAGCTTACCAACTGCTGAGGTAGGACTCGCTGGTCCGTAATTTCCTGGGCTACCTCTACTCCCTTTCTTGAATAAGGGGAACAACATCTGCAACCCTACAATCCTCCAGAATCTCTCCCATCCCCATTGATGATGCAAAGTTCATTGCCAGAGGCTTAGTGATCTCCTCCCTCACTTCCCACAGTAGCCTTGGATATATCTTGTCTGGTCCCGGTGACTTAACCATCTTGATGCTTTCTAAAGGCTCCAGCACATCTTCTTTCTTAATGTCAAGCTTTTCAGTCTGCTACAAGTCATCCCTACAATTGGCAAGATCCTTTTCCGTAATGAATACTGAAGCAAAGTATTCATTAAGTACTCCGCTAACTCCTCTGGTTCCATACACACTTATCCACTGTCACACTTTTTTGGTCCTATCCTTTCATGCCTTATCCTCTTGCTCTTCACACATACTTGTAGAATGCCTTGGGGTTTTCCTTAATCCTGCTCACCAAGGCCTTCTCATGGCCCCTTCTGGCTCTCCTAATTTTGTTCTTAAGCTCCTTCCTGCTAGCCGTATAATTTTATAGATCTCTATTATTACCTAGTTTTTTGAATCTTTCGTAAGTTTTTCTTTTCTTCTTGACTAGATTTACAACAGCCTTTGTACACCAAGGTTCCTGTACCCTACCATCCTTTCCCTGTCTCATTGGAACATACCTATACAGAATGCCATGCAAATATCCCCTGAACATCTGCCACATTTCTGCCCTACATTTCCCTGAGAACATCGGCTCGCAATTTATACTTCCAAGTTCCAGCCTGATGGCCTCATATTTCCCCTTACTCCAATTAAACATTTTCCTAACTTGTCTGTTCCTATCCCTCTCCAATGCTATGGTAAAGGAGATAGAATTGTGATCACTATCTCCAAAATGCTCTCCCACTGAGAGACCCGACACCTGACCGGGTTCATTTCCCAATACCAGATCAAGTATAGCCTCTCCTCTTGTAGGCTTATCTACATATTGTGTCAGGAAACCTTCCTGAACACACCTAACAAACTCCACCCCATCTGAACCCCTTGCTCTAGGGAGATGCCAATCAATCTTTGAGATATTAAAATCTCCCTTCATGACAACCCTGTTATTATTGCACCTTTCCAGAATCTGCCTCCTTACCCGCTCCTGAGTGTCCCTGTTACTATTGAGGGGTCTATGAAAAACACCCAGTAGACTTATTGACCCCTTCCTGTTTCTAACTTCCGCCCACAGAGACTCAGTAGACAATCCCTCCATGACTTCCTCTTTTTCTGCAGCAGTGACACTATCTCCAATCAGTAGTGCCACGCCCCCACCTCTTTTGCCCACCTCCCTGTTCTTTCTGAAACATATAAAGCCTGGCACTCAAAGTATCCATTTCTGCCCCTGTCTTTGTAATCGCTACAACATCATAGCTCCAAGTACTAATCCATACTCTAAGCTCATCTGCTTTGTTCATGATACTCCTTGCATTAAAATAGACACATCTCAAACCATCAGTCTGAGCGCATCCCTTCTCTATTACCTGCCTATCTTCCCTCTCACACTTCCTACAAACTTTCACTATTTGTGACATTGTCACAGATTTGTGACTGGATTTTGTCTCTGTGTTACCATTTTACCACCTTGATGGCTCTATGTAAATCATAGTGGCATTTCTTGAGTTTCTGTTGGTTTCCGGAGGCAAAGGCTTTATCCTCGCATCATCTTATACACTTCTTTCAGGTCACCCCTCATCCTCCGTTGCTCCAAGGAGAAAAGGTCAAGTTCACTCAACCTATTCTCATAAGACGCACTCTCCAATCCAGGCAACATCCTTGTAAATCTCCTCTGCACTCTCTCTATAGTATCCACATCCTTCCTGTAGTGAGCTGACCAGAACTGAACACGTTACTCCAAATGGGGTCTGACCAAAGTCTTATATAGGTGTTAAATTACCTCACGGCTCTTGAACTTTAATCCCACAGTTGATTGAAGCCACCCTTTTACTTCCTCATTCAGGTCATTTATAAAAATCACAAAGAGGAGGGGTCCCAGAACAGATTTCTGTGGAACACCACTGGTCACCGACCTCCATGCAGAATACGAACCATCTACAACCACTCTTTGCCTTCTGTGGGCAAGCCAATACTAGATCCACAAAGCAAAGTCTCCTTGGATCCCATGCCTCCTTAGTTTCTAAAGGAGCCTTGCATGGGGAACCTTATCAAATGCCCTACTGAAATCCATATACACAACATCCACTGCTTTACTTTCATGAATGTGTTTTGTTACATCCTCAAAGAATTCAATCAGGCTCGTAAGGTATGATCGACCCTTGACAAAGCGATGCTGACTATCCCTAATCAGATTATGTCTCTCCAAATGATCATAAACCTTGCCTCTCAGGATCTTCTCCAACAACTTGCTCATCACTGAAGTAAGAATCATTGGTCTATAATTTACTGTGTTATCTCTGTTCCCTTTCTTGAACAAGGGAACAACCTTTGTTGAATGCCTTGGGGTTTTCCTTAATCTTGCTCGCCAAAGCCTTCTCTTGGCCCCTTCTGGCTCTCCTAATTTCATTCTTAAGCTCCTTCTTGGCAACCTTGTAATTTTCTAGAGCTCTAACAGTACTTAGTTTCTTGAACCTTTTTAAGCTTTTTTTCTTCTTGACTAGATTTTCTACATCCTTTGTGCACTATGGTTTCTTTTTTACCCTACCATCCTTTCCCTGCCTCAATGGAACATACCTATGCAGAATGCCATGCAAATATTCCCTGAACATTTGCCACATTGCTGCCGTACATTTCCCTCAGAACATCTGCTCCGAATTTATGCTCCCAAGTTCCTGCCTAATAGCATCATATTTCCCCCACTCCAATTAAATGTTTTCCTAAATTGTCTGCTCCTATCCCTCTTCAACGCTATGGTGAAGGAGATAGAGTTGCGATCACTACCTCCAAAATGCTCTCCTACCGAGAGATTTAACACTTGATCAGGTTCATTTCCTGATATCAGATCAAGTACAGCCTCTCTTCTAGTTGGCTTATCTACATATTGCCTCAGGAAACCTTCCTGAACACACCTAACAAACTCCACTCCATCTAAATCCTTTCCCCTAAGGAGGTGCCAGTCAATATTAAGAAGGTTAAAATTTCCCATCACAACAACCCAATTATTATTGCATCATTCCAGAATCTGCCTGCCTACCTGCTCCTCAATATCCCTGTTACCATTGAGGAGGTCTATAAAAACAGTCAATAGAGTTATTGCAGCTTTCCTGTTTCTGACTTCTACCTACACTGACTCAGTAGATTATCCCTCCATGACTTCGTTCCTTTTCTGCAGAGGTGACACTATTCTCGATTATTCTCGTGCATGGATTTTCATAGAGCACCGAACATAGAACACAGCAGAGAAGTACAGGCTCTTCAGCCGACAAAGTTTTGCCGACCTTTTACCAATCATTGAGAATATCTACAAAGAGCACTGACACAAGAAAGCAGCATCCATCATCAAGGAAACCCACCCCACCCCAGGTCCACCCATCCAGGTCAAGCTCTGTTCTTACTGTTGCATCGGGAAGGTGGTACAAGGGCCTTAGGTTCAGGAACAGTTGCAACCCTTCAACCATCAGGCTCCTGAAACAGAATGGGTAACTCACTCACCACTTTTTGTTCATGGTAGCTGTTCAAATGTGTATCTGCATTATTGATCAGTAAATTATCACATGATAATGAACTGCTGTGTGTTGGTTCTTGCAGGAACGTGACTCCAGGACAACATCTCGTACACCATCAGTCTACGGACTATGACTCTCAGGGACTTGTGCTATATTGTATATATTTTTGACTGCATGTTTTTCTGCTCTGGTAACAATATATCCTATATGAGCTATGTGCAGGGTGCTGTGTGTGACTGTGGGTAATGCGGTTTGTTTGGCTGTATTCGCGTATTTGGTTGAATGAGAATTAAACATGACCTTGAACTTGAAATCTTTTATGATCAAATGCGAGTGGGTTTTCCTGTGTCATTGTAGTAGTGTGATCACTGCAGTCGAGTATGATGTTCTCCTAGGGGGTTGTCTGTTGCTGGTTTGTCATGTGCCCACAGAGGCCTATCTGGGATCCGCATATTCCAGTGTAGCGACGGCAAGAGAAAGTGGTGGCTGTGGTTACTGGTTGGGTCTTGTTTGTTCAGTCCCTCCTTTGTCAGCTGTTGCTTGTTCTCTGTGGCACAGCAGATGTCGTTTTCATGTACAGCAGCTTCCCTTTTGAACAGATCTCCCTCAGGCACTTCTATTGAGTACAATGTCTTCCCTGGTTTTAGCTGTAATGTTGAATTTCTTCAGGCTGATTTTGATGTTATCGTTGAAGTGTTTCCTTTGCCCACCAGGGGCTCGTGGACCTTCCTTCAACTGGGAGTGAAGGATCTGCTTGGAGAGACACGAGTTACACACACACAGACGACCTCAGTCTCAGATCAACGGGATCCCCGTGGATTTCTGGGAAGGATTTAAAATCTCAGTGTTGCATCAACATCAACAACACTCAGGAATTCTACTGTGAATCAAAGTTTAAAATTTCAAAGTTCAAAGTAAATTTATTATTAACGTACATAAACATTACCATTTACTGCCTTGAGATTCTTTTTTCTTTGTGGACTTTCACAATCAATACAATAAAATGCACTCAAATCAATGAAAAACTATGCACAGACAAAGATGGACAAACAACCAATGTGCAAAAAACAAAAAATTGTGCCAATGCAAAAATAAAAAAAGTAATAATAATAAATAAGAATTACATAATATAGCAAACGTGAGTTGTAGAGACCTTGAAAGTGAGTCCATCAGTTGTGAAATAAATTCAGTGCAAGTTCAATGGGGAAAATGGCCCTTGTACTTCACATAAATGGGGAGGGAGAGACTTATCTCCACCCCGTCATACAGAAAGAGGTATATAAGCTGATAAGAGGCATAGATCGAGTAAACAGTCAGTGAAATTTTCACCGGATGGAAAGAGCAAATGCGAGGTGGGGGGGGGGGGGGAGAGCACATGTTGCTAAGGTGATTAGAGGAATGACTGTGGAGATGTCAGAGAAAGGATTTTTACACAGATTGTGCACCCACAGTGGGTACATGGATTGCTCTGCCAGGGATGGTGGTAGAGGCAGATACATTAGGGACATTTCAGAGACTCTTATAGGCACGTGAATGATAGAAAACTGGAAGTCTATGTAGGAGGAAAGGGTTAGATTGATCCTGGAGTAGGTTTAAAGGTCAGCACAGCATTGTGTGCCAAAGGACCTGAACTGTGCTGTAGTGTTCTGTGTTCTATGTGCTTTAGGCTATTATTTTAATACATTTATTTGTCATTCAAGTTTCAGCAGTAGATTCTCACTTGCACCGGAGACCAAGAAAATCATCACAATGGTGTAATCATATGAAACAAATCAAACACGGTGACATGATACATAAAGCAGAGGTGTCACAGTGGGGCGCTAGGATCGGACCCAAATGCAAGACACAGACACTGAAGTACAAGGAACAGGACTTGACTAGAGTAGGGACGTGACCGGATACAGGCAAGGAGCAGGGACAAAAACGAAGACTTGGGCTTGGGAAGGCAGGACCAGGACTAGGAACCATAGACTAGGAGACAAGGCTTGGTCTCCGAGCCAGAGACTGGACAAGGACCCAGAATCTGGGTCTTGCCTCGGGCTCAGACCCCAGAACCAGGCAAGGACATGACATGGCTTCAGGACAGGACATGGCTAGGGTCTAGAGGCCTGAGCTTGGAGATAGGCTGGGGTCTTTGCTCTTGAGGCTTGAGGCTGTGAGCTTGACTGCAGGCTGTGGTCTTGGGTCTTGGGTCTTGAGCTTGGCTGCAGGCTGGGGTCTTCAGGCTAGTGTTCTTGGAGCTTGGCTTGGGATCCTCAAGGCTTGGGTTCTTGGAGCTTCTCCTGGGCTGGACGCAGAACTTCACCCCACAGGGGTAAGGACAGGGAGAGACAGATCCAACCGCAGGGTAATGGCAATCAGCCTGGCTGACCCAACAAAGGCAAGGGACAGGAAGGGACAGAACCAACCACAGGGTAACAACAATTACAGCCTGACTTACCCAGCAGAGGCAAGGACAGGAAAGGAGCTCAATCCAGGGTGGCTCTGAGTCTCAGAGCAGCCAGCAACCTTGGCTGGCTACAGAAACAGCCAAATCCATACCACGCTGACTGCTCCGACGAGTGGCAACAAGGCTGCATGAAGTGGTGGTTCTCCAACCAGACCTAGAAATCATGAATGGTTTCACTAGCCTTCCATCAGCAAGTTGCTCCAAGGGGGACTGACAAGACAAGGCTACTTATATTCCAAGCCCAAAGATGGGAATCAGGTGCCTATGATTAACTTAACCAAACGAGGGACAGCTGGAAGACCCGGAGTCCTGAGTCCACAGACCGGACCGTGAACCGGAATGCGGACTTTACGGACCGGGCCATGACAGGAGATTGATACGTTCTTTATTCGTCAGGGTGTCAAAGATTTATTGGGAGAAGGCAGGAAAATGGAGTTGGGAGGGAAAATAAATCTGCCATGATGGAATGGCAGAGCAGACTTGAAGGTCTGAATAACTAATTCTGCTCCTATGTTTTATAGTCTGATGGTTGTAAATGTTCTTTTGTTCTTTTTTGGTCATGAGGAATATTACAGAACTACATAGAATGTGTAAAATCATGAATGTTTGCAGAGAATAAGAGCAAGTTTTATCCAAGCGAATTATGTATTTAATTTCTGAAAAAGCTGAAGTATAGCAATTATATTCTTAGTCTTTTATTTATTATTGAAATCGTTTGGAAATGAATAATTTACTAGATTAATTTTGTAATTTTATAATCAAATGCAATTTATGTTTTTCACTAAATTTATTAATTTCGGAGCAGGGTTGCAACATGTCTAGCTGCCTGCAATTGCTTACCATCAGTTAGCACCATTTTGAATCCTTTACTGGAAGTATAAACTCAGTCCCTTTAATTGGGGGGCTGAACTTATAATGTTGAAATGTAACAAAAGAACTATCAAGTGAGCCAGGTGGAATTTCTATCCAGTGAATAGCTCTCTTATCTCATTCAGATAAAGTTGACTCCATAACTCCATTATACGTATCTACAGAAGGAAATGAAAATTTAAATTAAAAAACCCTAAAGGCATGGCATGATTTACGTCATTAATCCTCTATTCAATTCTTTGGATCAAGCTGAAAGAAAATTAAATAAAAATGTTGCCCCAGATTTAATGCAATCTCCCATTAGGGAATTATTATTTCTAATTTCTTCCGGAAGGGTAACTGCAATTGATGACTAACAAGCTGCTCCCAATGACTTACTCACTTGCCAGAGAGCAACGACGGTTTCAAAACTCAAAGCCCAAAGTCAATTTATTAATTGAATGCACATATGTCACCATATACTACCCAGAGATTAATATTTCTTGTGAGCATTTGCAGGAAATACAAGCAACACAATAGTCAATAAAGTACCACACTCAACAGGATGGATCAATGTGCAAAAGACAGCAAACTGTGCAAATACAAAATGAGAACAAAACCAAAATAATAATAATTAAACGAGCAATAAATATTGAGAACATGAGTTGTAGAGTCTTTGACAGTGAACCTATAGGTTGTGCGAACAGTTCGGTATTGAGGAGAGGGAAGCTGTCCAGTTTGATTCAAGAGCCTGACGGTTGATTCTGTGGTGAGGAAGGCAAATGCAATGTTAGCATTCATTTCAAGAGGACTAGAATATAAAAGCATGGTGACGCCTCACTTGGGAGTATTGTGAGCAGGTTCGGGCCCCTTATCTTAGACAGGATGTGCTGAAACTGGAGAGGATTCTAAGGAGGTTCACAAAAATGATTCCATGATTGAATGGATTGTCGTATGAAGAGTGTTTAATGACTCAGGACCTGTATTCACCAGAATTCCGAAGAATGGGGGATGCCCTCATTGAAACCTATTGAATGGTGAAAGGCCTTAATAAGGTGGATGTGGAGAGGATGTTTCCTAAACTGTAAGTGTTGAAGACCGGAGGACACAGCCCAGAATAGAGAAGTGTCCTTTACAACAGAGGTAGGGAGGAATTTCTTTAGCCAGAGAGTGGTGAATCTGTGGAATTCTTTGCCACAGGCAGCTGTAGAGACCAAGTCTTTATGTAATATTTAAGGCAGAAGTTGTTAGATTCTTGACTGGTCAGGCCATGAAAGGATACGGGGGAGAAGGCAAGATATTGGGGCTGAGAGGAAAATTGGATCAGTCATGATGAAACAGCGGAGCAGATTCGATGGGCCAAATGGCCTAATTCTGCTCCTATATCTTATGGTCATGGTCCTATGGGTAGTAACTGTTCCTGAACTTGGTGGAGTGAGTCCTGAGGTTCCTTTACCTCTGTCCTGATGGCAGCAGTGAGAAGAGAGCATGGCCTAGATGGTGGGGCTCCTTGAAGTTTTATGCTGCTTTCTTGTGACAGCAGTGAGGAAAACACAAGATCTGATTTACACATCTATGCAGTCATCTAATTTTATTAGATAGCAATAGGACACTACAATTGACCTTTTTACCCCAGGAAAAATAATCACAGATCTCATGGAAAACCCAACAGAAAGTGATGGATATAGCCCAGATCATCACAGAAAAACCTTCCCCACCACTAAGCACATCCACAAGTAGCACTGCCACAAGATAGCTGCATCCATCATCACAAACAAGAAAAAAACTGCAGATGCTCGAAATCCACACAACACACACAAAGTGCTGGAGGAACTCAGAAGGCCAAGAGCGTCTATGAAAAAGAGTAAACAGTCAATGTTTCAGGCCGAGACCCTTCAGTGGAACTGACGAAGGGTCTCGGCCCGAAATGTCAACTGTTTACTCTTTTTCATAAATTCTGCCTGGCCTGCCGAGTTCCTCCAGCATTTTGTGTAGATCAAGGACCCCCAGGTTCTAGGACACTTCTCACTACTGCAATCGGGAAGGAGCCTTATGTCTGACACCACCAGGTTCAGGAACAGTTATTATTATTCAGCATTCAGGCTCCTGAACCTGCGTTGGGTAACTTCACACTTCAACACTGAGCTGAATCCACAACCTACAGACGCACTTTCAAGGACTCTACAACTCATGTTCTCAATATTATTCAATTTATTAGTTTATATATTTATTACTATTTATATCATTTGATCTTAGTATTGTATTTGCACAGTTTGTCTTCGTTTGCATGTTGGTTGTCTGTCAGTCTTTATGAGTAGTTTTTCATTGATTCTTTAGTATTTCTTTGTTCTTCTGTGAATGCCTTCACGAAAGTGAGCTCAAGGCAGTACACATACTTTGATTTTAAATTTTCTTTGAACTTTGAACCTGTGATGAAAGCGTTGACATTTGGGACATTGAGCAAGTTGGTTTTAAGGAGGATGCTGGGATGATGATTCTCTTGGTGGGAGCTTCCATAACTAGGCTTGCGTAGCTTTAGAATTAGATGTTGGTCATTTAAGGAGAAAGAACGTAATGACTTCTTTTGACCATTGAGGCTCTCCGCTGGTTGAGGAAGATGTTGTGCCCTAGCTGCCTATATTGCCAATACGACAGCCAGGGCTGTACGACATGGAGAGCAAGCTGTTGCCCATGCAGCAGGCTGCCCCTCTGTATGCAGCTGATGAATCCCAAAGCCTTCCCCATGAGTAGGTATAGCCACAAGGCAGCAGAGGATTGAAATCAGAGCTCTTCTCCTAGATGAGGAGCCAACTACAGCTGACGAGCTCCATTTGTCTGAAGTGACTGGTTTTCAGATGCCGGTAACCCACCTCTTCCCCTTCTTCTGCCAGTGGAAACAGTTCTGCCAGGCTCAGTAGCTAAGCCACACGTGAAGTCCAGGAGCTGGATTAGGTTGTCTGAGGCTATTTGAGGAACACACCATTCGGAGCATTTAAGAGGTAGTGGGAGTTCATCCCCACTCTCCCCAAACCCACAACTACAACAACATTAGGGAACCTTCTTCCGACCAATGTAATCTAAACTGTTATTATAATCAATTCTATTTATGTGTATAGCTTCATTTTTGTGTAATCCCAGAGCTCTATATTGTAACAGTACAAAACAATAAAATAGTTTGCTGTGAGTTCCAAAGTGATTTCCTCAGACACAATGTGATCAATTTCATTCATGTCAGGCCTGCACAGGCTGGCACCGCCCAGCTAGGACTCATTTCCTACTCATCTCCGCAGCCTATTTAAACCCAGCTCCCACTCATTGTTCGCCCATTCAATCAGTCAGCCTCAACCAGTTGCTCCTAGCCTTCAGCTACGTTGTTGCATTGTTGTGTTTCTTTACTTGTTTTGTGGTCCCTTGTGGCTTGTTATTTTGCAGTTTTGTTATTGAAATTACCATTCATAGATGAATCATCTCCACTGTTCTGCATTTGGTTCAAACCTCTAAATTTCCTGACAATTTGTCAGATTAGACATGCGCAATTATAAAAAGCATATTCAAAATACTCTGGCATTTTCTGCTCAATTAACTGTTTTATGTCTACGGAAAGGCAAAATAATTTCAGAAAATAAGTTGAATGTTACATGGCAGGATGTGCAGCTAACTGTTATTCATTGTGGGAAGTTTTGTTTTACTTTTTAAATTTAGGAATACAAGTCATCTCAGACCATTTACACCCATGTGACTAATTAACCTCCGGACCAGTACACGATTTGGACTCTGGGAAATCGCAGCACTCGGAGAAAACCGACAGAGTAATGGGGAGAACATAAAAATTCCTTTCAGGCAGCAGTGGAATTGAATCCAGATCGCTAGTGCTGTAGTACTTACCACTAGAGAGTAGCTGTCCGGGCTTTTTGAACCCTCAGTGACTTAGGGCTGTGAAGACTGGATTTGGTTGACTTAGAAACCTGGAAACATAGAAAACCTACAGCACAATACAGGCCCTTCGGCCCACAAAGCTGTGCCGAACATGTTCTTACCTAAGAAATTACCTGCCCTCTATTTTTCTGAGCTCCGTGTACCTATCCAGGAATCTTTTGAAAGACCCTCCACCATCGCTGCCGGCAGCCCATTCCACGCATTCACCACTCTGTGCGTAAAAAAACTTACCCCTGACATCTCCTCTGTACCTGCTTCCAAGCATCTTAAAACTGTGCCCTCTTGTGCTAGCCATCTCAGCCCTGGGAAAAAGCCTCTGACTATCCACACGATCAATGCCTTTCATCATCTTGTACGCCTCTTTCAGGTCACCTCTCATCCTCCGTCGCTCCAAGGAGAAAAGGTCGAGTTCGTTCAACCTATTCTCATAAGGCATACTTCCCAATCCAGGCAACATCCTTGTAAATCTCCTATGCACCCTTTCTATGGTTTCACATTCTTCCTGTAGTGAGGTGACCAGAACTGAGCACAGTACTCCAAGTGGGGTCTGACCGGGCCCTACATAGCTGTAACATTACCTCTTGGCTGCTAAACTCGCGATTAATGAAGGCCAATACACCTCTGACTTCTTGGAGGAAACCTCCAGTTGGTTCAATGGGCAGAAAGGCATTTCGCAAAACGTGTTGTGGTGCACAAAGAGTACCGCAAGTCACGTAGATCGTACTGGTCATCCCCTATCTCCAGTCATTTTGACTCTTATCTTGTCACTGGATCCGGATAGGCTTGGACGAGAGAGATTGATGACCTGCACACTTCTACCTCACTCTAATCAAACTCACATGCAAGTCTCGACATCCAAACAAACACACCCATCCAAAGATGTCAATCCACTTGTGACGGATCTGCACACGTGCACACGTGCTCCGCCTATTATGCTGCTGGCGTTTAGGGCAGCCATGAAGATCCTCCATCTGTAACGGTGTTCAGGGCTTCCTTCATCATGTCAGTAACTTCCTCATGGTTTTCACTTCTGTCAGTCATGCATGTCCTGGGTGGAGACTGTCACACTGATATGTAGAAGGATTCTTCATTGCTGTTACCATAACTATTTTGTTTTACCTGCCAAGGTTGTTAGCCCTGAGATGAACCCCTGAACCTGGGGGACCGGTAGGCCACTCTTAATCTGTCCCCTACCCTTTGACCTGTTTGGCATGAGTGACCCTACCAAAGCCTTGGGTCCAGCCAACACAACTCTCTGGGTCATTAAGGCATGCCACGACAAAGTTGTGGTCTTCTTGGAGGCAGCAGTACTGTAATATCATTCTCAGCAACTGCTACACTACCTTGTCTCCAATTAATAAATCCTACATTTGGTCCAGAGTACTTAACCTGCAAAAATAAATTATTGAAATTTATCAATCAAAAATTAAATCTTCTTTCCAGTCTGATACTGTAGTCCACTCAAAATTTAAGCTTCTTTTTTGAAAAAAGAATGAAAGTTGGGCTACTGACAGGAGGGCCTGTCCATCCATCGAAAGTTACCTTGGACAAGTCATCTCACACTCAGAACACATTTACTGTGCTAACTATCACCACATTAGAACACAGAATATGATCTTAAAATCCTCTATTCCTAAGTACTTCTGGGTCTTAGGTCCTGCTCATGTTCTGATAGATCTAGAATCTTTGTCCATTCTTCCTATGACGTTGGCTCAACTTGTGCTCTTCCTATGCTTAAGGTAATGGTATTTGTTTGTTAAAGTCAAAGTTAAAGTATACTTTAATTTATTATCAAAGTATATATACCACATATAACCTTGAGTTTTATCTCCTTTCAGGCAATCACGAGACAAAGAAGCCCAATGGAACCCATTAAGAAAAAGAACATTAAACACCCAAAGGGCAGGAAAAAAACAAATCATCCAAACAATAAAAGAAAGTAAACATCCTTAAGTTCACAAAAGTGAGCCCACAGCTGCAAAGTCTTAGTTCAGCACAGAGACGAGTAATCCACGTGGAACAACTTTGTACCCATTGTCACGTGTACCTAGGTACATTGGAAAGCTTGCCTTCATACCGCTAATGCAGATCAAATCATTCCACAATTCACTGAGGAAGAACAAGGTAAAGCAATAACAATGCAGATACAGAGAAAGTAGAGTGCAGGTAAACGATAAAGTGCAAGTTCATAACAAAGTGGTTTGTGAAGTCAAGACTCCTTCCTGTCATACAGGAGGTCCATTCAAGTGTCTGATTACATGGAACAGAATCCGTCCTTGACCTGGTAGACCCTCCTCCCCTGGAGGGTCAGACACCCTGAACCAATAGGCTGGTCCTGGACTTATTTCCTGGCATAATTTACATATTACTATTTAACTACTTATGGTTTTATTACTATTTAATTATTTATGGTGCAACTGTAACGAAAACCAATTTCCCCCAGGATCAATAAAATATAATTATGACTATGACTATGACATGCTTTCAGGCTTTCGTATCTTCTGCCCGATTGATGAGAGCAGAAAAGAGAGCTTATGGGGAGTGATCTTTCATTATGTTATCTGATAGTGTAGTGAGACCATGAGGATAGATACATTAGTGCACGTGTATATGCAGTGTGTAGTGAGTATGAGAATGGATACATTAGTATACGTGTATATGCAGTGTGTAGTGCGTGTGAGGATGGATACATTAGTATACGTGTATATGCAGTGTGTAGTGAGTGTGAGGATGGATACATTAGTATACGTGTATATGCAGTGTGTAGTGAGTATGAGGATGGATACATTAGTATACGTGTATATGCAGTGTGTAGTGAGTATGAGGATGGATACATTAGTATACGTGTATATGCAGTGTGTAGTGAGTGTGACAGGCATCCGTTAGTCACGTGAGACCATGGATTTGCAGGTTTCCAGAGCTCAGGCCTGGGCAAGGTTGTATGAAAGACCGGCAGTTGCCCATGCTGCAAGTCTCCCCTCTCCATGTCACTGATGTTGTCCAAGGGAAGGGCATTAGTTCCCATACAGCTTGGCACCAGTGTCGTCGCAGAGCAATGTGTGGTTAAGTGCCTTGCTCAAGGACACAACATGCTGCCTCAGCTGAGGCTCGAACTAGCGACCTTCAGGTCACTAGACCGATGCCTTAACCACTTGGCCATGCATGTGGTCAAGTGGCTAAGGCGTTCATCCAGTGACTTGAGGAAATAACAAGCAGGATAGACAAAGACAATTGGTGGATGTTGTGTACTTGGATTTTCAGAAGTTCTTTGAGACGTTGCTGCACATGAGGCTGCTTAACAAGATAAGAGCGCGTGGTACTACTAGAATCTACCATGGATAGAAGATTGGCTGACTGGCAATCTTGTTGGCTGCCAGTGACTAGTAGTGTTCCACAAGGCTTGGTATTTGGAGTGCTACTTTTCACATTATATGTGAATGATTTGGGTGACTGTATTGATGTCTTTGTGAAATGTTTGCAGCTGATAGGAAGATAGGTGGAGGGGCAAGTACTGTTGAGGAAGCAGGATATCTGTGCAGGAGTACTTAGATTCAGAGGAAGGGCAAAAAAGTGGCAGATGAAATAGGGATGTGTATGGCCATGCCCTTGGTAGAAGGAATAAAGATGTAGCCTATTTTCTAAAAGGGAAGAAAATTCAAAAATCAAAGGTGCAAAGGGATTTGACTCCTTGTGCAGGATTTCCTAACCTGCGGGTTAGTCAGTGGTAAGAAAGGCAAATGCAATGTTAGCATTCATTTCAAGAGAACTAGAACAGAAGAGCAAGGGTGTCATGCTGAGGCTTAATAAGGCACTGGTCAGACCACACTTGAAGTATTGTGAGTGGCTTTGGGCCTCTTATCTGAGAAAAGATGTGCTGGCATTGGAGAGGGTCTGAGGAGGTTCACGAGAATCATTCCAGTAAATGAAAGGGTTAACATATAGAAACATAGAAACATAGAAAATAGGTGCAGGAGTAGGCCATTCGGCCCTTCGAGCCTCCACCGCCATTTATTATGATAATGGCTGATCATCCAACTCAGAACCCCGCCCCAGCCTTCCCTCCATACCCCCTGATCCCCGTAGCCACAAGGGCCATATCTAACTCCCTCTTAAATATAGCCAATGTACTGGCCTCAACTGCTTCCTGTGGCAGAGAATTCCACAGATTCACCACTCTCTGTGTGAAGAAGTTTTTCCTCATCTCGGTCCTAAAAGGCTTCCCCTTTCTCCTCAAACTGTGACCCCTTGTTCTGGACTTCCCCAACATCGGGAACAATCTTCCTGCATCTAGCCTGTCCAATCCCTTTAGGATTTTATACGTTTCAATCAGATCCCCCCTCAATCTTCTAAATTCCAACGAGTACAAGCCCAGTTCATCCAGTCTTTCTTCATATGAAAGTCCTGCCATCCCAGGAATCAATCTGGTGAACCTTCTTTGTACTCCCTCTATGGCAAGGATGTCTTTCCTCAGATTAGGGGACCAAAACTGCACACAATATGAAGAGCATTTGATGTCTCTGGGCCTGTATTCAATGGAGTTTAGAAGAATAAGGAGGGGGAGGGTGTAGGATTTCATTAAAACCTATCGAATATTAAAAGGTGTGGATAGGGTAGACGTGGGTAGCATGTTTCCTATTGTGGGCAATTCTAGGACCAGAAGACACAGCCTCTGACTAGAGGAATGTCCATTTAGAACAGAGATGAGGAGGAACTTCTTTAGCCAGAGGGCAGTTAGTCTGTGGAATCTATTGCCACAGGCAGCTGTGGAGACCAAATCACTGAGTATATTTAAAGCAAAGGTTGTTAGGTTCTTGATTAGCCTGGGTGTCAAAGGTTATGGAGAGAAGGCAGAAGAATAGAGTTGCGAGGAACAATAAATCAGCCATGATGGAATGTCAGGGCAGTCAAATGACTTAATTCTACTTCTATATCTTATGGTCTTTTAGTGGAAAAGTGGGAAGTATAGACACAGTCCATGGAGGGAGGACTGATCCCTGTGATGTGCTGAGATGTATCCACAACTTCTTGCAGTTTCCTGTGGTCACGTGCAATGCAATTGCCATACCAAGCTATTATGCATCCAGACAGATTACTTCCTATCTTGCATTAATAAAAATTGGTAAAGGTTGAAGAAGACATTTCAATTTTTTTAGCCTCCTGAGGAAGCAGGGGTATTAGTGATCTTTCTTGCTGTGACATCAATGTGATCAGACCAGGATGGTTCACACCTAGAAATCTGAAGCGCTCAACCCTCGTAATCTCAACACCATTAAGGTAGACAGGAGCATGTGTATGCACCCCGCCCTTTCTGAAGTCAATAACCATCCACAGAGATGAGAAGGAATTCCTTCTGCCAGAGGTTGGTGAATCTGTAAAATTCATTGCCACAAGTAGCTGTGGAGGCCAGTCGTTGGGTATATTTGAAGCAGGAGGTTGTCAGGGTTACAGGGAGAAGGCAGGCGAATAGGGTTGTGAGGCCTCTGTTGGGTAGGGTTGACCATGGACATTGCATCCTAGCTGTCTAGCTATGCAAGCCTGGGCAGTACAAGGCATTCCATTCTTCAGGTTCAAAGCTGCCTTGTTCATGTACTGGTTGCAGTGATCTGAGTTTCTGCAGGAGAAATGTTCATTTCTGGTTATGTTCACACCTAGGCCCGAAACATCAACTGTTTACTCTTTTCCACAGATGGTGTCTCCTAGATATGGTCTCCAACATTTTGTGTGTCTTCTTCTCCTTCATGTGCCTTGCGCGTTACACGCTTGGGTGATCATGACACTCCACGTCGAACGATCCCTCGCAGAGTCAATGATATCTCGCACACTTAGATCTGTTAGTTCTTTCTCAGTGTCCATATACTTTCTTCTTTGCCTTCCTCTACTGCGTCTCCCAGGCATACGACCTTGTAATGTAAGGCATTCTATTTCTTCCTTTCTGATGACATGGCCCAGGAATTTGAGTCTCATTTAATGTTCTCATTAAAGATCGTTTTGTATGGGCACATTGGAGTACTGTCTCATTAGTTACCCTATCTCTATATGATATTTTCAGCATTCTTCTAAGAAACCACATTTCTGTTGCTTCTAAGTTTCTTTGGAGTTCTGGTGTTATAGTCCATGTTTCAGAAGCATACAGCAAGATTGACCAGATGTAACATTTTAAGCCTCGTTGTCATAGAAATGTGTCTGTTGGTAAAAATGGGTTTCATTTTTTGGAAGGTGGTTTTGGCAATGGCAATTCTTTTTATTTCTACTTTACTTCTAGCAGCTTGTGATGTAAAACTACCAAGGTAATTAATGCTGTGTCTTTTGTTCAATCCCTTGGTTACCAATGTACAATTGGCAGTTGGGAGTATCCTGCTGTTTCGATATTACCATACATTTTTTTTTTGTACAGTTTTGTGTATATTCCTTGAGAAATGTTGTTTACAGTTGGGTTAGTCAAATTTTACTCAGCAGTTTATGAACACAAGAGATTCTGCAGATGAATTGAATTGACTTTATTTCTTACATCCTTCACATACATGAGGAGTAAATATCTTTGTTACATCTCCATCTATGTGAAATGTGCAATTTATAGTAAATGTAATAAATAGTATGTACAACAGGACAGTCAATATAACATAGAAATACAGTTGTATCAGCGTGAATTAATCAGCCTGGTAGAAGAAGCTGTCCTGGAGCCTGTTGGTTCTGACTTTAATGCTGCGATACTGTTTCCTGGATGAAAGGAACTGGAACAGTTTGTGATTGGAGTGCCTCGGGTCCCAATTGAGCCTTCGGGCCCTTTTTACGCACCTGTCTGTAAATGTCCAGAGTAGTGGGAAGTTCACATCTACAGACGTGCTGGGCTGGCCACACCACTCTCTGCAGAGTCCTGCGGTTAAGGGACGTACAGTTCCCATACCAGGCAGTGATGCAGCCAGTCAAGGTGCTCTCGATCGTGCCCCTGTAGAAAGTCCTTAGGATCTGGGGACTCATGACAAACTTCTTCAACCACCTGAGGTGAAAGAGGAGCTGTTGTGCTTCTTTCACCACATAGCCAGTACGTACAGACCACGTGAGATCTTCGGTGATGTGTATGCTGAGAAACTTAAAGCTGTTCACCCCCTCAACCTCAGATCCATTGATATCAATAGGGGTTAGCTCATATCCATTCTTCCTGTAGCCCACAACTAGATCCTTTGTTTCTGTGACATTGAGGGAGACACCACTGTGTCAGGGTGATGACTTCTTCCCTGTAGGCTGACTTGTTATTGTTTGAGAAAAGGCCAATCAATGTAATATCATCAGCAAATTTAATTAGCAGATTGGCACAGACAGTAAAGGAGGGGCTCAGTACACAGCCCTGAGGGGCATCTGTGTTGAGGGTCAGAGGCACAGAGGTGAGGGAGCCCCCTCTTACCACCTGCTGGTGATCTGACAGGAAGTTCTTGTAGGTGTTCTTGTACATCGGTCACTGAAAGCAAGCATGCAAGTACAGCAGGCAGTGAAGAAAGCTAATGGCATGCTAGCCTTCATAACAAGGGGAATTGAGTATAAGAGCAAAGAGGTCATTCTACAGTTCTACAGGGCCCTGGTGAGACCACACCTGGAGTACTGTGTGCAGTTTTGGTCTCCAAACTTGAGGAAGGACATTCTTGCTATTGAGGGAGTGCAGCCTAGGTTCACAAGGTTAATTCCCGGGATGGTGGGACTGTCATATGTTGAAAGACTGGAGTGACTGGGCTTGTATACTCTGGAATTTAGAAGGCTGAAACATATTATTATATTATATTATATCTTATTGAAGCATATAAGATTATTAAGGGATTGGACACGCTGGAGGCAGAAAGCATGTTCCCGCTGATGGGTGAGTCCAGAACCAGAGGCCACAGTTTAAGAATAAGGGGTAGGCCATTTAGAACGGAGTTGAGGAAAAACTTTTTCACCCAGAGAGTGGTGGATATATGGAATGCTCTGCCCCAGAAGGCTGTGGAGGCCAAGTCTCTGGATGCTTTCAAGAAAGAGATGGATAGAGCTCTTAAAGATAGCAGAATCAAAGGTTATGGGGATAAGGCAGGAACTGGATACTGATAGTGGATGATCAGCCATGATCACAGTGAATGGCGGTGCAGGCTCAAAGGGCCGAAATGGTCTACTCTTGCACCTATTGTCTATTGTCTATTGTCTATTAAGTCCAGGATCCAGCTGCACAAGGCAGGGTGAAGGCCGAGGTCTTTGAGCTTCTTGTCACGCCTGGAGGGAATTATGGTGTTGAATTTTGTACCGTAGTCCAAGATCAGCATTCTCACATAGTGTCCCTCTTCTCCAGATGTGTAAGGACAGTATGTAGAGCAGTGGCTATTGCGTCATCTGTCGATGGGTTGTGTTGCTAGGTGAACTGTAAGGGGTCCAGTGTGGGTGGTAGCAAGCTGCAGATGTAGACCTTGACCAGCCTCTCAAAGCATTTGCTTAGTATTGAGGTGAGTATGACAGGATGCCAGTTGAGAAATGTTACCTTGGTCTTTTTAGGTACAGAGACAATGGTGGATGTTTTGAAGCAAGAGGGCACATTAAACTGGGAGATGGAGAGATTAAAAATGTCTGTAAACATACCTGCCAGTTGTGCCGCACACACTCTGAGTACCCGCCCTGGGATGCCGACCAGTCCCGCAGCCTTGTGACTGTCCACCTGTTGGAAACACCTGCGTACTTCAGCCTCAGCGATGACCAGGGTGCAGATCACTTCAGCAGCTCTCCTCAGCGGCTCAGTGTTGGAGACATTGAACCGAGCGTAAAAAAGATTTAGCTCACCTGAGAGAGAGGCAGTGATGTTGGCAGCACCATTGCGCTTAGCTTTGAAGTCTGCGATGGTGTGTAGACCTAGCTGCGTATATTGTTGGTGGAGAGTTGTGTCTGGACCTTGACCCTGTATTGTTGTTTTGCTGCTTTGATGACTTTGCGTAGATCGTAGTTGCACTTCTTGAGTTCCTGTTGGTTACCAGTGGCGAGAGCTCTGTCTCACATGGTAATGCTGGAAATCCAGAGCAACGCAGACAAAATGCTGGAGGAACTCAGCAGCTGAGGCAGAGAGGAACAAACAATAAACATTTCAGACCAAGATCCTTCATCAGGACTGGAAAGGAAGGGGGCAGAAGTCAGAATAAGAAGGTTGGGGGGAGAAAGAAGTACAAGCTGGCAGGTGATATATGATGGTTCGGAGTGCTGGAAGATAGGTGGGAAGGAAAGCGGGTGGCGGACTGAAGGAGGAAGAGGTCAGATTCCAGGAGATGACAGGTGGAATCTGACAGGAGTGGAGAGAAGACCATGGGAGAATGAGGAGAGGAGAGGAACCAAAGGGAGATGATGGGCAGGTAAGGATAAGAGAAGGGGTAAGAGGGGAACCAGAATGGGAGCAATGGGGAAAAGAGAGAGAATGGAGAGGTGGGAGGAATGACCAGGAGGTGGAGAGACAGGAGGAATTGCAAGCTGGCAGATGACAGGGGAGGCTAGGTGAAGGGGAAGGTAGATGGGTGTGGGAGGGGGTGTGAAGTGAACAGTCAGGAGGTGATAGATGGAAAAACTAAAGGGCTGAAGAAGGAGCAATCTGATGGTAGTGGAGACTGTTCCATGGGAGAAAGGGAAGGAGAAGGAGCACCAGAGCAATTTGTTGGGAAGGCGAGGAGAAGGGAAGGGGTAAGAAGAGAGCTAGAATCGAGAATGGAGAAGTGAGAAAGAGGAGATGGAGATAAATTACTGGAAGTTGGAGAAATCGATGTACATGCCACCAGGTTGGCGGCTACCCAGACAGGATATAAGATGTTGCTCCTCCAACCTGAGTGCTGCCTCACCTTGGCAGTGGAGGAGTTGGAATGGGAATGGGAAGCTGAATTGAAACGGGTGGCTACTGGTCATGTCTGCCTTTTGTGGTGGACAGTGTGAAGGGGCAAAGCTGAACTATAGCTGCTCTGCAGGAATCTAGTCCAATCCAGTTCAAAGAAACTGATTTTTATTCCTAAAGCACCCGCGTTTATCCAGTAGGTGCCTTTTGCACAGATTTCAGTTGGCCAGTTAAAATTGTAATTAAACATATTTTAACTAATTACTTCCTTCTTGAATGTTGTGATTAAATCAGAGCCTTGCCATTCACAGGCCCTCCTTAGTGTTCGCTCTACAGTTCCATGTTATCAGGCTACTGAAAATAATCAGTTCCATGCTTGAAAGTAATCAGTCCTGGGGTGTGCACATCTAGCACAACCTCTCATGGTTCCAGGACACATACTACACAGCCTAGGAAGCTTTCCAGTGACTCTACTTTCTGAGGAGAGCTGAACTTTGCACGTCCATACTCACATCGTTCTACAGTTGTGCAGCAGAGAGCATCCTGATAAGCTGAATCTCTGCTCGGTACAGAAAGTGCACAATGGCAGACAGGAAGGGTCTACAACAGGTAGTCACCACTACCCAAGGCATCACCAGCTGCAGCCCACCACCAGCAGGGACATCTGTACAGAAACGTGCTGGAAAAAGGCCAGTAACATCACGAAGGATCCCACCCTGCCTCCTCATGGACTGTTTGTCCCGCTCCCATCAGGAAGGAGGCTACATAGCATCCATGCCAAGACCACTAGACTGAAAAACAGTTCTTTTCCCCAAACACTATGACTGATCAACACCTCCACTAGCCCATCCCTCCATGCTCCGCACAATGACTACTTTATAATTTCCAGTCAGTCTGTACTTACGTACAGACGCTCCTGTGCCTAGTGTCACTTGATGGACATACAATCAATGCTATCTTATGTATTTATATTCATAGGGATGTTTGTTTATTATTGTGCTCCTTATCTTACTGAGTTTTTTGTACTGCGTCGGATCTGGAGTAACAATTATTTTGTTCTCCCTCACACTTATGTACTGGAAATGCCATTAAATTATCCTGAATCTTGTAGGCACACTCTAATATCTAGCTGAAATGAAGTTTCTGTACTTAAGAGGAAAATCTTAAATTCTCACAAACTCTGAGAAGAATGGCAATGGTTGATAAACTACAAAATTATCAGTAGGTTATTGGCAGATCTGGTTGTAAACAAAGAAAACAAAGCACAGAAATCAATATGAGGTCAAAGATCAAATCAATGTTGTAAGTTTGAGCAATGAATTCAGATATCAAAGTTATATTCCCTTTGACAGAAAAAGTGAGATTTCAACTCTCTGTCCCTCTCACAATAACTCCTTGCCAGCTCTCCCTCTTCCTCTGGCGCTCCTCTCCCCCTTTCTTTCTCCCTAAACCTCCCGTCCTATGATCCTCTCCCTTCTCCAGCCTCGTATCCCTTTTGCCAATCAACTTTCCAGCTCTTAGCTCTATCCCTCCCCCTCCTGTCCTCTCCAATCATTTCTGATCTCCCCCTCCCCCTCTCACTTCCAAATCTCTTACTATCTCTTCTTTCAGTTAGTCCTGAAGAAGGGTCTAGGCCCGAAACGTCGACTGTACTTCTTCCCATAGATGCTGTCTGGCCTGCTGCGTTCCACCAGCATTTTGTGTGTGTTGTTTCAACTATTGTGTTTTTTTAAAATTGAGTATTATATGTGATAGAATTGGTATTCAAAATGAATGTAAATACACTTTATTTCAAAAAGGATCTAGTGCCTTCCTGGTGTATATAGTGAATAAACTCTTCATGGGCTTCCAGCTGAGTACAGGTATTGATTTTAACCAACGCTTTGATGACAAACTCACCATCTTCATCCCCATTGTTCATCTCTCCTAATTGGTTAGTGCTCATCCAATCAGGTTTCTGCTGTCCCACCTTGTTTACAATTAAATTCTCGTTCTTACCTCAAGCGAGACCTTCGTCGTTCTTAAAATTCTTTTCCTCAAAAGGAAAAGAATTCCTTCACTAGGCAATCCAAAAGCCATTGGCGTAGCACAATGGTCTTGTGCTGTTAAAGTCAATCCTGTGGTCACTGCATATATGCAATGTTCGGCTACCACCAATTTCTCTGGGTAACTCGAATGGATAAACCGACCTGGCACTTATCCCTGTAAGCGGCAAATGCTACACCTGTCTCTACACCTCCTCTCTTGCCACCATTCAGGGCCCCAAACTGTCCTTCCAGGTGAGGCGACACTTCCTTGTGAGTCTGTTGGGATCATCTATTGCATCCGGTGCTCCCGGTGCGGCCTCCTCTACATCGATGAGACCCAACGCAGATTGGGGGACTGCTTCGTCGAGCACCTCCGCTCCGTCCGCCACAACAGACAGGATCTCCCAGTAACCACCCACTTCAACCCTGCTTCCCATTCCCATTCAGATATGTCCATACATGGCCTCCTCTACTGCCATGATGAGGCTAAACTCAGGTTGGAGGAGCAACGCCTCATATACCATCTAGGTAGTCTCCAGCCCCTTGGTATGAACATAGAATTCTCCAACTTCCAGTAATTCCCTCCCCCTCCCTTCCCCTATCCCTATGTCACTCTGCCCCCTCCCCCAGCTGCCTACCTCCTCCCTCATGGTTCCGCCTCCTTCTACTACCCATTGTGTTTTCCCCTATTCCTTCTTCACCTTTCCTGCCTATCACCTCCCTGCCTCCCCTCCCCCACCCCTTTATCTTTCCCCTTACTGGTTTTTCACCTGGAACCTACCAGCCTTCTCCTTCCCACCCTCCCCCCACCTTCTTTATAGGGCCTCTGCCCCTTCCCCCTACAGTCCTGACGAAGGGTTCCGGCCTGAAACGTTGACTGATCGTTTCCACAGATGCCGCCCGACCTGCTGAGTTCCTCCAGCGTATTGTGAGTGTTGCTTTGACCCCAGCATCTGCAGAGTATTTTGTGTTTACGATAAACCTTCTGTGCTTCTTGAAACGGGTTTCCACCGTGCATCCCATCTGGCCGATATACGCTGCTCTGCATTCACAGGGAACCGTGCAGATGCCAGCCGTCCTGAGGCCCAGGTTATCTTGGAGCCGCATATGTCGTAATTTGAGCTTCCTTCCGGGGTTGTGAATGGTATTAATCCGGTATTTATTCAGGATCCTGGCAATCCTTCCAGAAACAGTTAGAAATATTGGTATTTTTACGATCATTATACAATTGTAAACAAGGTGGGAGAGTGGAATCGTGACTGGATGAGGGATGGATAACAGGGGGATAAATACCACCGGACTAGACATGCCCAGGTATCATTCCTGATGAAGATGGCAAAGTTTCTCAAGGAAACATTCGTTAAATTCGATACCTGTACCCACTTGAATTTATTTGGCACTTTGTTTAATTTATATTAATTCAACAAAACCTGCAGGTCATAACACTACCAAGAGTTTATCATGACACACACACCTCTCCATTTGCCTTTTCTGAATCAGCACTTTGGTCCATCCTGTGAATCAAGAAGCCTTCGGGTCTGATCACTGTATCTGACGTGCTGGGAGTAAGCCATGTCTCGGTTAAACATGGAATTGTAAATAAAGGCATCTGTTAGTCTTGCGAGACCATGGATCTGCGCCTGGAAAGTCTTCACTCTCCAGGGCGCAGGCCTGAGCAAGGTTGTACGGAAGACTAGCAGTTGCCCATGCTGCAATTCTCCCCTCTCCACAACACCGATGTTGTCCGAGGGAAGGGCATTAGGACCCATACATCTTGGCACCAGTGTCGTGGCAGAGCAATGTGTGATTAAATGCCTTGCTCAAGGACACAACATGTTCCCTCGGCTGGGGCTCGAACTCACGACTTTCAGGTAGCTAGTCCAATGCCTTAACCAACACACTTGTAATTGTAAGCAACACACAAACAGCTGGAGGAACTCAGCAGGCCAGGCAGCACCTATGGAAAAGAGTACAGTTGATGTTTCAGGCTGAGACCCTTTGACAGGATTCATGTTATATGGAATTGTAAGATTCATTCCAGGACATGATTGCAAAAATGTCACAGAACGCACAATTGTTTTAATCTAATTATAAACAACCTCAGTTAGATACACGGATGGTAGGGGTATGGAGGGCAGGTCACTGGGAGTAGCCAGTATGCATGCTTTCAGCATGAACTAGATGGGCCGAAGGGCCTGTTTCTGTGCTATCCTTCTCTATGATTCTATTAACCAGAATTATGTAATTATATAGTGAGCAAAATACCAGTATATATTCCAGCATCTAATCCGATAAAAATGGAATTTGGAGTATGCCTGCAAGAAAATGAATTTCAGGATTGTATCTAGTAACATAGAAGTACTTTGATAATATAGTTACTTTGAACTGGTTTTAATTCCATTCTACTGCTCTCATCTCCCTGTTCCCATGCTAGTAATTGATCTTTACTACAAACTGTGGCACATCCCAGGCCATCCCTCACCCTCTGCAACACCAGAAGGATCTTGGAACCATTTGCAATTGGAGGCAGCTGTACAGAGGGCAGACGTGACTTGAGAAATTGCAAACAGAAAACCACCTGGGGCGTATCAAAGATTTATGACCAAGCATCTTGACTAATCTTGAAGCTGAGGGATATTTCCCTAGGTCTGTCATTCTTTAAAGCCACTGTATCAATTCCAGAACCTCAGCATCCGTCCACAGATAAGACCATAAGACATTTGAATTGTATTAGGCCATGCGGCCCTTCGAGTCTGCTCTGGCATTCCATAGACCATAGAACCATAGAAACTACAGCACAGAAACAGGCCTTTTGGCCCTTCTTGGCTGTGCCGAACCATTTTCTGCCTAGTCCCACTGACCTGCGCACGGACCATATCCCTCCATACACCATCATGGATGAATTATTTTCCCTCTAATCCCCATTCTTCTGCCATCTCCCCATAACCTTTCCTGCCCTTACTAATCAAGAACCTGTCAACCTTTGCTTTAAATATACTCAGTGACTCAGCCACCACAGCTGTCTGTGACAATAAATTCCACAGATTCACCATGCTGTGGCTAAAGAAACTCATCCTCTCTGTCCTAAAGATAACTGGCTGGCCAGCTTTTTTGACTTACACTCCTAAATGGTGGAATTCAATACCTAAAACTATAAGGGATGTAGATTCAGTTGACATTTTTAAACACCAGTTCAAAACATTTATTAAACTTGCTGTTATCTAACATTCTTTTGTGTTTTATTTTCATCTTTTATTTGTATTTTTATTTTTTATTTTATTTTCATGTTTGCACTTTATCCCATTGCAAAGTACTTTGAATTACATGGTCTGTATGACAAATGCACTATAAATAAATTATTATTGCTCTTATGTGGGCACGTGGCCAAGTGGTTAAGGCATTGGACTAGCGACCTGAAGGTCGTGAGTTCAAGCCCCAGCCAAGGGAACGTGTTGTGTCCTTGAGCAAGGCACTTAATCACACATTGCTCTGCCACGACACTGGTGCCAAGCTGTATGGGTCCTAATGCCCTTCCCTTGGACAACATCGGTGTCATGGAGAGGGGAGACTTGCAGCATGGGCAACTGCTGGTCTTCCATACAACCTTGCCCAGGCCTGCGCCCTGGAGAGTGAAGACTTTCCAGGCGCAGATCTGTGGTCTCGCAAGACTAACGGATGCCTTTAAATTGCTCTTATTATTAAGCAATGACCTTGTGTTCTGGACAATGACTCCTGCACTATAGGTAACATGCCCATGCCCAATTTCAGTGTGAGGAGAGCCAATATCAGCTTACAGAAACCTAATATAAACTACAGCAGAGTCAATATCAGGTCATATTCAGCCAAACTTCACTAAAGAGACCCAAAGACAACCCAGAGAGCTTCAACATCAGCACACAGAGAGCCAATACCAAACCACAGACACCTGGTATTAGCCCACAGTCAATCTCAATCCACAGAGACACAATATTTCCCAGAAGAGTCAGAGATCCACAAAACCCCAATCCTTTTTAGGATTCATCAACTACTGTAACAGCTTCCTGTCAAACCTGGCTCCTGTGCTCTCTCCTTGAACTCATTACTACAGATTAGGAAGACATGGCAATGGACAAAGCAGCGTAAGGTGGCTTTCCAAAAGACAAGGGAAGTGGTGATTTCAAACCCTGTACTCACGTTATGATCCGCATCATCCATTGAGGTTTGTCTGTGACCCCTTGCCTTATGGTATAGGTGCAATCATGTCCCATGTTACCAGCGATGGAAATGAACGCCCCATAACGTTAGCATCATGTTTCCTTACCACTGCCGTGACTGACAGACAGTCCTTAAGTCTTCTTTGGAAGGCTCTCATTACTGACCATCAACCACACCTGTCCATTTTCAATCCACAGTAGGGTCTTTCACTAACATCAATGGCATGTCTGCAGAGAAGGACTCTGTTTCTCGGAGGACACAATTGCAAGATCGAATTCAAGAGGACAACTAATCATGGAAATGCTGATGGATCGTCCCATTTATCTTTGGAAAAGGAAATTAACTGAAAAATTTACAAAAAGGGATACTCCTATGGACATATTCTCCCTAATACAAATCAAAAATCTCCCTATTGCAGCAGAGATGATCATAGTCATAGTCATAGTCATACTTTATTGATCCCAGGGGAAATTGGTTTTCGTTACAGTTGCACCATAAATAATAAATAGTAATAGAACCATAAACAGTTAGATAGTAATATGTAAATTATGCCTGTAAATTATGAAATAAGTCCAGGACCAGCCTATCGGCTCAGGGTGTCTGACCTTCCAAGGGGGGAATTGTAAAGTTTGATGGCCACAGGCAGGAATGACTTCCTATGACGCTCTGTGTTGCATCTCGGTGGAATGAGTCTGTGGCTGAATGTACTCCTGTGCCCACCCAGTACATTATGTAGTGGATGGGAGACATTGACCAAGATGGCACGCAACTCAGACACCACCGTGAGAGAGTCCAGTTCCATCCCCACAACATTACTGGCCTTACGAATGAGTTTGTTGATTCTGTTGGTGTCTGCTACCCTCAGCCTGCTGCCCCAGCACACAACAGCAAACATGATAGCACTGGCCACCACAGACTCGTAGAACATCCTCAGCATCATCTAGCAGATGTTAAAGGAGCTCAGTCTCCTCAGGAAATAGAGACGGCTCTGACCTTTCTTGTAGACAGCCTCAGTGTTCTTTGACCAGTCCAGTTTATTGTCAATTCGTATCCCCAGGTATTTGTAATCCTCCACCATGTCCACACTGACCCACTGGATGGAAACAGGGGTCACTGGTACCTTATCAAAGGCAAAGCAGAGCAGACCACACACTGTGTCAGGTCCACAGAGCCACCCAAAATGGCTGGAAATTGCAGCAGAAACCCCATTTACCCCATTTTTACCAGCGCCAGAATGAACTTGCCTTTGATGTGGGGATTGAGAGTTGTTTTCTCATCCAAACTGAGAGTTTAAGTGCTGGAGGAGCTACATGCCAGTTATCCAGGGATGGTCAAAGTAAAATTGTTGGCTCAAAGCTGTGTCTGGTAGCCTGGGAGACATCTGCAAGTTCAGCAACCGCTCAGGATGCCAACACGTCCAGAAGATGCCAAGAGCTGCACTCTTCATCCCTGGGATTCATCTGAATTCCCTGGCAGAGGAGTCATGTTGATTTTGCTGGAACATTCATGGAGACAAATTTCTTGGTAATCGTGGATGTAGCTACAAAGCAGCCAGAAGTGTTCCCAGCTGCCTCTACTCCAGCCTCACACTGTTGATGTGGTGAAAAGCCTCTGCTCAAACACTGGGGTTCCAGAACACTTAGTCAGTGACAACAGACCAAAGTTTGTTGCGGAACAGTTTCAGTCATTCTTGAAAAGGAGTG
The DNA here is from genome assembly GCF_030028105.1 of Mobula birostris. NCBI lineage: Eukaryota > Metazoa > Chordata > Chondrichthyes > Myliobatiformes > Myliobatidae > Mobula > Mobula birostris. The sequence continues at coordinate 245,029,696 of NC_092371.1, read as the reverse complement.
GAATAAGACATTACAATTATTTATTTATTTATTTGGATACAGCACAGAACAGGCCCTCCCAGTCCTTTGAGCCAGGTCGCCCAGCTATCCCCAGATTTAATCCTCGCCTAGTCATGGGACAATTAACCTACTAACCAGTACGTCTTTGGAGTAAGGGATGAAACTGGAGCACCCGGTGGAAACCCATGAGGTCACAGGAAGAATGTACAAGCTTTTGTTATTGGCTAGTCTGCCCTCATCTTTTCCCTTCTTTTAGCTTTTTTAGTTGCCTTTTGTTTGATGTTAAAAGCATCCCAATCATCCATTGTCCCACTCATGTTTGCTACCTTATATGCTCTTTCCTTGGCCTTTATGCAGTCCATAACTTGCTTTGTCAGCCACAGTTGCCTACACCTGCCATTTGAGAACAAATTATTGTGTGGGACGTATCTATCCTGTGCCTTGTGAACTATTCCCAGAAACTTCAGCCATCTCCGCCCTGCCATCATCCCCACCAGTATCCTCTTCCAAATCTACCTGGGCAAGCTCCTCTCTCACGCCACTGTAATTCCCTTTATTCCATTGTGAAACTGAAACAAGTGATTCATGCTTCTCTCTCTCAAACTGCAGTATTACAATCATGCTGTAACCACTGCCTCCTAAGGGTTCCTTTACATAAGAAATAGGAGCAGGAGTAGGCCATCCGGCCCAGTGAGCCTGCCCCGCTACATAACATTAAGCTCCCTAAAAAATCAGGGTTATTACACAACACTCAATCTCATATAGCTTTTCCCCGAGTAGGCTCAAGCACAATCTGCTCTAAAAAGCCATCTCATAGGCGTTCAACAAATTCTCTCACTTGTGATCTGACACCAACCTGATTTTCCTAATCCCCTTGCATATTGATGTCCCCCATTACGATTGTGTCATTACCCCTATTACATGCCTTTTCCAGCTCCCTTTACAATCTCAACTCCACATCTTAGTTATTATTTGAAGGTCTATACAGTATATGATTCCCATAATGGATTTTTACCCTTGTAGTTTCTTAACACCACCCACAAAGATCCAACATTCTCTGACCCTGTGTCACCTCTTTCTAAGGATATAATTCCATTTCTTACCAATAGAGCCACACCACCGCCTGTGCCTTCCTGCCTGTCCTTCTGATACAAAGTGCATTGTCTGATGTTAAGTTCCCAACTATGGCCTTCTTTCAACCGTGATTCAGTGACCAATCTCTAATTGCACCACAAATCCGTCCACCTTATTCTGAATGCTATTTAAATAAAGCATTCTTCATCTTTTTGAATTTTCCCTCTGTGGTATAATTTAACTCTTTGCTCTGCCTGTATTTTTACCCAATCATTGGCTTGTCTTTCCTTACATTCACATTACACCCATTATCTACTTGTAAACCTGCTGGCTCATCCTCAGCTCTGTCATACTGGTTCCCGTCCCCCGACATGTTAGTTTAAACCACTTTCAACAGTTCTAGTAAACCTGGAGAAGGAGAAGACATCAGAATGAAAAGGTGGAGCTTTGGGAAGGAGGATAGCTAGACGGTAACAGGTGAAGACAGATGAGTGGGAAAGGGAAAGGGCTGGGGAGGAAGCAATCTGATATGAAAGGAGAATGGATTATAGGAGAAAGGGAAAGAGGAGGGCACCCAGGGAGGGTGTCAAAAGAGGTAAAAGGCTGGAGTTGGGAATAGAAGAGAGGAGGGGGACAGTTTTTTTTAACGGAAGGAGAGGTCGATATTCATGCCTCAGATTGGAGTCTACCCAGACAGAATATTAAGTGTTGCTCCTCCACCATGAGGGTGGCCTCATCAAGAGGAGGCCATGGACTGTCATGTCAGAATAGGAATGGAAATTGGATTTAAAATGTTTGGCCACTGGAAAGTTCCTCTTTTGCTGGATGGAGCAGAGGGGCTTAAGAAAGTGATCCCCCAATTTACTGCAGATCTCACCAATGTAGAGATCACAATGAGAGCACTGGACACAATAGATGACCAAAGCAAATTCACTGGTGAAGTGTTGCCTCACCCGGAAGGACTGCTGGGCTTGATTGGAGGTGAGGGAAGAGATGAATGGGCAGGTGTAGCATAGGCTGCTTGCAGGCATATAATCCAGGGAGGGAAATTAGTGGGGAGGGATAAGATCACAAGATCACAAGACAAAGGAGCAGAATTAGGCCATTCGGCCCATCGAGTCTGTTCTGCAGCTCCCCCACGAGCTAAACTATTCACCCATCTAGTTCCAATTTCCGGCTTTTTCCCCATATCCCTCGATACCCTGACTAATTAGATACCTGTCAATCTCCTCCTTAAACACCCTCAATGATCGGGCCTCCACAGCTGTATGTGGCAACGAATTCCACAAATCCACGACCCTCTGGCTAAAAAAATTTCTCCTCATCTCTGTTTTAACTGGGTACCCTCTAATTCTAAGACTACGGCCTCTTGTCAAATAGACAAGGGACTTACAGAAGGAGCAGAAAATGAAGAGAGTTGGGTTGGTTAAGGTCTGTTTAGTTGTAGGTTCTGGGTCATCCCTTGCCTTCACATTTGGAGCTGCTCAAACCCAATTTCAGAAGAAGTATGTAGGGAAAACAGCTGAGACAAATTGACTCCTTAAACAGAGAGATTTGATGTTTCACTCCTGTACAAGCAGTCCTGGTGAGGGACTACAGAGGTAATCAAAAGTGGATACTCGAAAAGCTTAAGGAGAGAACTGGACCTCCGACACAGTGGAGATTGCATCTGATGTCATCTGCAGATGACACAGTGATCAATTGAGGAGAGCAGAGGAAAATTGTTAGAGAAGAAAGATGTCCAGACTCCTGTCAGAACCATTTCCTGCAGTCCCAGAGTCAATTCCTACAACCACCACAGAGGAGGACCTGAGGTTGTTTCACAGCCACAAGTCTCATCTGCCAAGCAGAGTGAACTCCCTTGTCAGGAAATCTGATATCCCACAGTGTAAGAAAGCCTCCATAGCGATTAAATCTTTAGGCCTGAATGAGATAATTGAAAAATTGACTTTGTTGTGGATGTCTGTATAGTAGCTATATTATGTAGTATACAGTGTGTATAGCTGAAATGCATTCCATATTGAGTTGGAGTTTATAGCTAAGCAGGGAGAAATGTTGTGTATTTAATATTTAAGTACTATCATAAATATACTGTGTGATTAAGCTTTCTTGTTCATTTAAATAATTAATTATGTGTTATACATAAATTACATCAATAGTATATGTCATCATGCCACCTCTTGATAAGTGCTTGCCTCACCAGGTAGAACACTAAGTTAGACTCGCAATTTGGACTCCGGATTCGATTTGTCTTTTCATTGGTTTAATGTTCTGTGGTTACAAAGCATTACAGCCAGCACTTTCATTGACGCAGAGTAATGGAGCTGTCCACGCGGTCATGTTCGGTCGATGGCTGCCCGTACACGCTCCGTTCTCAACCTCGCTAAATACCCCAGGAGATGCCAAAAGTGCCGGATCATTTCACTGGCTCAAAACTATATCCTAAACATGGAAATTACAGGCTGCAGTGAACTGCAGTCCAGGAAGAGGAGTATATTTAAAAGAAGAGTGTCTAGTAGTTTTATGAGCTGTCTGCTGGATGTCACCGTTGGTCACTGGGCCGTCGTGCAGTGGTGCAGTAGTCAGTGTAATGTTTTACAGTTCCAGCTGTAAGATTGGGGATTCTAATCCCACTCATCACTCTCAGTAAGGAGTTTGTATCTTCTCCCCATGACCACGTGGCTTTCCTCTGGGTGCTCTGGTTTCCTCCCACATTCCAAAGTCATACAGTATGGTTAGGTTTAGTAAGTTGTGTACATGTTATGTTAGCACCAGACACATGGTGACAGATACAGGCTGCTCCCAGCACATCATCAGACTGTGTTCGTCATTGACACAATCAACGTATTGCACTTTATGTTTTGACATAGTGTACATATGACAAATAATGCTTTTCTCACTTTAATCTCCACAAACTCCATACAGTTGGTGGTGGGAATTGAGCCCCGGTTACTCGTGCTGTAATATTGCTACATCAACTGGAATGTCACATCAATGTACCAAATCAACCCCAAAATCAGGCCAAAGAGCCCAAACATCAGCCAGGTGTCCCAGAAAAAGCCGGGGTCCCTACATCAGCCTGGTATCCCAGCAACAGCCAGGATCCCTACATCAGCCTGGTGTCCCAGCAACAGCCAGGGTCCCAACATCAGCCTGGCCTAGTGTCCCAGCAACAGCCAGGGTCCCTACATCAGCCTGGCCTAGTGTCCCGGCAACAGCCAGGGTCCCTACATCAGCCTGGTATCCCAGCAACAGCCGGCTCCCAACATCAGCCTGGCCTAGTGTCCCAGCAACAGCCAGGGTCCCTACATCAGCCTGGCCTAGTGTCCCGGCAACAGCCAGGGTCCCTACATCAGCCTCGTGTCCCAGAAAAAGCCAGGGTCCTAACATTCGCCTGGCCTAGTGTCCCAGCAACAGCCAGGGTCCCTACATCAGCCTAGTGTCCCAGCAACAGCCGGGTCCCTACATCAGCCTGGTATCCCAGCAACAGCCGGGTCCCAACATCAGCCTGGCCTAGTGTCCCAGCAACAGCCAGCGTCCCTACATCAGCCTGGCCTAGTGTCCCGGCAACAGCCAGGGTCCCTACATCAGCCTGGTGTCCCAGAAAAAGCCAGGGTCCTAACATTCGCCTGGCCTAGTGTCCCAGCAACAGCCAGGGTCCCTACATCAGCCTGGTATCCCAGCAACAGCCAGGGTCCCTACATCAGCCTGGTATCCCAGCAACAGCCAGCGTCCCTACATCAGCCTGGCCTAGTGTCCCAGCAACAGCCAGGGTCCCTACATCAGCCTGGTGTCCCAGCAACAGCCAGGGTCCCTACATCAGCCTGGCCTAGTGTCCCAGCAACAGCCGGGTCCCAACATCAGCCTGGCCTAGTGTCCCAGCAACAGCCAGGGTCCCTACATCAGCCTGGTGTCCCAGCAACAGCCAGGGTCCCTACATCAGCCTGGCCTAGTGTCCCAGCAACAGCCAGGGTCCCTACATCAGCCTGGTGTCCCAGCAACAGCCAGCGTCCCTACATCAGCCTGGCCTAGTGTCCCAGCAACAGCCAGCGTCCCTACATCAGCCTGGTATCCCAGCAACAGCCAGGGTCCCTACATCAGCCTGGTATCCCAGCAACAGCCAGGGTCCCTACATCATAAATTGAACTTCAACACGTGTCCTAGAACTCCTACAAAGCTGCTAAGTCACCAGACCAGCCCACAAAAAAACTGTATTAGTCCACAGAAGGAGTATAAGGTCCAGCATTGACCACAGAACTATACTATCAGTCTGTAGCCTGACCAAATTCCAGAGCTCTGCTAATGGCCCACGGAGCTTCATCATAATTCCAGTGAATCACAGAACAGTTACTGTATAACATTAAAGTGGACACCATTTATTCCATTAGAGTAATAGGACACTACAGCATAGAAATGGGCTATGTGGTGAACCTGGTCCTGTTCACAGCAAAGGTGTTGAGTGGAGAGGGTTGAAAGCTTCAGGTTCCAGGGCGTGAGCCTCACCAATAGCCTGTCCTAATTCAAGCACATGATGCCATGTTTGATATCTTTTTGCAAATATTGGCAGTTTTCTTCTCAATATTTTCACTAATTTTTGTAAGTTTGGTTCTTGACTTGCCTAATAAGTATCTTTGCACTGAAGTGTTAAGTGACTCCAGCATTTTTTCTTTGGTCATGACCCACTTATCTAACAACTATTTATACTTTTTGCTGCCTCAGTACACCTAATACCTAATGGCTCCGTCTGTCTAAGTAGACAAGGGATGCGCCGGGTTTTCTGGGGTGTAGACCTGGGCGATGAATATGGAGATCCTGGGCTGCCCAGGCATCAAGATCCCCCTCTCGGCCTCGCGGATGTGGTCCAAAGGAATGCGAAGCAGTACATTTGGCATCAGCTTGGCTGCAGGAGCTGCCGGGAGGTGACGTGATACGTCATCCGACCACCTTAGGGGCTCCACTCCGGATTTGTGCAGGGTTTTACTCCTTAGCCTTCTCCTCTCCCGAAGATACCCACAAGGCAGTGGGATCCGTAACCCTGGATTTAGCAACAGGGCTCAAGTACAACTTCTACCCTGCTGCTATATGACTAGCGAATGGTTCCCGTGCGGTAAGAGGAACTCTTAATCTCAATGTGAGAAGCATTTAGTAACGGCACAAGTGCAGAGGGAGAGAAGGACACTGAATGAACAGTTCACTCTGTTATATTAACAACTGTACAGTCTAAAGGAAAAAAACAAATGCTGGGCTAACAGGACTGCTAACTAAAAATTTCCAAATTAACTTAAAACAAACTCTGTTGCTGTGGCTCAAAAGCAGTAACCCAGAACTGAAGTTACACAACAGCACACACAAGATGCTGGTGGAACGCAACAGGTCAGACAGCATCCATAGGAAGAAGCACAGTCAACGTTTCAGCCCGAGATGTCTCGGCCCGAGACGTCGACTGTGCTTCTTCCTATGGATGCTGCCTGGCCTGCTGCGTTCACCAGCATTTTGTGTGTGTTGCTTGAATTTCCAGCATCTGCAGATTTCCTCGTGTTTGCCTACTAAGATTACACCGCTTTTTTTAACAGCATCTATCTGAATCTCTACCCTTCCTTCCCAGAATGTTGACTAAAGGAAGCAGGGAACATTGTTATCGCCGTGCTTTGATCAAGACTCGACAGGACTGACACACCAGGAAGAGAGTTAAATACAATTACAAAAAAAAAGTTGGCTGGAATGTGTAATTGCTGTCTTCTTTCAGCTCCCGCCAGTAAGTGCTCCCAGACTCTGTGGCCGTGTCCGTGGCTGAGACAGAAAATACCTTGTCATAACTTTGCACCTTATTGCCAATCTGCAGTGCACTTTCCCTGTAGTTTATTCTGATTTTGGTAATTGTTTCAAAGTACTGTGTAATGAATTGATCTGTATGAACTCTATGCAAGACAAGTTTTTCGCTGTGTCTCTGTACATGTAACAAGAATAAACCAATTCCAATTCTTTTCTTTGGAGATACAGCATGGAATAGGCATTTCCAGACACTGAGCTGTGCTGCCCAGGAAACCACTGCATTAACCCTAGCCTAATCACAGAACAATTGAAAATAACCAATTAACCTGCTGACTAATACGTCTACGGACTGTGGGAGGAGACTGGAACAGCTGGAGGAAACCCCCAAAGACACAGGGAGAATATACAGACGCCTTACAAACCACGTTGGGGTTGAACTCCAAACTCCAACACCTCAAGCTCTATTAGTGTCTATTGCTACCGTGGCACCCCATTCCCTGGCAGTACGTTCTAGACTCCGATTATTTAATGTAGAAATACATTGAGTCCCTATTTCTCTTTTACTCTTTTTGCTAATCACTCCTGCCCTCAAGTTCTAGATCTGTTCATTAGCGAAGGTATTCTTTCTTTGCATTTCCTAAAGCTCTGACATCAGCCCAAAACTCTGACAAACATTCAACAAGACCTGACAGGAACCTACAGGGACCTAACATCCACTCAAGATCCAATTATGACTCTGAGATCCAACAGTAGCAAGGAGCTGCGCTCTCACAGACTGAACCATAATGCTGGCACACAATGATATCGAGGAGTGTGACATTTCGAATCTATCTTTTGGGACCTGCCATTTACTGATGAAGTTCTTTACTTTAGACATTTATACTTTTGTGACCTATTACTAGGATTTACTAAAAAATTATTTCAGGTATATAATGGGCAATATTTTTTCATGGGATATAAACACACAAGCAGGTAAATTATGATAGTTTGCTCTGAGGTGGAGAGGGTCAGTAACTTTAAGTTCTTTGGTATTATCATTTCAGAGAATCTGTCCTGGGACCAGCAGGCAAATGCCATCACAAAGAAGGCATGACAGCACCTTTACTCTCTTAGAAGTTTGTGTAGATTTGGCATGACATCTAAAACTTTGACAAACTTCTACAGATGAACAGTGGAGAGTATTCTGGCTGCTAGTGTCACGGCCTGGTTTGGAAACACCTGAGCTCAGAAAGCCTACAGAATGTGGTAGACGCAGCCCAGGCAATCACAGACAACACCCTCCCAACCATTGACCACATCTACAAGGAACCCAGCCACAAGAAAGGAGCATCCATCATCGAGGAAACCCACCATCCAGCCCATGTTCTCTTCTCGCTACATGCATTGGGCAGGAGGTACAAGAACTTTAGGTCCCATGTCACCAGATTCAGAAACAATTATTAGGCTACAACCAGCGTGCTCCTGAACCAGTGTGGATATCTTCACTCACCTCAACTCTGAGCTGATTCCACAACCTATGGACTCCCTTTCAAGGACTCTGCGACTCTGTTCTTGGTATTATTTATTTATTTATTTATTTGCACATCAGTTGCTTTTCAGTCCTTGTTTATGTATAGTTTTTCATAAATTCAATTGTATTTCTTTATTTCCCTGTAAATGCCTGCAAGAAAATGAATCTCAAATTAGTATATGGTGACAGAAGCCTACTTTGATAATGATCTCCGCACCCAGCACATAATTATCCGTAACTTCTGCCATCTCCAACAGGATCCCACCACCAAGTGCACCTTTCCCTTCCTCTCACTTTCTGCTTTCCGCAGGGATCTCTCCCTACATGGCTCCCTTGTCCATTCGTCCCTCCCCAGTGATCTCCCTCCTGGCACTTATCGTTGCAAGCTGAACAAGTACTACCCCTCATTACCATTCAGGGCCCCAAACAGTCCTTCCAGGTGAGGCAACACTTCACTTGTGAGTCTTTTGGGGTCACATACTGTGTCCGGTGATCCCAGTGTGGCCTCCTGTATACCACTGGGACTCGACGTAGATTGGGAGACCAATTCGCTGATCACCTAAGCTCTGGTTGCCAGAAAGAGCCGGATCACCCGGTGGGCACCCATTTTAATTCCACTTCCCATTCCCATTCTGATATGTCTATCCGTGGCCTCCTCCACTGGTTGGAGGAAGAACACCTTATATTCTGTCTGGGTAGCCTCCAACTTGATGCCATGAATATTAATTCCTCGGACTTCTGGTAATGCCCCCCACCCGTCATCATTTCCCATCTCCTTTATCCTCTCACACCTTATCTCCTTACCTGCCCATCACCTCTCTCTGGAGCTCCTCCCTCCCTTTTCTTTCTTCCATGGTCTTCTGCCCTCTCCTATCTTCAGCCCTGTATCTCTTTCACCAATCAACTTCCCTGCTCTTCACTTCATCCCACCCGCTTCAGGTTTCACCTATCACCTTGTGTTTCTTTCTCCGCTCCCCCTACCTTTTAAATCTACTCTTCAGCTTTTTTTTCCAGTCCTGACGAAGGGCTTCGGCCCGAAACGTCAACTGTACATTTTTCATAGATGCTGCCTGGCCTGCTGAGGTCCTGCAGCATTTTGTGTGTGTTGATTTCCAGCATCTGAGGATTCTCTCCTGTTTGCTGATAATAAATTTAGCTGCTTTCGACTATGTTGGGATGCAGAGTTGAATGGAGGAATTTCAATGTTGTGTTCTATCTTTGAGTTAGATCCAAAAATGTAAATCAATATGACAGTAAATACCAGGGCTGTCCGGCTGGAATCAGTTTCTTCCCCCCCAGCTGCTGGACTCCTCAACACCCTGGTTCCACCCAGCACACACTTAAACCCTGTCTGAACACTCTGCCTCTCCCCTCCCCTCAAGATTCAAAAAACTTTATTGTCATTCTAACCATACATCAGCTCTGCAGGGCAGAATGAGACAGCGTTTCTCAGGGGCAGTGCAATCATAACATAACAAACGCAACACTAAATAATAAACATAACAATAAATAGTAAACGCAACAGCCACATGTCAGTTAAATCAGTTATAAGTGTCTAGTGCAAATTAAAAGTGTCCAAAGCAGAGTCAGGTGGAGCAGCTATTTAGCAGTCTGACTGCCTGTGGGAGGAAGCTGTTTAGTAGCCTTGTGGTTTTAGTTTTGATGCTCCTGTAACGTTTGCCTGATGTTCATGGAGAGGGTGTGAGGGGTCTTTAATGATGTACCGTGTCTTCAGGAGGCATCAACTCTGAAAGAGGTCTTGGACAGAAGGTAGGGAGACCAAAATAACCTTCTCTGCTCCCCTAATCACCCTCTGCAAGGCTTTTTTGTTGACAGCACTGCAGCTGGAGTACCAGGTTGTGATGCAAAAGGTCAGCACACTCTCAACCACGCCTCTGTAGAACGTAGTTAAGATGTTAGTGGGGAGTGATGCTTGTTTAAGCTTCCTCAGAAAGTGCAATCTCTGCTGGGCCCGTTTCACAATCCCAGTGGTGTTCCTGGACCAGGTGAGATTGTCCGAGATCTGCACCCCAAGGAACCTGATGTTTTCCACTCTCTCCACTGTGCAGCCGCTGATGCTGAGGGGTGTGCTCACTCCCCAACTCACAGTCACATTCCTATTCTGCACTGGTCGCTTCTTATCTTTTACTGCTGCTGTTTCAGATACTTATATGACTGCTTTCTTTATTATAACAGTGTCGGTAACATTATACTGTCTTATACAGTCATGCACCTCGTACTTCATGTCAACCTGTCAATCTTCAGGCCCTGCCATATTACTTTGTGACTCTATGTGCTGGATCGTAACTATCTGCATTGTGTGTAACTGTATGTTCTGTGTTTTGCACCTCAGTCCCAGAGGAATTATGCTTCCTTCCGCTGTATACATGTGAATGGTTGAATATCAATAAACTTGAACTTGAATTACTTTGATAACACTCCTGCCTAGGCATGTTGCTACGGCACAGAGTTGACAGACATTATTGCTGTGAGTGAGGCCCTTCGCTGAGGTTGACCTGGATACTGCATCCTAGCTATCTGTAATACACAAGCTGGTATGCAAGCCAGGGCAGTACGATACGGAGCGCAAGCTGTTGCCAATGTAACAGGCTTCCCCTCTCCCTGCAGCTGGTGAACCCAAAGGAATGACAGAGACCAATTAAACTTGGCACCAATAGCATTGCAAGAGTTGCCAGTCAGTGTTGAGCTCAATGTGGAAACTCCAGCTCTGGACTTTTCTTCAGGGTTTACTCCCGGAGTCTTCCCCATGAGACAGCAGAGATTTGAGATCAGAGTTTTCCTTCTCCGTGATAGTTATCAACCATGGATAACAAGCTCCATCTGACCAAAGCGAATGGTTTCAAGGCGCCAGTAACCTGCCTTTGCCCCTTCTCCTGTCAATAGAAATGGTTCCACTGGGCTTCATGTGAAGGTTATGGGCTGTACTTGGCTGCCAGAGGCTATTTGAGACACACGCCATTGGGAGCATTTAATAGGTAGTGGGTGCTTATCCCCACTACCCACCCCAGCTACGACAACATTTAAAAACTCTGTATTCTGCTAAATATTAATGTCATTGTGAAGCCTTATGATACTCTGAACATTTTAGTTAGGAAGTCATATTATGGGACAACAGCTTGGAGTAGTGGAGGTATAATTTTGTCCATTTGTGCTGATCACCCCATCCTTGACTAAGCTGTTCCACCGTGAACACGATCTGTTATGAGTTAACGAGATGCTTTCAGATCAGGTCATGCATAGCACGTATCTCCGCCGCACCGCTCAGGCATGTTTCTGGGGTACAGGGGCTAGCGACCCTTGTGCCTGCTCTATGTACTTGCTATGAGTTATAAATCTAAGCCTCGAACGGACGGATCTAAACGGAAACGACCCATGCCTACACATCGACTACGTGATAAGGAACTGCGAATCATGGAGGTAAACATACGTGGACTCCGATCAAATATAGGTGACCTTGCCAACCTGTGCACTGAAGAGAAGCTTTGCATCATTATTGTTGTTGAAACATTCCTCGACTCATCAGTCCCAGGTGGAGCGGACTGCATTACCCTCCCTGGCTACTCAGCGTTGCCACAGAGATCGGGAGGGAACATCAGGAGGTGGCATTGCTGTTTACTGTTTGGAGGGTATTGCGATACACCATAACCCTAGGAGAGATCCGAAAGACCTGGAACTCATGTGGTTCACCGTGGCTCTTCAATCACAGAAACTACTAACTGGTGCCGTCACCGACCTCCTAGTGCCAACAACGACGTTCTCGATTACCTGGACAATAACACCTTCCCCAAGTTGACAGAGTTCAGTGCACAGTCTGTGATGCTTTTCGGGGACTTCAACGTCCATCACCAACACTGGCTGGGCAGCCGAACAACTGACAATGCTGGCCGGCCCACACTACAACTAGCTGATAGTCTTGGTCTGCAGCAGATTGTGTCAGACCCAATAAGGGGGGAGTACACCCTTGATTTGGGGTGTATGGGGTGTCAGGGAGGGGTAGTACCTCTGGTGGGGGAACATGTCACGTTCTTTTCAGGGTGGTTAGTCCACCTTTCGTCCCCACCTGGCACTCAGCTCTCACCTGTGGCTTCCCGTAGCTGTTTGCATGCGACAGCGGCCACACCCCGGGCAACAGCTTCGACAAGCCGGCTAAACCAGGTGAGAGTAGCCGACGGGTCTCAAACCCTCAGTGAGATAGGGAGTTGTCTATCCCAGCATGTGAAGACAGACTCCGGCGGATTGAGCGGACGAGACCATTGGAAGGTCCAACGGTCAAGAAGGCGGTCTCTGCGAGCGTCGTGGAACGTGTAGAGCAAGACAAGACACAGAAGACGTCCTGGTCATCCACTGCACCTAGTCCCATCTCCAGCCGTCTAGACTCTGTCTTGCCACTGGATCCAGATGGGAATTGGGAAGAGAGAGTGAGGCTGACGCTGCGCAACTCTCCCTCACTTAAATCCAAATCATGCGCTAGTCTCGACACCATCATTATGGTGTCAAGGTCCTCATCGACGTCAACGATGGATGAACAACAGCAACATCCTTGAGCTTGTTATGATGGACCTGCCCGCTAAGCCAAAAGCAATGGCTCAAGTGAATTCTTCAGACCAGAACCCCGTGCTGGTGAAGCTGGGTGTTCCAGTTTACCGTGACCAGCCATACAAGAGGCAAGTTTGGTGTTACGACAAAGCCAACTTTTGGGATATGTGTGGTCATCTTTCATCAACTGATTGGTGCACCGAGTTGCAGCTCCTCAGAGACCATGCAGCTTGATGACCTACTGCTTATCAGGGAAAGTGAAGAGGTGATAGACAGGAGCCACAGGGAGGTAGTCATCTCCAGGCTACAGGGGTCAGGAAACTGGGTGACTGTCAAGAGAGGGAAGGGAAATGCCTGGATAGTGGAGAGCACACCTGTGGCTGTCCCCCTCAGCAACAAATATCTTGTTCTGGATGCTGTTGAAGGGGATGACCTGACAGGGGACGCCCACGGTGACCGGGTCTCTGGCACTGAGCCTGGTGCTGTTGTGCAGGAGAGAAGGAGGGAGAAGAGGAATGCAGTAGTCGTAGGGGATTCCATAGTCAGGGGAACAGACAGGAGATTCTGTGAGCCTGATAGAGATACCCGCATGGTGTGTTGCCTCCCAAGTGCCAGGGTACGGGATGTCTCGGATCGGGTCCTGAATATTCTAAAGGGGGAGGGTGAGCAGCTAGTTGTCTTGGTACATGTTGGTACCAATGACATAGACAGGACAAAGCAGGAGGTCCTGAAGAGAGATTTCCAGGAGTTAGGAAGGAAGCTGAGAAGCAGGACCTCTAGGGTAGTAATCTTGGGATTGCTACCTGTGCCACGTGCTAGCGAGGGCAAGAATAGTCGGATCAGGCAGATGAATGCGGGGCTGAGAGACTGGTGCAGGGGGCAGGGCTTCAGATTCTTGGATAATTGGGATCTCTTCTGGGGGAAGTATGACCTGTTCAAAAAGGACAGGTTACACCTGAACCCGAAGGGGACCAAAATCCTGGCGGGAAAGTTTAATAGAGCTTTTAGGGAGGGTTTAAACTAATTTGGCAGGGAGATGGGAACCGGAATGATAGAGCGGAGGAAGGGGAAAACAGAAATAAATCTAAGATAGTGAACAGTAAAGATGTCAGGAAAGACAGGCAGGTGATGGGGCAAATTTGTAGCCATTGGGATGAGTTGCAGTGAAATCAAAGCAAAAAGTATCAAATACTGGTTACCAGAAATTACCAGTAGGCTAGACGAGGGAGATGCAGTGGATGTTGTATATTTGGATTTTCAGAAGGCCTTTGACAAGGTGCCACACATGAGGCTACTTAACAAGATAAGAGCCCATGGAATTACGGGAAAGTTACATACTTGGATAGAGCGTTGGCTGATTGGCAGGAAGCAGAGAGTGGGAATAAAGGGATCCTATTCTGGTTGGCTGCCGGTTACCAGTGGTGTGATGGAATCAGTGTTGGGGCCGCTTCTTTTTACATTGTACATCAATGATTTGGATTATGGAATAGATGGCTTTGTGGCTAAGTTTGCTGACGATACGAAGATAGGTGGAGGGGCCGGTAGTGCTGAGGAAATGGAGAGTCTGCAGAGAGACTTGGATAGATTGGAAGAATGGGCAAAGAAGTGGCAAATCAAATACAATGTTGGAAAGTGTATGGTTATGTACTTTGGCAGAAAAAATAAATGGGCAGACTATTATTTAAATGGGGAAAGAATTCAAAGTTCTGAGATGCAACGGGACTTGAGAGTCCTCGTACAGGATACCCTTAAAGTTAACCTCCAGGTTGAGTCGGTGGTGAAGAAGGCGAATGCAATGTTGGCATTCATTTCTAGAGGAATAGAGTATAGGAGCAGGGATGTGATGTTGAGGCTCTATAAGGCGCTGGTGAGACCTCACTTGGAGTACTGTGGGCAGTTTTGGTCTCCTTATTTAAGAAAGGATGTGTTGACATTGGAGAGGGTACAGAGAAGATTCACTAGAATGATTCCGGGAATGAGAGGGTTAACATATGAGGAACGTTTGTCTGCCCTTGGACTGTATTCCTTGGAGTTTAGAAGAATGAGGGGAGACCTCATAGAAACATTTCGAATATTAAAAGGCATAGACAGAGTGGATGTGGCAAAGTTGTTTCCCATGATGGGGGAGTCTCGTACGAGAGGGCATGACTTAAGGATTGAAGGGCGCCCATTCAGAACAGAAATGCGAAGAAATTTTTTTAGTCAGAGGGTGGTGAATCTATGGAATTTGTTGCCACGGGCAGCAGTGGAGGCCAAGTCATTGGGTGTATTTAAGGCAGAGATTGATAGGTATCTGAGTAGCTAGGGCATCAAAAGTTATGGTGAGAAGGCGGGGGAGTGGGACTAAATAGGAGAATGGATTAGCTCATGATAAAATGGCAGAGCAGACTCGATGGGCCGAATGGCCTACTTCTGCTCCTTTGTCTTATGGTCTTATGGACTGGTTTAGCATTCTCAAAGACAAGGACTCTGAGAAGACTTGCACCAAGTTATATCTGAGACCATAGACATTCACATTCCCAGCAAAATTGTTACTAAGAAGCCTGGTGATAAAGTATGGTTTGATGACAAGTGCAGACGAGCAGCAAAGAAGAAACGCCGTCTCTACCGCCATCTAAAGAAGTGCAGCACCCCTGCTAATAAGGAGAAGTTTGCACAGGCTAGGCAGTCATACAATCGAGCAGAGAGACAGGCCTGAAGAAACCATAGCATCAAACTCAAACAAGACTTAACCAGTGGTAACCTTAGCAGCAAGAAGTGGTGGAATGTCGTGAACTCCCTCTCTGGAAGAACAGGCCACTCTGACATCCCTGTCATTGAGCACAATGGGTCTGTACATACAACAGCAAGAGATAAGGCCAAAGTTTTCTGTCGGGCTTTTGCAGATAAATGTCAGCTCACAAATGCTAATGACCAGCCACCAGATGTCAAGCAGCTTACTACCACCTCGCTGAACAAAATTATCTTCAAACCTAAAGACATCAGGAAAATTATGCAACAGCTTCAGCCTGATAAAGCATCTGGCCCTGACCAGATTCCAACTAGGGTCATACCTCTATCATGTCTCCCCTCAACCTCCTTCTCTCCAAAAAGCAAAGCCTAGCTCCCTTAATCTCTGATCATAATGGATACTATCTAAACCAGGCAGCATCCTGGTAAATCTCCTCTGTACCCTTTCCAATGCTTCCACATCCTTCCTGTAGTGAGGTGACCAGAACTGGACACAGTACTCCAAGTGTGGCCTAACCAGAGTTTTATAGAGCTGCATCATTACATCGCGACTCTTAAGCTCTATCTCTTGACTTATGAAAGCCAACACCAACAAGTAGGCAGTATGGATTTAGACCTGATCACAGTACAGCCGATCTCTACACCACCTTATCTCAAACGTGGAACACTTTCTTAGACAAAGGTGGAGAAGTGTGTGTCATAGCTCTGGATATCAAAGGAGCACTTGACAAAGTCTGGCATAATGGACTCTGTGTTAAGCTGAGATCCAAAGAAATATCTGGAAAGCTGCTGAGATTACTGCAGAGCTACCTTCATGGACAGACCATCAAAGTTGTTATCTCTGGTCAGGCTTCTGATTCTTCAACCATCAATGCATCTGTACCACAGGGTTCAATACTTGGGCCACTTCTGTTTTCCATCTTCATTGACAATGTGGTTGATGCATGCAGTAACGAGCTATACCTGTATGCTGACGACTCCACACTATTTGCACCAATTAGAGCAGGAGAGAGTAATACAGTGGCAGCAGGCCTGAATATGGATCTTGACAGGATGAAAGCCCAGGCAGACGACTGGAATGTCACCTTTGAGCCTACTAAGTGCAAGCCGATGGTGATGTCTAGGAAGAGGAATCCATCTAACCATGACCTGTATTTTGGAACTGCAAGCTGGATTTAAAGAAGGAGCTAGTAATTCTTGGTGTTAATATTGACAGCAAGTTGGTGTGGGATAAACACCTTTCCACTATTTCAAACAAGGCTGGACAAAGGCTTGGAGCTCTGCGGAAAGTAGCATCCAGACTAGACAAAGAGGGCAGAGCCACGGTTTACAAAGCCCAGGTACGAAGTATCATGGAGTATGCCTGCTTATCATGGATGAATGCCTCACAGAGTGTCCTCAGCCAGCTTGATTCCATTCAAAGAAAGGCTCTCAGGATTATAGGTGTAGATGAAGCCTCAGCTCGTGAGAAGCTAGCCATCAGTAGCTTACACCACAGACGACAGGTTGCTGCAGCTACTGTGCTATATAAAATTCACACCAGCCGCAGCCCTGCAGACCTTCGCGCCATGATGCCCTCATCTTATGAGAGACGGCGCACCACACGGTCCAGTTTTTCTATGCCTGCTCATGCTGTTTCTATACCTGATGCAAGAACCTACACACTGGATAGAAGCTTCCTTCACTGTGCTATCAGAATTTGGAACAGCCTTCCGGATGCTGTGGTTGGAAACATCTGCGACGATGGGGTCCAAGCCTTCAAGAGTTGAATGCACAAACACCTATCATCTCTGGGAGGGAAGTCACATGCTTCTTCATAAGCTATCATGAAGGGGACCAGGATGGCAATGCTTGGTTGTTGGTAGATAGGGTTAATACCTGACTTTCAAGAGCACTTGTGAGTTATATTATGGCTGGACTTAGTCCTTAAACTGCTGGAGAACAGTGCGGAAAGAACAGGTGCTGTTTTCTCCCGGTAGGGATTAGTTTTTAGTTTCAAGTGCTCCTGCCACGTTTTGTCACCCTGCAACCTTGTCCTTCAATCTCTTTGAATTCATCATGATCATCATGACTCCAGTATTTCTACTATTTTTTAATGTTTCTTAATTGTACATATGATTTTTTTTGTGTTCTATCGCTGAGCAGCAGTGAACCATCTGATTGGCCTATCAGAGGTCTCTTTGGGAACTAGTTGACTCGATCAGCATTTCTGATCTGGCTATTGTTCACGATTGCATTTAATAAAAAAAAAGCAATGAAGTGTGCATTTCCTGCACAATCATTAACTACTAGAGCTGTTTAATTTTTAAACAATTTGATTTAACTTTCCTTTCAACCAAACAGTGAGCTCCTGTCTGAACATCCTCCATAAAAAGACTTCCATTTCGACTTTTCCTTACAGTTTGCAATCTCTTTCCTTTCTGTCTTCTACAACGTTAGAGAATAAGAAACCCTCTGGTGAGTAAAATTTCTCTGCATAAATCTGATGTACTGCATATTAATATAACATGTATTCATCTGGTACGATACTGCAGTTCCCGCAAGCATTAGCAAATACAGCTTGCAAAAACGCCTGTATGTCTCAAAAGTTCTTCTTAATGAAATAAAATTTGACTCCAAAAGCTGCCAAAGTAGTTACTTATGAACCCCGTGTGATTTCTTTCAAAAAGACATTTTTTGTTGTTTTCCACTCTTTAAAGTCTTGAACATTCCCTGCACGTTCAGAATAAGCTTTGCACTGGTAAACATTCTAAGCCGATCGCAACGATGATCAATAACCAGCTCCTCTTCCAGACTGAATTCTATTTGCCATCTGTTTCTTCGCTAGCCCATCAATATTGACCAAACGGTTGTATCTCTGTCTGGTATGGAGTCTCCAATGCACAGAATCAGCAAAAGTTAAGAAAATTGTAATTGAGAGGAGATTTGATAGAGGTATACAAAATTATGAGTTAATAGATAGGTTAAGTGCTAGCAGGCTTTTTCCACTGAGGTTGGGTGGAACTACAACCAGATGTCATGGGTTAAGAGTGAAAGGTGAAATTTTTAAGGGGAACACAAGGGGAAACTTCTTCACTCAGAGGGTTTTAAGCTGCCAGCGCAGGTGGTGCATGTGAACTCGATTTCAACGTTTAAGAGAAGTTTGGATCGGTGCAGATGGGAGAGGTATGAAGGACTACGGTCCCGATACAAGTCAATGGGAGTAGACAGTTTGAATGTTTCAACTCGTACTAGATGGGCTGAAGGGCCTTTTTCTGTGCTATACTTTTCTGTGACTCTAGACTTTACACAGTCAGCTCTGTCATGGGCACTAACCTCCTGAGCATCCAGGACACCTTCAAAAGGTGATACTTCAAAAATGGTGGCAAACAACATTAAGGACCCCCTTCACCCAGGATATGCCCTCTTCTCATTGCTACTATCAGGGAGGTGATACAGAAGTTTGAGGACACACACTAAACATTTCAGGAACAGCTACTTCCCCTCCAGCAACAACCCATAAACACTACCTCACTATTTCTTTTGCTCTCTTTTTGCACCACTTTTTGGTAGGTCAAATATGATGGCAGAATATAGCATTAATGGTAAGTCTCCTGGCAGTGTGGAGGATCAGGGGGATCTCGGGGTCCGAGTCCATAGGACGCTCAAAGCAGCTATGCAGGTTGACTGTGTGGTTAAGAAGGCATACAGTGTATTGGCCTTCATCAATCATGGAATTGAATTTAGGAGCCGAGAGGTAGTGTTGCAGCTATATAGGACCCTGGTCAGACCCCACTTGGAGTACTGTGCTCATTTCTGGTCGCCTCACCTCAGGAAGGATGTGGAAACTATAGAAAGTGTGCAGAGGAGATTTACAAGGATGTTGCCTGGATTGGGGAGCATGCCTTATGAGAATAGGTTGAGTGAACTTGGCCTTTTCTCCTTGGAGCAATGGAGGATGAGAGGTGACCTGTTAAAGGTGTACAAGATGATGAGAGGCATTGATCGTGTGGATAGTCAGAGGTTTTTTCCCAGGGCTGAAATGGCTACCACAAGAGGACATAGGTTTAAGGTGCTGAGGAGCAGGTACAGAGATGTCAGGGGTAGGTTTTTTACTCAGGGAGTGGTGAGCGCGTGGAATGGGCTGCCGGCGACGGTGGTGGAGGCAGATATGATAGGGTCTTTTAAGAGACTTTTGAATAGGTACATGGAGCTCAGAAAAATAGAGGGCTATGAGTAACCCTAGTAATTTCTAAGGTAGGGACATGTTCGGCACAACTTTGTGGGCTTAAGGGCCTGTATTGTGCTGTAGTTTTTCTATGTTTCTATGTTACTTAGTCATTTTTTTATATGTATACTTCTTATTGCAATTTATAGTTTTTATATGATGATGTATTGCAGCAATGCACTGCTCCCACAAAACAACACATTTCACGACATATGCCACTGATATCAAACCTGATTCTGATTCCAATACTTATGCCTCTGTGTCTAAGAACTTTTGATATCAACTATGCTGTCAATTTTGACATCAGTGGCCAAACATCTTATTGGATGCTATATCACTAAGATACACTTTGTGGCCACTTTATTAGACACTGTACCTCGTGACTGCTCCGGCCACACGGAATAACAGCAGCACACAAAGATCCAACAGCCCACGTGGACAGAGCAAACATAATATATCAAATCCAATGTGGAGACTGCCCCACCCAGACACTATGTAGGACAGACAGGGAGAAAGCTATCCACAAGACTACATGAACATCAACTAGCCATAAGATGACATGGTCCTCTCTCATTCACCTCAGTACATGAAGACTAAGGAGGACACAGGTTCATCTGAGAAACTACAAAACTTCTGGCAAAAGCACAAAATAGGAAACAAGGAGAATTCTTAGAACAACCAAAGGAAAATCTGCAGATGGAAATCCAAGCAACAGACACAAAATGCTGGAGGAACTCAGCAGGCCAGGCAGCATCTATGGGAAAAAGTACAGTCGATGTTTCGGGCCAAGACCCTTCAGCTGGATGGATTCTTTGAAGCTTGTTTCTCAATGAAAGACTGCATTAACAAGCACATTGAACTAAATGCATTTTACAAAGCTATGTATCTGTGGGATCAGAACCGAGGGATGAGCTGTGGACGCCTGAGGACCAAATCTGACAAAGACCGATAACCAAGTACACGGGCCAGCGGAGATCACTCAGCTACCCGGTTGTCCGGGACCCACCAGAGACTAGCGGCCAGCATGACTGATTAGAATAATGAGTCGGACCAATATAACCAGGAGCACTTGGCAGAAACAACACTCAACTGCACGCTGATGATGTCACCTCGGTTGGTGGTGAAATATTTGCAACCTAACCTCCAGGCTCAGTGAAAAGCCTTACAAACAAGCAGCCAACTCGAGTACCAATCTTCCGTTTCGTTATTAGGTACAGGGGGTACCCTTGAAAAGTGACCACTGAGTGTATGTTCATTTTCTTCTTCTGCTGTAGCCCATCCACTTCAAAGTTTAATGTGATGTTCATTCAGAGATGCTCTTCTGCACACCACTGTCGCAGTTATTTGAGTTACTGTCACGTTCCTGTCAGTGTGAACCAGTCTGGCCTTCACCTCTGACCTCTCTCATTACCAAGGCATTTTTTGCCACTCACTGGACGCTTTTATTTTTTCACACCATTCTCTGTAAACTGGAAAGACCGTTGTTTATGAAAATCACAGGAGATCAGCAGTCTTTGAGAGACTCAAACCACCCTGTCTGGCACCACAGTCAAAGTCACTTGTATCACATTTCTTCCCCATTCTGATGTTTGGTCTGAACAACAACTGAACCTCTTGACCATGTCTGCATGCTTTTATGCATTGAACTGCTGCCACATGATTGGCTGATTAGATATTTGCATTGATGAGCGGGTGTACAGTTGTACCTAATAAAATGGCCACTGAGTGTGTATGATTAGCAAATGCCTGCAAGGTCTAACGAGTTTCCACCAGTCGTCACTAAGAATTCTTGCTTAATGAATCTCTGAAGTCCTAAAACCTTGCCTGAGGCTTTTTCTCAAAAAAAATCCATTTTAATGATTTGACTTTCCCAGTTCTATTCGAAGGAATTGGATGGTGTGGCTGAAAATTATTCATTCAGTTATCTAAAGGAGCAAAAAAAAATCCATGTGGGACAGTCAGGAGAGTTCACAATTTGCATAAAAGACTGCATATTAAAATATAGCGGGTGCACGCCCTTAAATATTAATGAGAGTCTCAGCTGACGTTTCCTTTTGGCTCGTTGCCGTGGTGTATCAAAGGAGGGGAAGAGTGGATTTACATGAAGATTTTCACAGCAGTCACTTCCAATAATGTCTTTCCATTTGTAGTCTCAATCTGCCAGTGGTTTTGTATAGTACAGCACAGCATCTGTTCAGAAATATCATCGGTTATATATACTTACAAGACCCGTAGGCGAGTTTGCGCCCTGTGCAGGAGGATTAATTTGAAAGGCAATGAATGACAGAACTGCAGTGGCAGTGAGATTCATTGGAACATGAGCATTAAGAGTTAATGCTATTTTGTTCTGCAAACACCAGTAGTAAGGATGGCATGGTAGCATAGTGGTTAGCTTTACGTTATTACAGCACCAGAGATCCGGGCTCTGTTCCCACTGATGTCTATAAAGGGTTTGTATGCTCACCCTGTGTCCACGAGTTTTCTCCGGGTACTCTGGTTTGTTGGCCCATTAGCATGAGACCATAAGATACAGGAGAAGAACTAAACCATTTGGCGCATTGATTCTGCTCATCTATTCCATTTTGGCTGATTTATTTTCCCTTTCAACTCCATTTTCTTTCCTTCTGTCCATAACTTTTGACAACCTTAGTAACTGAGAACCCTATCTACCTTTGCTTTAAATATATCCAATGACTTGGCTCCATAGCCATCAATGGCAATGAATTCCACAGATTTACCACCCTTTGTCTAAAGAAATTCCTCCCCATCTCTGTTCTATTCTGAGGTTGTGCCCTCTGATCCTAGACTTCCCCACTACAGGAAACACCTTCTCCATATCCTCTCTATCTAGGCATTTCAATATTTGATTGGTCTCAATGAGATCCCTGCTCATTCTTCTAAATTTCAATGAGTAAAGGCCCAGAGTTATTAAATGCTCCTTATTTAACCCTTTCATTCCCAGGATCAATCTTGAGGAACTTCTCTGGACCCTCTCCAATGCCAGCACATCCTTTCTTTGGTAAGTTATCATGCTATATTTCTAAATAAAAATAAACAAATGAGTACACTTTTACCATATGTCTATTTTTCTTTGAGGGCCAAATGTATATGTGTGGATCAAAGAACCAATGCAGGGTTGAGCATAATTGTTTCAGTGCTTTGTGGAGGCAACTGCTCTAAATATGTAATGCATCTGATTAGTAAACAGGGATTAGAGAACTCAGTCTTTGCTTCAATATTCAGTGGTCGTGGTGATCAGAGATCTGGGTCCAGGATCTAAAATTAAACAGACAGATTCAGTTCAAATAAAGTAGGACGTGACTGCTCAGAGCAGACTGGTAAGGCATATGTGAATAGAGTGTTAAAAAGAAAACCGTTCTCCAGTAATAAGAGGTAAGTGAAGAGCAAGTCTGCTCCAAGTGAAGTTCTGTAAGGAACCATCTTCATGCTTGTGTCATACAGTATTAGAATGTACAGCCAGAACATGGAGATGACCTGATTTTATAGTCGTTGCTGGATGAATTCTTTGTAACTCAATTCCCCATACTGAAAGAGGCTTTCATGTTGAATATTCTGTGATATATTTGTTACTTTCTCTTCATTAATAAGAAATATCTAAACAGCTCAATATGGCATCAACATTTGTGTAATTAATGTGGTATATTAATAGCTGAACCGAGGAACTATGGACAGATTGGATCTGGCAGCAGGCAAGTGTAAGACAAACTACTTATAAACTGAGAAAAGGTGAAAATGTCTTTTAGCATCTCTGCAGAAATATATTGAGACTGGTTGCTTCCAAAATCGGGCGGCATGGTAGTGTAGCAGTTAGCACAATGCTTTTCAGTACAGATGACAAGGGCTTATTTCCTGCTGCCGCCTGTAAAGACTTTGTACAGTCTCCTCGTGATCATGGGTGTTTTCTCCCACAGTCCGAAGATGTATGTGTTGGTAGGTTAACCGGTCAGCGTAAACTCAGATTAAAATGGGGAATTGCTAGGTAGTGTGGCTCGTTGGGCCAGAAGGGACTTTACCATGCTGTATGTCAATAAATAAATAATAAGTAAGTTACAAGACTAGATTCCTAGTCAGATCGAATCAAAGCCACCCATCATACAAGCCTACCTGTCACAATATTTCCTTGCACACGCCTTTCTGTAGTCTGGTGTGTATCACTTAGCTTTTACAATACTGTGCAAAAGTCTTAGACTAATATATATACAGTAACTAGGGAGTCTAAGACTTTTGCACAGTACTGTAATAATTTTACTTATTACACTGTACTGCTGCTACAAAAAAAAACTAATTTCATGACATATGTGAGTGATGATAAACCTAATTCTGATATGGGTTTCTATTACAGACGGAGAGTAGGAAGTGGGCAGGGAGAGAGAAATCATGGTGAGGAAAAAGGGCAGGGGAGAGGGGAGGGAGCAGGAAGCACCAGAGAGACACTCTGTAATGATCAATAAACCAATAGTGTGGAATCAAATAACCATTCATGGTGTCTCAGGGCTGGGTGCGTCTGCACCCATGCCAGCCCTTGCCCCGGAACTCCTTCTCTACCATCTGTCCCGCACCTCTGCCACAGCACGCCACCCTCACCATTCCCAACATCCTTTCACTCCTGCGAGATTTACAAACTCACTCTCTGCTCCACGTTGACAAATACCGTGCTGTGCAAATGTTTTAGGCACATTAGCTATACATATGTGGCTAAGACTTCTGCACAGTACTGTACTGTATATGATTATACTGATTGTCAGGTAGGCTTGAGCGGAAGGTTATCCTAATTCTGCCCCTGTTTTCTTGTGTGTGCATTTATGTTCATGCAACTGCCAAACTCCCTGAAGCAATAAAGCTTCACTATCACTGATCGACAATCAGAGCAAAGCCGATTGCAGGAGCCATGCGTCTATTCTCTCTCTGTATTGTGTTATGTTTGTTATGCTAACTAGTCACAGGAGCTGGGGCCTGCTGAGCAAAGGGAATAAGTTTTGTTCAATAAGTTCATGCTTTGTTCCGGACAGTTTGCAGCTGGGGGCCAACGAATGTCATATCTTTTGTTGACCACTCAGTTATGCTTAACTTTAACTTTGGTAGGCTTAAGTTTCATTGCTTTAAGATTGTAAGTCTGCAAATTGCTGATAAAGGATCAAATACATACCCCCGACTTTTGGAACAATCATTATTGGAGCTGAGGGCGCGTCATCCAAATATAACAAATCAGTGCGGGTTGCCAGCAGCAGCAATTTGTACACTGATGACTATCTTATTAAAAGCAAATGTGGTTCTAACTTGAATTATTAAAAATAATGTTGAACGTGAGCAAAAGGAAGATAGAGAGAGAAGAAAGAAACAAAAGCTTTATTAATCACATGAACATCAAAACATCTAGCTTGCATCAGATTCAGATTCAATTTGCGAGGATTGTGTTGGACAGCATGTAAGTGTCACCACACTTCCCGCACCAATACAGCCTGCCCACAACTCACCAATCCTAACAATATGTCCTTGCAATGTGGGAGGAAACCGGAGCACCTGGAGGAAACCCACATGGTCACGGACAGCAAACACGAGGAATTCTGCAGATGCTGGAAATTCAAACAGCACACATCAAAGTTGCTGGTCATGGACAGAACATACAAGCTCTTTCCAGACAGCGGCAGGAATTGAACCTGATCAGTGACCGCTCATCATAGCCCTCCAGGTCCCTCCCAACCATCCATGTTGCAATCGAATGCACATCCACCTTTTCCACTGGCAGCTCACTTCACACTCGTGCTACCATCTGAGTGAAGAAGACCCCCTTCAGCTTTCTCTTAAAATCGAATGTTGAAAGGCATTGATAGAGTGGATGAAGAGAGAATGTTTCCTGTGGTGGTGGAGTCTAAGGCCAGAGGGCATAGACTCAGAATAGAGGGACATCCTTTTAGAGTGGAGATGAGGAATTTCTTTAGCCAGAGACTGGTGAATCTGTGGAATTTGTTGCCAGAGGTGGCTGTGATTGCCAAGTCATTGGGTATTTTTAAGGCAGAGGTTGATAGATTCTTGATTAGTCAGGGCATTAAGAAATATAGGGAGAAGGCAGGAGACTGGGGTTGAGACAGATAATGGACCAGCCGTGAAATGAGGGAACAGATTTGATGGGCCAAGTGGCCTAATTCTGCTTCTATATCTTATGGTCTCTCACCTTTCACCCTTAACCCTTGATGTCCATTTCCAGTCTCATGCAACCTCAGAGGTGAGTCCAGAGACAGGAGCTGTGTGGACACTGGAACTCCAACACATTTTGCAGTTCCAGCTTTCACCGTGCATATGTGTGCGGAATTCCAGGTGAAGGTGAGCGTGGGCAGAGCCGTCGCTCTGTCAGCACAATTCAGACCACTGCAGTCATAAGAAAACTCCAATACTTACAAAGGGAGAGATTGTCAAGTGAAGACATTAAACAGGTTTTATAAATATTAGTCTCCTTCTTCAATAAATTATCTCTTGATGAAGGCGATCTCAACCCTTTTAGGATCCTGACAATTAATTCACAATCGAGTGATCTACGTGCCTCTAATTATGGGTATAATGTATTGATTTATTTGGTATGTTTTTAGGGTTATCACTCTTACATTAGAACACAGTCAACAATTTTGCTTGGGCAAGTGACCTGATACTTGGTTGAAGTAGTTCAGTTTTTTTTAACTAATGTGTAATTTGTGGGGTGATGCTTATCTGGTTTAATAAATAACAACCTCTGCAGCCTCTAATCACTTTTAAAACATTATCAGACATTAACGATCTCACAGGAAAATGCGTACTGGAAGAAGCTGGTCACATGGTCTCTGATTGTTCTCCAGGTTACAGATTTATCAAACACTACAGCATAGAAACACGCCCTTTGGCCCATCTAGTCTATGTCAGACTCTTATCTTGCCTGGTCCCACCGACCTGCACCTGACTATAGCCCTTAAATCCCTCTCTTCCATGTACCCATCCAAACTTCTCTTCAATGTTACAATCAAACCCATGTTCACCACTCCCTCTGGCAGCTCATTTCACACTCTCACCACCCTCCGAGTGAAGAGGTTCTCCTTAACTATCTGACATTTCACCCATGACCCATGACCTTTAGTTCTAGTCTCACCCAACCTCAGACGAAAAAGACTGCTTGCATTTCCCCTCTCTATACCCTTCATAATTTTGTACCCCTCTATCAAATCGCCTCTCAATCTTCTACATTCTAGGGAATAAAGTCCCTACCTATTCAATCTTTCCCTGTAACTGAGGTCCTCCAGTCGCAACATCCTTGTAAACTTTCTCTGTACTCTTTCAATCTTATTGCTATCTCTCCTGTAGGTAGGTAGGCACACAATATTTCAGATTGAACCTCACCAACTTCAACACAACATTCGAACCCCTGTACACAATACTGAGGTTTATGTAGACCAATGTACCAAAAGCTCTCTTAACAATCCTATCTACTTGTGATGCCATTTTCAAGAAATTATGGATCTATATTCCATACAGGACTATGGAAATGCAGAAGTGAGTGTAAAAGACCACAAGACCATAAGATATTGCAGCAGAATTAGGCCATTCATCCCATCAAGTCTGCTTCCCTATTTTATCATGGCTGATCCATTATTCTCTCAACCCCAATCTCCTGCCTCCCCTGCCTGCAACACTTCATGCCCTGACTAACCAAGAATCTATTAACCTCGCCTTAAGTACTCTCAATGACCTGGCCTCCACAGTTGCCTGTGCAATGAATTCCACATATTCACCATGCTATAGCCAAAGGAATTCCTCATCTCTGTTCTAAATCGATGTCCCTCTATTCTAAGCTTTTGCCTTCTGGTCCTAGACTTCCCCACTATAGGAAACATCTGCTCCACATCCACTCTATAAAGGCCTTTCAACATTCGATGGGTTTCAATGAGGTCATCCCTTATTCTTCTGAATTCCCATGAGTAGAAGCCCAAAGCCATCAAATGCTCCTCATATGAAAAACCTTTCAATCCTGGAATCATTTTTGTGAACCTCCTTTGAACATGCTCCAATTTCAACACATCTTTTTTTAGATAAGGGGCCCAAAACTGCGCACAATACTCCAAGTGCGACTTCACCAGTGCTTTATAAAACCTCAGCATTACATCTTTGTTTTCATATCCTAGTCCTCTTGAAATGAATTGCATGTGCTTTCCTCACCAATGACTAAACCTGCAAATTAACCTTTAAAGAATACTGCATGAGGACTCCCAAGTCCCTTTGACCTCAGATGTTTAAATTTTCTCCCCGTTTAGAAAACAGTCTACACTTTTATTAATTCTTAAAGGGAAATCAGGAAGCAAGGAGGACAATTAAAAGAGGAAAATCGTGAGAATATTTATCAGTATACAAATTGAAAAAGGATAACAAAGAAATGTTTAGGTCCCATCAAAGTATAAAGTATGTGAGGAGGTGGAGGATCTGTAGTTGCATATTGTATGTGCATATTTTGTTGGATTGTGATGTTGAATTGTTATTTTTCTTGTGGTTTCCTGCACTTGCTCACTGATAAACATATACAATAATTCTTCAGTGGATTTTCCAGCAATTCCAGTATAATGCTTCTGTATTTTTCTAGAAGCTTCTCAGTTTTCAGTAGTGGGTATCACACCACTTGAATCTAGCTATTTTATAGGTTCATTGTTAATTTTATAGTCAATGGAATCTAGTTTATCTCTGGTCTGAGCATGATATACCGTTCTTTTCTTTCTGTACTCGGCTCCTCCTTTGTGTTTGTTTTCTGATCTTGTAACATGGTATAAAAATCACAAGCAACAAGTTTCATGCCTCATTCTTGACTCTGAAGAATTTCTGGATGGCAAAGCATTATGATCCAACAATTGTATACACAAGATGCTGCGGATGCTGGATCCTGAAGCAAAAACAAAAGGCTGGGGGTTTGACAGCCTCTGTACAGCCAATGTTTCAGGTTCAACTGAAATGTCTTGACCTGAAATATCAATTAACATACCTTGCTAATGAGAGAGGTCAGACCTGACAGGAAAAGACCAGAAACTTGAACTCGGTGGCCACTTTATTCGAGGAAGTACCTAACAAAGTTGGGGTGGTGGGATGGAGATATGTCTTGACCAAAGGAGGTGTAAGGTGCTCCTTCTCTCCACTGGCCTGCAGGTCACCCTCAGGCAAGGTGTAGCACCTGCTTATCCCCTGATCAGGGTCATGTGAAGCTATGAGAGCAAGTGGTGCTTTAATTTAACTATTTTATATACAGTATACTTAACAAAATACGCGGGTTTTTCCCTGTGTTTATCATGTATTGCATTATACTGCTGCCGGAACAAATTTCACAACATATGCCAGAGATATTAAACCTATATTCTGATTCTGGTTCTGCAACCCCTGACGCCAGGCAGACATTTCTGAACAGTGTTGATAATGGCTGGGGTCACGCATCTTGTAAAGACACTGCCCAGAAGAAGGCAATGGCAAATCACTTCTGTAGAAAATTTTGCTAACAGCATTCATGGTCAAAGACCATGATCACCCATGTCATATGACATGGCACATCATGATGGTGATGACCTAATAAAGTGGCCACTAAGTGTATATTCAATGGTCTAGTTGACACAACAGTAAGACAACCAACACACACAAAATTCCAAAGGAACTCAGCAGCTTGGGTAGAATCTATGGAGAAGAATAAAGATTTGATGTCTTGGGCTGAAATCCTTCTTCAGGACTGGAAAGGAAAGGGGAAGAAGCTGGAATAAGGTGGAGGGTGGGCGGTGGAGAATGAAGTGAGAAGCTGGGAGGTGATAGGTGGAAAAGGTAAAGGACTGAAGGAGAAGAAGGAATCTGATAGGAGAGGAGAATGGATCATGGGAGAAAGGGAAGGAGGAGGAGCACTGGAGCAGTTGAGGAGGAAACAAAGGGTTAAGGGGGGGCATTCAGAGTGGGGAATGGAAATGGAAAGAGTATGGTGAAGAAATTACCAGAAGTTGGAGCAATTGATGTTACCCCTTCCTGTCCAGTCCTCATGAAGGGTCTTGGTCCAAAACGTTGTCTCTTCTTTTCTCTCCATAGATGCTGCCTGACCTGTTGAGTTTCTCCAACATTTTGCATGTATTGCTCTGGATTTCCGGCATTTACAGAATCTCATTGTGTTTAGTAAGAGGATCAGCCTTTGACATACTTTTAGGGAACATGTGTATTACACAGAATGTTATATTCCTAGTTATCTTTTTCCTATATCAGTATATAAAACAAATTGTCAAGCACACATCCATATCTTGGCAACTTATCGTGGGGCTCCATGGTAGTGTAGCAGTTAGTGCAATGCTATTACAGTTCTGGGCATCAGATTATGGAGTTCAATCCCAGCATCTTCTTTAAGGAGTTTCTGTATATTCTCCCTGTGAAATGCATGGGTTTTCCCTGGGTGCTCCAGTTTCCTCCCACAGTCCAAAGATGTACCAGATAGGTTAACTGGTCATTGCAAATTGTCCAGTGATTAGGGTTAAATCAAGATTGCCAGGGTGGCCTAGCTCAAGGACTGGAAACACCCACTCTGCACTGCATCTCTAAGAAAATGAAAAAATAAACTTTGATCTGAAAACTAATTTGATGTTTTTTTTCGTGGCGAGTACCAATAGATGGATAGAGTTGATTGGGTAGGTGCACAATGGTCAAATGAGCTGTTAAAATACATTTTCAGGTGGAAGAATTCGGCTGTCAATACAGGCCAGTATTTGTGATATTTTCCTATATGTGTTACATACCATGTGAAGTTTCAAGGTATCCTGGACTCACTGGTCTGATGAAAGGTTTCTTTGTCATATTTGTCCTCTGTACCTTCTCCAACACTTTCCTCATTAAGAGGTGAGTACTTCAAGATTGAATATTCAAGATTGTTTAATGTCATTTCCAATACACTAGTGTAAAGGAGAACAAAATAATTGTCACTCTCGATCTGATGCAGCACAAAAACACAATAAGATAAAGAACACAATAATAAAAACATAATAAATATAAATACATAAGATAGCTTATATACATTGATTTTATGTCCATGAAGTGACACTAGGCACAGCTGACTCTGACAGGAAATGATACAGTAGAGGTGGTTGGGGGTGTGGAGGGGTGTTTCATGGGTGGAGCTGTTGATCAGCCTTACTGCTTTGAAAAAAGTAACTGTCCTTGTGTCTGCTGATCCTGGGTTTGAAGCTATGTAGCCTTCTCCCTGATGGGAGTGGAACAAACAGTTCATGAGCAAAGTGGGTGGGATACTTCATGATATTACTGGCCTTTTTCCAAAATCTTTCTGTATACATGTCCTTGGTGGTGGGTAGACTGGTGTCGGTGATGCATTCTCTTACTGTCTTATGCCTTCTCCAGACACATTGCTGTCTGCTTGGCAGTGTGTTACAGGATGAAGAACATCTCCAAGACACCCCAGAGAGTACTGCTGACAGTTTCCTCACCAAACCCTTCATTTATCATGTTTCTTCAATATTCCAGACCTTTGGTCTATGACACCCCTGCTGGCTATTTTGATCCTTATGTAGCCTTATTTGTGCCTCACAAATGCCGTGAGGGGAATTTGAAGAGGATTTCCATTGTTGCCCACAAACCTTAGCTTTGTTTTTGGTACAAAGTGTGAGAATATTTGGGATGTTTCAATGTTGCTTCTTCAACAATTTGAACCGGGCAAGTGTGTGGACGTCAGCCAGTGAAAATAGCCAGAAGAGTTTAAAAAGACAGATTTATACAGTGGGCATCAGAGTAGAGGGCATCAGAGTAGAAGGCTTTGGCTCAACAGGGTTTCAGCGATTAACGGGTCGAGGCAAGGTAGGTTATCTGTGTAGAATACAGACAGAAAGCATGTTTCTGAGGCCGGTCTTTTTGTGCTCGGTGTCAGATGTGGGAGGTCCTGGAGACTCCCGGCCTTCCAGACGGCCACATCTGCACCAGGTGTGTCGAGCTGCAGCTCCTTAGAGACCGCATTAGGGAACTGGAGATGCAGCTTGATCACATTCGTCTGGTCAGGGAGAGTGAGGAGGTGATAGAGAGGAGCTACAGGCAAGTAGTCACTCCAGGGCCTGGGGAGACAGATCAGTGGGTAACAGTCAGGAGAGGGAAGGGTAAGAAGCGGGTACTAGTGAGTAGCCTAGTGGCTGTCCCCCTTAACAATGTATTCCTGTGAGTACCGTTGGGGGAGATGGCCTACCTGGGGGAAGCAACAGTGGCTGTGCCTCTGGCACAGAGTCTGGCCCCGTGGCTCAGAAGGGTAGGGAAAGGAAGAAGATGGGAGCAGTGATAGGGGACTCTATAGTTAGGGGGTCAGACAGGCGATTCTGTGGATGCAGGAAAGAAACATGGATGATAGTTTGCCTCCCAGGTGCGAGGGTCCGGGATGTTTCTGATCACGTCCATGATACCTTGAAGTGGGAAGGAGAACAGCCAGAAGTCGTGGTACATATTGGTACCAATGGCATAGGTAGGAAAAGGGAGGAGGTCCTGAAAACAGAGTTAGAAAGGAAGATGAGAAGCTGACCACAAAGGTAGGCACCTCAGGATTACTGGCAAAGGCAGTGAGTATCAGAATAGAATAGAACATAGAATAGTACAGCATAGTACAGGCCCTTTGGCCCACAGTGTTGTGCTGACCCTTAAACCCTATCTCCCATATAACCTCTCCTCCTTATATTCCTCCATACACCTGTCTGGTAGTCTCTTAAATTTCACTAGTGTATCTGCCTCCACCACTGACTCAGGCAGTGCATTCCACGCACCAACCACTCTCTGAGTAAAAAACCTTCCTCTAATATCCCTCTTGAACTTCCCACCCCTTACCTTACAGCCATGTCCTCTTGTATTGAGCAGTGGTGCCCTGGGGAAGAGGCGCTGGCTGTCCACTCCATCTATTCCTCTTAATATCTTGTATACCTCTATCATGTCTCCTCTCATCCTCCTTCTCTCCAAAGAGTAAAGCCCTAGCTCCCTAGCACGTAGAATGAGGTGGAGAATAAACGCGTGGCTGAGGGATTGGAGAGGGAACAGGGATTCAGATTTCTGGATCATTGGGTCCTCCTCTGGGGCAGGTGTGACCTGTACAAAGAGGACGGGTTGCACTTGAATCCTAGGGGGACCAATATCCTGGCGGGAAGGTTTGCTATGGCTATCGGGGAGAGTTTAAACTAGAATTGCAGGGGGGTGGGAACCGAACTAAAGTGACAGAGAAAAGGGAGGTTGTCTCACAAATAGAGAAAGCTTGGAGACAGTGCAAAAGGAAGGATAGGCAGGTGATAGAGAAGGTACACGCTCAGACAGAAGGTTTGAGATGTATTTATTTTAATGCGAGGAGTATTATGAACAAAGCAGATGAGCTTAGAGCGTGGATCAGTACTTGGAGCTATGATGTTGTGGTCATTACAGAGACTTGGATGGTGCAGAGGCAGGAATGGCTACTTCAAGTGCCAGGCTTTAGATGTTTCAGACAGGACAGCGAGGGAGGCAAAAGAGGTGGGGGTGTGGCACTGTTGATCAGGGATAGTGTCATGGCTGCAGAAAAAGAGGAAGTCATCGAGGGATTGTCTATGGAGTCTCTGTGGGTGAAAGTTAGGAATAGGAAAGGGTCAATAACTCTACTGGGTGTTTTTTTATTGACCACCCAATAGTAACAGGGACATAGAGGAGCGGATAGGGAGACAGATTCTGCAAAGGTGTAATACTAACAGAGTTGTAATGGTGGAAAATTTTAATTATGATGTAATGGCCATTACAGAGACTTGGCTGGCACCAGGGCAGGAATGGATTCTCAATATTCCTGGATTTCAGTGCTTTGAAAGAGATAGAGAGGGCGGAAAAAGGGGAGGAGGGGTGGCATTACTGGTCAGGGATACTATTACAGCTACAGAAAAGGTGGGTAATGCAGCAAGATCCTCTTTTGAGTCAGTATGGGTGGAAGTCAGGAACAGGAAGGGAGCAGTTACTCTATTGGGGGTATTCTATAGGCCCCCTGGTAGCAGCAGAGATACAGAGGAGTAGATTGGGAGGCAGATTTTGGAAAGGTGCAAAAATAACAGGGTTGTTATTATGGGTGACTTTAACTTCCCTAATATTGATTGGCACCTGATTAGTTCCAGGGGTTTAGATGGGGCAGAGTTTGTTAAGTGTGTCCAGGACAGATTCCTGTCACAGTATGTGGACAGGCCGACCAGGGGGAATGCCATACTAGATCTAGTACTAGGTAATGAACCGGGTCAGGTCACAGATTTCTCAGTGGGTGAGCATCTGGGGGACAGTGACCACTGCTCCCTAGCCTTTAGCATTATCATGGAAAAGGATAGAATCAGAGAGGACAGGAAAATTTTTAATTGGGGAAAGGCAAATTATGAGGCAATAAGGCTAGAACTTGCGGGTGTGAATTGGGATGATGTTTTTGCAGGGAAATGTACTATGGACATGTGGTCGATGTTTAGAGATCTCTTGTGGGATGTTAGGGATAAATTTGTCCAGGATAAATTTGTCCCGGTGAGGAAGATAAAGAATGGTAGGGTGAAAGAACCATGGTTGACAAGTGAGGTGGAAAATCTAGTCAGGTGGAAGAAGGCAGCATACATGAGGTTTAGGAAGCAAGGATCAGATGGGACTATTGAGGAATATAGGGAAGCAAGAAAGAAGCTTAAGAAGGGGCTGAGAAGAGCAAGAAGGGGGCATGAGAAGGCCTTGGCGAGTAGGGTAAAGGAAACCCCAAGGCATTCTTCAATTATGTGAAAAAAAGGATGACAGGACTGAAGGTAGGACCAATTAGAGACAAAGGTGGGAAGATGTGGGAAGGTCCGGCATGGGAGGTTAGTTAGGAAAATTCAGTCGCTAGGTATACATGGAGAGGTGGTAAATTGGATTAGACATTGGCTCGATGGAAGAAGCCAGAGAGTGGTAGTAGAGAATTGCTTCTCTGAGTGGAGGCCTGTGACTAGTGGTGTGCCACAGGGATCAGTGCTGGGTCCATTGTTATTTGTCATCTATATCAATGATCTGGATGATAATGTGGTAAATTGGATCAGCAAGTTTGCTGATGATACAAAGATTGGAGGTGTAGTAGACAGTGAGGAAGGTTTTCAGAGCCTGCAGAGGGACTTGGACCAGCTGGAAAAATGGGCTGAAAAATGGCAGATGGAGTTTAATACTGACAAGTGTGAGGTATTGCACGTTGGAAGGACAAACCAATGTAGAACATACAGGGTTAATGATAAGGCACTGAGGAGTGCAGTGGAACAGAGAGATCTGGGAATACAGATACAAAATTCCCTAAAAGTGGCGTCACAGGTAGATAGGGTTGTAAAGAGAGCTTTTGGTACATTGGCCTTTATTAATCAAAGTATTGAGTATACAAGGATGTTGCCGGGACTTGAGAAACTCAGTTACAGAGAAAGGTTGAATAGGTTGGGACTTTATTCCCTAGAGCGTAGAAGAATGAGGGGAGATTTGATAGAGGTATATAAAATTATGTTGGGTATAGATAGAGTGAATGCAAGCAGGCTTTTTCCACTGAGGCAAGGGGAGAAAAAAACCAGAGGACATGGGTTAAGGGTGAGGGGGGAAAAGTTTAAAGGGAACATTAGGGGGGGGCTTCTTCACACAGAGAGTGGTGGGAGTATGGAATGAGCTGCCAGGCGAGGTGGTAAATACGGGTTCTTTTTTAACATTTAAGAATAAATTGGACAGATACATGGATGGGAGGTGCATGGAGGGATATGGTCCGTGTGCAGGTCAGTGGGACTAGGCAGAAAATGGTTCGGCACAGCCAAGAAGGGCCAAAAGGCCTGTTTCTGTGCTGTAGTTTCTATGGTTTCTATGTGCCTAGAGGCTGTGGAAGTGAGGGAGGTCCTCAATGAATACTTCTCTTCGGTATTCACCAATGAGAGGGAACTTGATGATGGTGAGGACAATATGAGTGAGGTTGATGTTCTGGAGCATGCTGATATTAAGGGAGAGGAGGTGTTGGAGTTGTTAAAATACATTAGGACAGATAAGCCCCGGGGCCTGACGGAATATTCCCCAGGCTGCTCCACGAGGCGAGGGAAGAGATTGCTGAGCCTCTGGCTAGGATCTTTATGTCTTCGTTGTCCACGGGAATTGTACCGGAGGATTGGAGGGAGGCGAATGTTGTCCCCTTGTTCAAAAAAGTTAGTAGGGATAGTCGGGTAATTATAGACCAGTGAGCCTTACGTCTGTGGTGGGAAAGCTGTTGGGAAAGATTCTTAGAGATAGGATCTATAGGCATTTAGAGAATCATGCTCTGATCAGGGATAGTCAGCATGGCTTTGTGAAGGGCAGATCATGTCTAACAAGCCTGATGGAGTTCTTTGAGGAGGTGACCAGGCATATAGATGAGCATGGGATCCAGGGAAGTTTGGCCAGGTGGATTCAGAATTGGCTTGCCTGCAGAAAGCAGAGGGTCGTGGTGGAGGGAGTACGTTCAGATTGGAGGATTGTGACTAGTGGTGTCCCACAAGGATCTGTTCTGGGACCTCTAATTTTCGTGATTTTTATTAACAACCTGGATCTGGGGGTAGAAGGGTGGTTTGGCAAGTTTGCAGATGACACAAAGGTTGGTGGTGTTGTAGATAGTGTAGAGGGTTGTCAAAGATTGCAGAGAGACATTGATAGGATGCAGAAGTGGACTGAGAAGTGGCAGATGGAGTTCAACCCGGAGAAGTGTGAGGTGGTACACTTTGGAAGGACAAACTCCAAGGCAGAGTACAAAGTAAATGGCAGGATACTTGGTAGTGTGGAGGAGCAGAGGGATCTCGGGGTACATGACCACAGATCCCTGAAAGTTGCCTCACAGGTAGATAGGGTAGTTAAGAAAGCTTATGGGGTGTTAGCTTTCATAAGTCAAGGGATAGAGTTTAAGAGTTGCGATGTAATGATTCAGTGGTTAGGCCACACTTGGAGTACTGTGTCCAGTTCTGGTCACCTCACTATAGGAAGGATGTGGAAGCATTGGAAAGGGTACGGAGGAGATTTACCAGGATGCTGCCTGGTTTAGAAAGTATGCATTATGATCAGAGATTAAGGGAGCTAGAGCTTTACTCTTTGGAGAGAAGGAGGATGAGAGGTGTACAAGATAATAAGAGGAATAGATAGAGTGGATAGCCAGCGCCTCTTCCCCAGGGCACCACTGCTCAATACAAGAGGACATGGCTTTAAGGTAAGGGGTAGGAAGTTCAAGGGGGATATTAGAGGAAGGTTTTTTACTCAGAGAGTGGTTGGTGCATGGAATGAACTGTCTGAGTCAGTGGTGGAGGCAGATACACTAGTGAAATTTAAGAGACTACTAGACAGGTATATGGAGGAATTTAAGGTGGGGGGTTATATGGGAGGCAGGGTTTGAGGGTCGGCACAACATTGTGGGCTGAAGGGCCTGTACTGTGCTGTACTAATCTATGTCTATGTCTATGTCTATTTCCAAATACTGATTGGCATCTCCCTAGAGTGAGGGGTTTAAATAGGGTGGAGTTTGTTAGGTGTGTTCAGGAAGGTTTCTTGACACAATATGTAGATAAGCCTAAAAGAGAAGAGGCTGTACTTGATCTTTATTGTGAAATGAAGGCGTCAGGTCTCTCAGTGGGAGAGTATTTTGGAGATAGTGATCACAATTCTATCTCCTTTACCATAACATTGGAGAGGGATAGGAATAGACAAGTTAGGGAAATGTTTAACTGGAGTAAGAGGAAATATGCAGCTATCAGGCAGTAACTTGGAAGCACAAATTGGAAACAGATGTACTCAGGAAAATGTATTGAAGAAATGTGGCAAATGTTCAGGGTATATTTGCGTGGGTTTCTGCATAGGTACGTTCCAATGAGACAGGGAAAGGATTGTGAGCTATAGGAACCATGGGGTACAAAGGCTGTTGTAAATCTAGTCGAGAGGAAAAGAAAAGCTTACAAAAGGTGTAAAACACTAGGTAATGATAGAGATCTAGAAGATTATAAGGCTAGCAGGATGGAGTTTAAGAATGAAATTATGAGAGCCTGAAGGGCCCATGAGAAGGCCTTGGTGGACAGCATTAAGAAAAACCCAATGCATTCTAAAGCATGCGAAGAGCAAGAGGATATGATGTGAGAGAATATGACTAATCAAGTGTAACAGTGGAAAAGTGTGTTTGGAACTGGAGGGGATAGCAGAGTTACTTAATGAATACTTCGCTTCAGTATTCACTATGGCAAAGGATCTTGGCGATTGTAGAGATGACTTGCAGCGGACAGAGAGGTTTGAGCATGTAGATATTAAGGAAGAGAATGTGCTGGAGATTTTGGAAAGCATCAAGTTAGATAAGTTACCAGGACCAGATGGGATGTACCCCAGGCTACTGTGGGGATCGAGGGAGGAGATTGCTGAGCCTCTGGTGATGATCTTTGCATCATCAATCAGGACGGGAGAGCTTCCGGCGGATTGGTGGGTTGCGGATGTTGTTCCCGTATTCAAGAAGGGGAGTAGAGATAGCCCAGGAAATTATAAGCCAATGAGTCTTACTTCAGTGGTTGGTAAGTTGATGGAGAAGATCCTGAGAGGCAGGATTTATGAACATTTGGAGAGGCATAATATGATTAGGAATAGTCAGCATGGCTTTGTCAAAGTCAGGTTGTGCCTTACGAGCCTGATTGAATGTTTTGAGGATGTGACTAAACACATTGATGAAGGTAGAGCAGTAGATGTACTGTATATGGATTTCAGCACGGCATTTGATAAGGTACTCCATGCAAGGCTTATTGAGAAGGTAAGAAGGCATAGGATCCAAGGGAACATTGCTTTGTGGATCCAGAACTGGCTTGCCAACAGAGGGCAAAGAGTGGTTGTAGATGGGTCATATTCTGCATGGAGGTCGGTGACCAGTGGTGTGCCTCAGGGATCTGTTCTGGAACTCCTACTCTTCATGATTTTTATAAATGACCTGGATGAGGAAGTGGAGGGATGGGTTAGTAAATTTGCTGATGACACAAAGGTTAGGGGTATTGTGGATAATGTGGAGGGCTGTCAGAGGTTACAGCGGGTCATTGAAAGGATGCAAAACTGGGTTGAGAAGTGGCAGCTGGAGTTCAACCCAGATAAGTGTGAGGTGGTTCATTTTGCTCGGTCAAATATGATGGCAGAATATTGCATTAATGGTAAGACTCTGCAGTGTGGAGGATCAGAGAGATCTTGGAGTCTGAGTCCATAGGACACTCAAAGCTGCTATGCAGGTTGACTTCGTGGTGCATTGGCCTTCATCAACCGTGGGATTGAGTTTAAGAGCAGAGACGGAATGTTGCAGCTATATAGGGCCCTGGTCAGACCCCACTTGGAGTACTGTGGTTGCCTCACTCCAGGAAGGATGTGGAAACCATAGAAAGGGTGCAGAGGAGATTTACCAGGATGTTGCCTGGATTGGGGAGCATGCCTGATGAGAATAGGTTGAGTGAACTCGGCCTTTTCACCTTGGAGTGACGGAGGCTGAGAGGTGACTTGATAGAGGTGTACAAAATAATGAGAGGCATTGATCATGTGGATAGTCAAAGGCTTTTTCCCCAGGGCTGAAATGGCACAGTTTTAAGGCGTTTGGAAGTAGGAACAGAGGAGATGTCAGGGGTAAGTTTTTTTTAAAATGCAGAGAGTGGTGAGTGTGTGGAACGGGCTGCCAGCGGCGGTGGTGGAGGCAGAAACGATAGGGTCTTTTAAGACAGTGGTCCCCAACCACCGGGCCGTGTGGAAATGATATGATTTGATGATATGAAACAACATGAATCAGCTGCACCTTTCCCCATTCCATTGCACACTGCTGAACTTGAACACCCACCCCCCCCACCCCCTGTCAGCCGGTCCGCAAGAATATTTTCAATATTAAACTGGTCCGCGGTGCACAAAAGGTTGGGGGCACCTGTTTTAAGAGACTCCTGGATAGGTACATAGCGCTTAGAAAAATAGAGGGCTATGGTTAAGCCTAGGTAGTTCTAGGGTAAGGACATGTTTAGCACAGCTTTGTGGGCCAAAGGGCCTGTAATGTGCAGTAGGTTTTCTATGTAGCCCTCTCTTGGGAACACTCCCCGCCCCCCCAGCCCTCTCTCTCCCTCTTTTCCACTCCACCTGTCTCCTCACTCTCCCTCTCTCTATGTGCTCTCCCTCTCTTTTCCCCTGTCTCTCTCCCCCTCCCTATTTATCCCCATCTCTCCCCCTCTCTCCCGTTTACACGGACTTCCGTAAGGCATTTGACAACCCGCAGGGTGGTTGGTCAGGAAGGTTCAGTCACTCAGTGTTCAAGATGATGTAGTGAATTGGTTTAGACATTGTCTTTGTGGGAGAAGCCAGGGAGTGGTAGTAGAGGGTTGCCTCTCTGACTGGAGGACTAGTGGTGAGCCGCAGGGATTGGTACTTGGTCGTTTGTTGTTTGTCATCTATATCAATGATCTGGATGATAATGTGGTTAACTGGGTTGGCAATTTGCAGATGACATAAAGATTGGGGGTGAAGTGGACAGCGAGGAGGCTATCATGGCTTGCAGGGGGACCTGCATCAATTGAAAAAATGGACTGAGAAATGGCAGATGGAATTTAATGCAGACAAGGTGGAGGTTTTCCACTTTGGTAGGACCAACCATGGTAGGCTTTATACAGTGAATTGTAGGGCACAGAGGAGCGTGCTATAACAATTGGATCTGCGAATACAGGTCCTTAATTCATCAAAAGTAGTGTCACAGTTAGACAGGGTTGTAAAGAAGTCTTTTGTCACATTGACCTTTATAAATCCTGGTGTAGACTGGTGGTTGTAGGCGGTTTAGATGGTTTTAGCATGGGCTAGATGGGCTGAAGGGTCTGCTTCTGTGTTGTATTTCTTTATGACTATGACTCTGCCCCTCTCTCCCACCCTCCCTCCTCTCTCTGTCTCTGTGGTCAATGTGGTTAAGTGCATTTAAGTAGGCACCCTCTTCCTCTTTCACGATCCCCCAGACCCACCCTGAATTTGAAAGGCACCAACAATCAGGAAAAAGAAACACTTTTTGCAGCGTGCTTGCTCGATGGGACGAAGTCATTGGCTGCCGTTCGAAAGTGATCATACAGGTGGCACAGATAGTCACATGACCAGGCCGTCAATCTCTCCTAGGTTCCACTAGTGAGATTTACGAGCCTTGGGAAAGCCGTGCTGAAGACAATAAATTTGAAGATCAGTGAAATTCAATTTAAGAAGACCTAATTAATGTCTCATAAGAATGTTAATTGCTGTGATGGAAACCCCTCCTCCCCACTCCCCTGAATGAATTAAGCTTTCAACTCACACACTTTGAAACATACTTCTGTTAATCCCAACAGTTAGAGCCAGGATGCTATCAAAGACTGGTATCAATAATTTTAATTAACTGCCCACCTCCATTATTGTTGGAGGTTGAAACAAACTCCACAAATGGGAATTCCTCCTCATTTATGCTATTTTGAGATACAATGTGGAACAGGCACTTCTGGCCCCACAAACCACACCTCGAACAACCCTCCCATTGAACCCTCGCCTCTATTCTCTACTTCAGAAGTGCATGACTGTGGATGACTCACATTCCTATTGTCAAGTAGGATTTCTTTTTCTTCTTTGAACATGTGCATCTTCCCCACTTGAGAGATTGAATGCATCCGCTTGAAGGTTTTTTAACTAGATTCCACTCAATGACCAAACAACTTTCCCTTTTTCCTCCTTTTATTTTTCACAAGTGCGGCAGTTTGATAGTTCCATTAGTTCTATCAACCATTTGATATTAGACATTAAACACTAGTCAT
Source organism: Mobula birostris (assembly GCF_030028105.1). Lineage (NCBI taxonomy): Eukaryota > Metazoa > Chordata > Chondrichthyes > Myliobatiformes > Myliobatidae > Mobula > Mobula birostris. The sequence goes on along the minus strand of NC_092371.1, from coordinate 244,988,037 downwards.
AAGTCATTAGTCACTAGTCATAAGGTGAAAAAACTGGCTACCTCTCTGGACTTCGTAGACAGATTTAGACTTGCACAATCTCTGCTACTTAATAGACCATTATGTTTTCAAACCGGGCACCCTTCCCAAAGTTTCCCGAGGTCTTCTTAAACCTCGCACCATTTCCCAGAAGCGCCTGCATGCGCTTCCCCATGACATGAAGCTAGTGCTAACCCAAAACATAGTGACAGCAGTGCTCTTTTTCATGAAACAGTCTCTCAAGTTATGTAAAGTTCAACATCTTACCGCAGATTCCAACACTGCTCCCGGACTGCCGCTGTGATGCTGCCGGGTCCTCCCGATGTTCCAGGCAGAAGCAGCGCTCAGGCAGTGAGTTCCATCCAGTCTATCAGTGGATTCTTGCTACTGCTTTAAAATGTTATTTTCTTTTGCCTCTAGGTCCCAATACCTTCTAGAAACTCTAGTTTGACTTGACACCTCCCACTTGATCTTCCCATGGAACCACTGGGGAGATCGCCAGCTTCAAAGGCAAACTTGGTGGTCCCAGTTCGGTGTTCTTACAATGTATTGTTGACTTGATTTTCCATCTGTTCCTCAGCAGGTAGTAAGACAACCAGCCACCTGACGTCCCTGTGAAGGATGGTGGCTTGGATCCTGTCTTTTCTCCCCATTCGGGATTGGACACCCTGTTGTTACTTTCAGAGCTTTAGTCAGAGGAACACTGTAGCTTGGGAAGATCCTGACGTTGACTTCCCTCACGATGCCTTTGCTGTCTGGATTAATATAGATGATTCTGCCAAGCGTGAAGTGTCCTCTCAGTGCATTTTGGTCGCTTAACCAGACGATGTCCCCAACAGTGACGTTTCTCTGTGCAGTATGCCACTGATGAACAAATTAGGACCAGCGAGTTGGCTCCAGCACCTCCAGAACTTGGTCACCTCCGACTGCATTGCTCGGAGTCTTTTGTAGGGGTAGCTGGAAAAGTCAAAGGTTTTGAAATTCCCGCTTTGAGATGCTCGACCGAGAATAAGAGTGTTGGCTGTGATATACTGAATACAGTCTTCCCGGCTCTGTACCCTGGCGTCAATTGGGCGCTCATTGGCAAGGTTGGCTGCTATGTAAAGAATTGTCTGGAACTCGCTGTAACTGAGCCCAGACTCCTTCCCAAGACTCTGGAGTGCTCTCTTTACAATGCGTACAGGGGCTTCTGCAGCACCATTCCTGTGTGGAGAATCAGGCGGATGGATTTTCCACATCCACTCCGTTCCATTTTTTTGCCGCAGTCTCCTGCAGGGCTGCTTCGTTCAGGTCATCCAAGAATCTGTACAGCTCCTCCAAGACTGGTTTTGCTCCATTGAAATTGGTGCCTGGATCTGACCAGATCTTTCTTGGATGTCCCCTGATTGTGGTGAACCTTTGATAGGCCATCAGGAATCCTTCGGTTGATAGGGTGTTTACCAACTCTGCGTGGATGGGTCTGCTGGCCATGCAGGAAAACATCACTCTCCAGACTGTCAGTGTTACTCTTTTCTTGACGTCATCTTTTACTTGGTAGGGTCCGAAGAGGTCCACCGTTGTGAACTGGAACGGTGCAGCAGGTTCAGTTCTTTCTGGCGGCAAGTCACCCATTACTTATTGACATTTCCTTTCTGCAGAGCATACAGCCATCAACAACTTTTTGGGCAATTTTCCTTCTCCTTATGACCCATGCCTTTCATCTCATCTTGAGCAAGGTTCTGGCCACTCCTAAATGACTCTCATTGTGGGCCTCCCGAGTTAACAGTGTGGACACCCGGGTACCATAGGGCAAAATGGGGACACCAACCTGATCGTCTTTGAAGATTTTCACTCAGCCACTGCAAACCAACAGCCCAGAGCCTTGGTTTTTGTAGACTACCAGCCTGTCTGTAGTGGTGCTTGGGAAGGTTGAGCCCTCTTGTGCTGCTAGAAAAATGTCTCTTAGAGCATCTTCTCATTCCCTTACTGAGATGACTCCTACCAAAGAAACTGCCTCCCACTTTGGACTATCCACGGCTTGATTTTGTCCAATGAACTTTTTTGCTGCTCTCCAGATCCGTGCAACTGTTTTGACCAGTCGAGTTAGAACACTGAACCGCTTGGCGTCCACAAGGCTTCGGATGGCTGACGCTGCAGGCAGTCTCCATTGCTCTGTTTTGACCTGGTACTGTTTTTGTGCTGGTTCTTGTTTCTTTGCCTTGGTCTTTGTCAAAGGAGCAACAAATGCCTTCTTTTGCAACTTGTTGATGCTTTCCCTGGCAGTGGCTGCTGGTTCTTTGGCTGATTCCATTGGCCACTCATTCACTGGCAAACTCAAAAACTTTGGCCCATTTTGCCACTCTGAGTCTTCATCTGGGACTTGAGGGCTGGCTCCTCTGGTGATTACATCAGCAATATCTTGCAGACCAGGAATCCACCGCCAGTCCTGGATCCCTGTGCTGTTTTGAATCTCTCCGATCCTATTTGCAAAGAATGTTTGATAGCCATAGCTTTCTCGCTGTACTGCACCAAGGACTGTTTGGCTATCAATGAAGTGGTACCACCTCCCAACTTGGATTCAGCTATGCAGCTCAAAGTACTTCCTCAGGCGTGAGGCAAACACTGCTCCACACACCTCTGCTTTGACAGCATCACCTTTGCGATCCAAGGGAGTTAATTTGGCTTTAGATTCCACCAGCCTGACGATTGAGCCCTGGTCCAAGTTCCACCTTAGCTACATCACTGATGCTTCCATCAGAGAACGTGATTGCCCAGGGTTCCTTGGTGAAGCATGGGGAAGTCAGTGCCCTGGTGAGCTTTACCTTGCCAAGTTGAACGTACTCCTCGAAGAGCTTAATTGCATCCTCCCTGAGGCCATCCGAGAGCGCCATGTCCCACGTGTCTTTGACTGGACACCTTTCGCCCTTTGCCTCTTGGAACGCTCTTCATACCAGAATAGCTCCCTTCTGCTTAGCAGGAGTTACCAGGCCAGCTGGGTCATACAGCCCTGATACTTGGCTGAGCAGTTCTCTTTGTGTCAGGGGGTTTGGCATCTGGTCTCTGATTTGCTCTTGTAGAAGGTCTTGGCCAAGTCTCATTTTTTTCTTTCTCTTCGAGAAATTGATTGTAATCATGACATGGAGCTTATCCTCTTCTACTATGTAGCCCACGCCAAGTGTCTTGTTGTCATCATCGTGCATTTGGTTTGGCAAGACCATGGTTTCTGCCTTGGACTTCTCCAGCACTCTTTCCTCCCACTTTGCCCAGAAAAGACCCAAGGCTTGAGCTTGAGACCCTCCGGCCTTCAGGATCTGCTGCACATTTGCTGTGATGGATTTCAGCTGGTCAAGGATTGTTGTGGGATGTGAGAATGTCATCAACGTAGCTGTCGTGTTGGAGCACCTGCCGCTCCTCTTTGAGGTGGGTGAAAGGAGGGAAGTTAGCAGTTTCTCACATTGCTAGCTGCGCAATGCACCCTGCTGGTTTATCTCCGATGTTCACTCTTGTGATTGCGTATTCCCCCAGCTCCTCGTCCTCGGAGTCTCGCCAGAGGAATCTATGCAGGTGCACTTCTCGGTCTTCCAACCAAACCGAATTGTACATCTTTTTTATGTCACCAGGGCAGCTTATACTCCACCCCTGAATCTGAGTAGGACAGCGAATCTGGTTGAGGACATCTGGACCTTACATTAGCAGGTCATTCGAGCTCACGCCTCTGAACTTTTGGCTGCTGTTCCATGCGAGTCTCACTGGGGTCGTGACAGACTGTGGCTTCGGAGCAATAAGGTGACTCACGTACCAGACTGGCCCGTTCCAGTTGATGACCATGTCTTTGGACAATCTCACTGCAGCCCTTCGATCGACCATGTCATGCACTTGAGCAGCGTAGGCAGCTCTCCATTCGGGTTCTTTGGCTAGTTGCTTTTCCGTCCTGAGAAATGTAGCCTCAACTGTTCTTTTATTGTTTGGCAAGGAAACTGGATCTTCTAACCAAGGATATTTGACGAGCCAATGTGGTTCTTTGCTGTGGCGGTCACCTGTGACATAGATGAGGCCTCTTCTTACAACTTCAAGTTCCCTCTCCTCAGCAAGGGTCATTCCTTTGCCGCCCGGCTGGCAGTTCCCGCAGCGGCAACCCCTGCATTTTGGCTCGCATGCTGCGCCAATACTATCCCACTTCCACCACTCTAGGAGGTCCCCGTTGGTGCTTGAAGTACCTGACTCCCAGAGCTTGATGCCATCCTGTTTGTTTGGTGGAAGTTGCTCTGGGACTCTGCTGGTGAGCTCCTCGTACTTTACAGCAGCCGCTCTCATTGACCTTGCAAAATGTGTCTTGGACATGTGGGCCGACACAGACAGCTCCTCAAAGAGATCAGGATGTGCTCCTCTGATTGTCTTCCCCAGTGGTCCGTCCCACAGCACAAGGTCTCCAACAGCTCTGGTTCCCTGAGGCGCTAGCTGACCTTCTCTATGGCTTATGAGTAGATTTATTTCTCTGGGTCTCACAAGTTCATTAAGTGGTATGTCTGGGAAGAATTTCTGCAGTTGTTTCGGTGTCACATATTTATGGACGCTTGCAATGCTGTCTAGTCCATAACAAACCAATTGGTGTGATTTGAGAGTGCCCTTGGACGTGTTTACTCTGATTTTTAGAAGGTACCGTTTGTCTCCAACTGAACCTTCATCCCCCACCCCCTGACTCCATGGACGACGAGAGTGATTTCCTCACTTCTGAGGTTCAGTCTGCTTGCAGCCTTGTGGGTTATATAATTCGTGTCTGAAGCCAAGTCAATTAACGTCCCGATTTTTTGCCCAGCATTCGCTGTGACCTCGAGAAGCATCATAATCACTGGCAGCTATTGCAATCCACTTTCCACTAGAAGGCCCGGTTTATCTTTCACAGTGCTGAAGGCTCTGGATGCAGTGTCTGAAAATACATCACAACATTGTTTGGCCAATTCTGGTGAAAGTTTGCTGAAGAACTCCTCGTGATCCTCTGTATATTTCTTCCTGCCTTTATCTTCCTCTGGACCAAATCTGCTCTTTTTCTGATCTGTGCTGCTTTTCTTTATTTCAGCATTGGGGCACAGATAGTAATGATGCTCAGGAGTATGCTCATCCTTGTAGTCTTGGTTTTTACACAAATAGGCAGGTTTGCAGTGTGAGCCTCAAGACACTTCTTGCATGCCTCCAACTTTCTTACTGCAGCCTTTTTTTCTGGTTGATCCCCTTATATTCGGACAGCAGAATACAGATACGAATGCTGGAAAGGCTCAGGAAAACTCACTGGTACAATCTGGCAACAAACAGGTGAAAACACAGGGCTGAAATACGCTGAGAATAAACAGAGAGGCAGATGATAGGTGGAGCACAATGAGACAGAAGTGGCAGCAAAACAGGTAATAATGAGAAACAGGTGAGAGGCGGAGTAGAGCAGGAGCGGGGACAGGAGCACATGGGGCACAAAAACAAACAAGAGCACATGACAGTGCAAAACCACAGACTGATGGCTAGAGAGAAAACACACAAAAAGACAAAGTTCAACTGGAGGTACTGGCAATACCCCCCCCCCAACCTCTACGGACTCCTGCTGGCATCACAGCAAGTGGAGCTGGGTGCTGGCGATGAAAGTCCCTGATGAGAGAGGGGTCCAGGCAGGGACCCAGCACCTCTCCTCAGGACTGTAGCCCTCCCAGTCCACAAGGTACTGGAGGCCATGGCCCAGGTGACGAACGTCCGGCAGTTGATGCACTATGAAGGCCTCTGACCCATCGATGAGCCGTTGGGGAGGAGGGGGTGGTTTGGGGACAGGACACAGGGGGTGGCTCATGATAGGCTTGATGTGGGACACATGGAAGGTGGGATGAATGTGGTGGAGAGTGGAGGGGAGCTTGAGATGGACAGAAACAGGGCTGATGACTTTAGCAATGGGAAAGGGGTCGATGAAGCAGGGGTTGAGCTTGCAGGAATCCACCTTGAGGGGCAGGTCTCGTATTGAAAGCCACACACGCTGTCCCTGGCGGTAAGGTGGGGCCTTGGAGCGATGGCGGTCAGCTTGACAGTTGATCCCAGCAGAAGCACAGAGAAGGGCAGAGCGAGTGTGCCTCCACGTCCGCTGACAACAGTGGATGAATACCTCAGCAGATGGAACACCAACTTCCTCCTCCTCTGCAATACAGTCTCTATCTGTTGGTTGGCCCACTCAGTCTGGCCGTTGCTCTGTGGGTGGAGACCTGAAGACAGACTCAGACGCACCCAGATTGCAGGATGCCCTCCAGAAGTTGGATGTGAATTGAGAGCCCCTGTCTGACCCAACATCTACAGGCAGACCATGTAATTTTAAAAACATGCAGTACTAGTAATTTGGCTTTGGCAGAGGGGAGTGTACAGTCTTGGAGAAATGATCAACTACTGTGAGAATGGTGGTGTTGCCATCTGATGGGGGAAGACTGGTAACAAAATCCAGGCAAATTGGGACCAGGGTTCCTTGGGCATAGACAGGGGTTGTAACAGACCAGCGGGTGACCAGTTAGAGTTCTTGCCTTGAGCACAGACCAAGCAGGCTGAGATGAAGTTGTGGATGTCATCTCCCATGGAGGACCACCAGAACTGCCGACTGATGAAGGCCTGAATACACTTAGTGACAGGATAATCAGGAAGAATGACCCCACTGCAATACCTGTGAGTGGACAGAGCTGGGAATATAAACACGGTTAGTGGGACATTGACTAGGGGCTGCCTCGCACTGTTGAGCAACTTGCACAATGGAATCAATGTCCCATTGTGCTGCACCCACGAGACAGTGAGCAGGGACGTTGACTTTGGGGACCTCAGGGGTCTCAGAGGAGGGAAATCTTTGTGAAAGGGCATTAGGTTTTCCATTCTTGGAACCGGGGCGGAAGGACAGAGTAAAATTGAATCTTGAGAAAAACAGGGACCAACGAGCTTGACGTGAGTTAAGATGCTTGGCTGTACGGATGTATTCCAGATTCTTGTGATCTGTCCAGACAAGAATGGCACCTTTGCTCCCTCCAGCCAGTGCCTCCACTACTCCAGAGCTAGCTTCACAGCCAGCAGTTTCCGGGTTCCGACATTGTAATTCTGCTCCATGGGAGTGAGGCGGTGAGAGAAGAAGGCACAGGGTGTACCTTCTCATCCTTGGCCGAGCGCTGAGAGAGAACAGCTCCTACACCAATTTCAGACGCATCCACCTCCACAACGAACTGCTGGTCGGTGTTGGGTTGAATCAGGATGGGTACAGAGGTGAAATGTTCCTTCAGGTCAGAGAATGCTTTTTCAGCAGCAGGGGACCAGGAGAATCTGACAGCAGATGAGGTAAGAGCAGTGAGTGGTGCAGCCAGTGTACTGTAATTTCTGATGTAGTGGTGATAGAAGTTAGCAAAGCCTGAGAAGTGTTACAGATCCTGATGAGTAGAAGGTCGGGCCATTCGACCATCGCCTTGACCTTCTGTTGGTCCAACTGAATGGAACCGCCTGAAATTACATACCCCAGGAAGGAGACGGTATTGCGATGAAATTCACATTTCTCAGCCTTCACGAAGAGCTGGTTCTCGAGAACTCTGCAGACATAACCTCTGTGTTCAGCAAGGGACTTAGAAAAATTAATATCAAAATGTGGTCGAGATACACAAAAACAAATTGGTTCAACATGTCCCTGAGAACGTCATTTTACCGGGGCTTGGAAGATGGTGGGGACATTGGTGAGACCGAATGGCATGACCAGATACTCGTAATGGCCTGAGGTGGTATTGAAGGCCGTCTTCCACTCCTCCCCTTCACGCATGCAGACAAGATGGTAGGTGTTACGGAGATCAAGCTTGGTGAAAACTGAGGCTCCCTGCAGTGGTTCAAATGCCAAGGTTGTGAGCAGAAGAGGATAACAGTTCTTAACAGTGACTTCAATCAGTCCCCAGTAATCAATGCATGGATGCAAGGAGCTGTCCTTCTTTTCAACAAAGGTAAAACTGGCACCAGCCGTGGAGGAAGACGGCTGGATGATGCCTGCAGTCAGAGACTCTTGAATGTACTTCCTCATTGCTTCTGTTCCAGGTACGGACAGGAAACACAGCCGGCCCCTTGGGGGAGATGTGCCAGGCAAAAGATCAATGGTACAATCATATGGACGATGAGACAGTAGGAAAGTGGCCTAGGACTTGCTAAACACAGGATTGAGGTCACTAAGGTCTGGAAATTCCTCTGGGGGGTGGGGGGGGGGAGTCTGGGCTTGGAGACAAGGGGATCTGAGCATAGCAGAAGTTGTGGAAGTGACAGAATGGGCTCCAGACTACAATCTTACGACTGAGCCAGTCAATGTGGGGATTGTGTTTAACTAACCAGGGATGGCCAGGACAATGGGAGCTTGAGGAAAGTCAATAACATAAAGGGTTAACTGTTCATGATGGTTGCCTGATAAACTGAGACTCACCGAGGCCATGACATGCGTGATGTTAGCCAGTCTCTGACTGTTCAAGGCATTGGCCATTAATGGTGACTGGAGAGCAGATGTGGGTAGTCCCCACTGGGCAGCCAAGCCAGAATTGATAAAATACCCCTCCGCAACGGGATCGACCAAGACGGAGATTGCTCGCCGTTGGACGCTCCATTCCAGAGAAGCAGGTACAACAGTGAGTGGCGTCAAGGAGGGCTAGACAGGGGTCACGCTTACCAGTACTCCTCGTCCTACTGGTGAGCGCTTGGCTTTTGTTGGGCAGGTGGAGATGAAGTGGTCTGGTTGGCCACAGTACAGACGGGAGTGGATGCTGATTCTCCTTTGTCTTTCAGTTGGCGTCAGGCAGGTACAGTTAACCTTCATAGCTTCAGGCTCTGGAAAGGGTGTTGTAGACGGGGGCAAATGGCAGGGTGATGTAGACTGACAAGGAGCTTGGAACTCACCCAGTGCCCCCAGGGACCCTCTGGAACCTCTCCCTCTGTGACCCTCTGCTGAAGGTGAACATCAATACAGATGGCCAAATCCACCAGGGCTTCAAAGGTGGCAGGAAGGTCCTGGGTGACCAGCTTATCTTTGATGTCGGAGAGGCCATTCGGGAAGGTGTCATACTGTGCCTCCGAGTTCCAGCCACTGGAGCTGGCTAGGGTCCGGCACTCTATGACATAATCTGATACAGATCTGCGTCCCTGACACATGTGCAGTATTTCACTGACAGCCTCTCTCCCACGTTTGGAGCAATCAAACACTTTTCTCATCTCCTCAGAAAATAACTGAAAACTGATGCAGAAAGGGGAGCCTGCCTCCCAGACAGCTGTTCCCCATTCTCTCGCCCGACCAGACAGTTGAATGAAGACATAGGCCACCTTGGCTCGAGCAGTCGGAAAGGTTGTTGGTTGTAATTCAAAAATGAGAGTGCACTGGGAAAGAAAAGAGCGGCAGGTACCGGGCTCACCTGAGTACTTTTCTGGAGGAGGCAGATGGGGCTCTTGGACAGGAGGAGTAGGCGAGAACGCGAAGGACAAGACGGAAGATGCAGTCGCAGAATGTCGATGGGTGCTCTGGGACAGCTGGATTGCCTGAGTCTGGGCCATAAGCTTGGCTACATTGGCAGAAAGCGACTCCACTGCCTTGAACATGGAATCCAGTTGGTTCTGGTGTCTCCCCAGCATCACTCCCTGTTGTTCCAGGACAGCTCTCAGATGATTGGGGTCTGCTGGATCCATTCTGGCCAGATTGTACTGTCAGGACGCTGGAGCAGGGATCCAATCGCAGACCCAGTACTGTGAACACAGTGATATTTACTGAGTAGTAAATCCCGAGGTGTAATCAAAGTCGGTGTCAAAGTTCAGGCACAGATCAAAACATCCAGAGAAATCAAAAATCAGAATCGGGAAACAGGCGGAGTCGATATTTGGACAGGCAGAGTTCAGATTCAAATGCTGGAAAGGCTCAGGAAAATTCATTGGCACAATCTGACAACAAACAGGTGAAGACACCAGACTGAAATACACTGAGCAATAAACAGAGAGGCAGATGATAGGTGGAGCACATTGAGACAGAAGAGTCAGTGAGAACTGAGGAACAGTAAGGGCAAAAAGACCCTAATAGGTGTTATCTACAGGCCCCTAAACAGTAGCATGGATATTGGGTGCAAGTTGAATAGGGAGTTAACAATGGCATGTGGCAAAGGAAATGTCACAGTAGTTATGGGGGATTTCAACATGCAGGTGAACTGGGAAAATCAGGTTGGTACTGGACCCCAGGATAGGGAGTTTGTAGAGTGCCTACGGGATGCATTTTTGGAGCAGCTTGTACGAGAGCTGACCAGGGATAAGGCTATTCTGGATTTAGTGTTGTGCAATGAACAAGATTTGATAAGTGATCTTGAAGTAAAGGAGCCATTAGGAGGTAGTGACCATAATATGGTAAGTATTTATCTGAAAGTTGAGAGGGATAAGGGCAGATCAGAAGTGTCAGTATTACAGTTCAACAAAGGATACTACGGAGCCATGAGGGAGGAGCTGGCCAAAGTTGACTGGTCGGATATCCTAGCAGAAAAGACAGTGGAACAGCAATGGCAGGTATTCTTGGGAATAATGCACAAGGTGCAAAATCAGTTCATCCCCCAGAGAAGGAAGGATTCAAAGGGGGGAAAGTGGCCACAGTGGTTGACAAAGGAAGTCAGAGATAGCATAGCATTAAAAAAGAAGTATAACAGAGTTAAGGTGAGTGGGAAGACGGATGATTGGGAAATTTTTAAGGTGCAAATTTTTCGGAAGGAAACCGTGATGAGTAGACTGATGGGACTGAAGGCTAACAAATCCCCAGGTCCAGATGGTCTGCATCCTAGGGTACTAAAGGAGGTGGCTCTGGAAATTGCGGATGCATTGGTGATCATTTTCCAATGTTCCTTAGATTCAGGATCAGTTCCTGAGGATTGGCGAATGGATAACGTTATCCCACTTTTTAAGAAAGGAGGGAGGAAGAAAACAGAGAACTATCGCCCTGTTAGCCTAACATCAGTAGTGGGGAAGATGCTAGAGTCCATTATTAAGGATGAAATAGCGGCATAACTTGATAGCAGTGATAGGATTGGGCCGAGCCAGCATGGATTTACCAAGGGAAAATCATGCTTGACTAATCTATTGTTTTTTGAGGATGTAACCAGGAAGATAGACGCGGGAGATCCAGTGGATGTGGTGTACCTTGACTTTCAGAAGGCATTCGATAAGGTACCACATAGGAGATTGGTGGGTAAAATCAGAGCTCACGGCATTGGGGGGAGAATATTGACACGGATAGAAAACTGGTTGGCAGATAGAAAGCAAAGGGTAGCAGTGAATGGGTGTTTCCCGGAATGGCAGGTGGTGACTAGTGGGGTGCCACAGGGCTCGGTATTGGGACCACAGCTGTTTACGATTTACGTCAATGATTTAGAGGAAGGCATTGTGAATAACATCAGCAAGTTTGCTGATGATACTAAGCTGGGTGGCAGTGTGAAATGTGATGAGGATGTTAGGAGAATTCAAGGTGACTTGGATAGGCTGGGTGAGTGGGCAGAAACTTGGCAGATGGCGTTTAATGTGAATAAGTGTGAGGTTATTCACTTTGGGAGCAAGAACAGGAAGGCAGATTATTATCTGAACGGTGTGGAGTTAGGTAAGGGAGAAATACAAAGAGATCTAGGAGTACTTGTTCATCAGTCTCTGAAGGTGAATGAGCAAGTGCAGCAGGCAGTGAAGAAGGCTAATGGAATGTTGTCCTTTATTATAAAGGGAATTGAGTACAAGAGCAAGGAAATCCTTTTGCATTTGTACAGGGCCCTGGTGAGACCACACCTGGAGTATTGTGTGCAGTTTTGGTCTCCAGGGTTAAGGAAGGACATCCCGGCTGTGGAGGAGGTGCAGCGTAGGTTCACTAGGTTAATTCCTGGGATGTCCGGACTGTCTTACGCAGAGAGGTTAGAGAGAATGGGCTTGTACATGCTGGAATTAAGGAGATTGAGGGGGGATCTGATTGAGACGTATAAGATTATTAAGGGATTGGATAATATAGAGGCAGGAAATATGTTCCAGATGCTGGGAGAGTCCAGTACCAGAGGGCATGGTTTAAAAATAAGGGGTAGATCATTTAGGACAGAGTTGAGGAGGAACTTCTTCTCCCAGAGAGTTGTGGAGGTGTGGAACGCGCTGCCTCAGAAGGCAGTGGAAGCTAATTCTCTGGATGCTTTCAAGAAGGAGCTAGATAGGTATCTTATGGATAGGGGAATCAAGGGTTATGGGGACAAAGCAGGAACCGGGTATTGATAGTAGATGATCAGCCATGATCTCAGAATGGCGGTGCAGGCTCGAAGGGCCGAATGGTCTACTTCTGCACCTATTGTCTATTGTCTATTGTCAGTACAGGTAATAATGAGAAACAGGTGAGAGGCGGAGTACTCAGTAATACAGGGGACGGAGTAGAGCAGGAGCGGGGACAGGAGCACATGGGGCATGAAAACAAACAAGAGTACATCTTGTTATTTCCATCTGGCATAGTTGCATATTGTTGTTTGATTGTTTGTGGTTTTTGTATTGCTATATTTATGCTCTATTCTTGGTTGGTGCAGCTGTAACGAAACTCAATTTCCCTCGGGATCAATAAAGTATATCTATCTGTCTATCTGTCTATCTATCTATCTATCACATGGCAATACAAAACCACAGACTGACAGCTAGGGGGAAACACACAAAAAGACAAAGTTCAACTGGAGGTACTCACAAAAACTGGTATAGCTGGCATTTTACACTGGATGTCTCATGCTTTCTTGACCTTGAAGGGTCTTGACACAAAGAGTTAACAGTCCATTTCTCTCAAAGTTCAATGTTCCAAGTAAATTTATTATCAAAGTACATAGATATCACCATATATAACCCTGAGATTCATTTTCTTGTTGACAATAGAAAGAAGCACAATAAAATCAACAAAAAACCTCTCACAACAGGATGCAGAAACAGTATGCAAAAGACAACAAACTATACAAATACAAAAAAAGAGAAATATTAATGATAATAAAAAATAAATCAGCAATAAATATTAAACACATGAGATGAAGAGTCCTTGAAAGTGAATCTATAGGTTGTGGGAATAGTTCAATGATGGGGCAAGTGAAGTTATCCCCTTTGGTTCAAGTGCCTGATGGCTGAGGGGTAGCAACTGTTCCTGAATGTGGTGGTGTGAGAGTTGAAGTTCCTGCACCTCCTTCCTGATGGCAGCAGTGAGAAGATGGTCCTTGATAGATGCTGCTTTTCCGTGAATGTGGGCCATAGATCTTTCCACGAATGCTGTCCTCAGCTCCTTCTGGGTTTTAGCTGTTGCTCCAGATTTCAGCATCAGCAGTCTTTAGTCTCCACTGCCTGACATTTTGGCTTTATTTGTCCCATTATATTGAAACATCGAAAGAGACAGTGAAATGCGTTGTTATGTCAAATCAAATCAGCAAAGATTGTGTTGGGCAACGCACAGTAGTCACCACTATTATGGCACATCCACCAGTCACTGCACCTCTTTGGACTGTGGGAGGAAACCAGAGCACCAGGAGGAAACCCATGTAGTGACAGCAAGAATGTACAAATTCCTTACAGACAGCGGCAGGGATCAAAGCTCAAAATACAAACTAAATTTATTATCAAAGTACATAAATGTCACCAAATGTACAGCCCTGATCTTCATTTTCTTGTGGGCATACTCAATAAATTTATCAAATAATAATCATAACAGAATCAAAGAAAGACCACAACAACTTAGGTGTTCCACCAGTGTGCACAAGACAACAAATTGTGCAGGTACAACAAAAAATAAATAATAATAATAATAATAATAATAAACAAATAAGCTGTAGGTATCGAGAACATGAGAAGAAGAGTGCTTGCAAGTGAGTCCATGGGTTGTGGAAACATTTCAGTGATAGGGCAAGTGAAGTTGAGTGAAGTTATTCCCTTTGGTTCAAGGTTGAGGGGTAATAACTGTTCCTGAACCTGGTGGTGTGAGTCCTGAGGCTCCTGTACCTTCTTCCTGACGGCAGCAATGAAAAGAGAGCACGTGCTGGGTGGCGGGGCTCCTGATTACGCGTACTGTTTCCGGGTGACAATGTTTCGTGGAGATGATCTCAATAGTACCCATGATGGACTGGGCCATATGCACTATTTTTTGTCGGATTTTCCATTCAAGGGCATGGTGTTTCCATAATAAGCTGTGATACAGACAGTGAATGTGCAGTGAATATTCTACCCCCCCCCCGGAAGTTTTCATGTTTTATTGTTCGACAACATTGAATCACAATGGATTTAATTTGCCTTTTTTTGAGACTGATCAACAGAAAAAAAAATGCTTTTCTGTCAAAGTGAAAAGACATTTCTACAAATTGGTCTAATTTTATTACAGTTATCAAACTCAAAATAATTGATTGTCTAAGCATGCACCCCCTTCAAGTCAGTATTTAGTAGATGCACCTTTGCCAGCAACTACAGCCTTGAGTCTGTGTGGACAGTCTCTATCAACTTTGCACATCTGGACTCTGCAACTTTTCCTTATTCTTCTTTACAAAACTTCTCAAGCTCTGTCAGATTGCATGGGGATCATGAGTGAACAGCTCTTTTCAAGTCAGCCACAAATTTTCAATTAGATTGTGATCTGGACTCTGACTTGGCCACTCCAGGACATTAACTTTGTTGTTTTTAAGCCATTTCTGTGTCATTTTGGCTTTATACTTGGTCATTATCTTGCTAGAAAACAAATCTTCTCCCAAGTTGCAGTTCTCTTGCAGACTGCATCAGGTTTTCCCCCAGGATTTCCCTGTATGTTGCTGCATTCATTATACCCTCTACCTTCACAAGCCTTCCAGGGCCTGCTGCGGTGAAGCATCCCCACAGCATATTGCACCTACCACCATGCTTCACGGTAGTGATGGCGTGATTTTGATACTTATGCCAAACATAGCATTTAGTCTGATGGTCAAAAAGCTCAGTTTTGATTTCATCAGACCACAGAACCTTCTTCCAGCTGAATTCAACATCTCCCACATGGATTTTATGCAAGTTTTTTTTTTAAACAGTGGCTTTCTTTTTGCCACTCTCCCATAAAGCTGCAACTGGTGAAGCACATGGGCAACTGCTGTTGTATGTGCAGTCTCTCCCATCTCAGCCACTGAAGCTTGTAACTCCTCCAGAGTTGTCACAAGTCTCTAACTGGCCTCCCTCACTATTTCCCTTCTTGATGATTGACTTATCTGTGCTCCAAAGGATATTCAGTGACTTGGAAATTTTCCTGTATCCATCTCCTGACTTGGGGTTTTCAATAACCTTTTTATAGAGTTGCTTAGTGTGTTCTTTTGTCTTCATGGCGTAGTTCTTACCAAGATACTGACTCACCAGCAGTTGGGCCTTCCAGATCCAGGTGTATTTTTACTACAATCAATTGAAACACCTTGACTGCACACAGTGATCTCCATTTAACTAATTATGTGACTTCTAAAACCAACTGGCTGCACCAGTTAAGGTTTGGTGTGTCATATTAAAAGGGGGTGGTGAATACTTATGCAATCAATTATTTTGTATTTTATATTTGTAATTATTTTTGATCATTTTGTAGAGATCTGTTTTCACTTTGACATAAACGCATCTTTTTCTGTTGATCAGTGTCAAAAAAGCCAGATTAAACCCACTGTGATTCAATATTGTAAAACAATAAACCATGAAAACTTCCAAGGGGGGGCGTGAATACTTTTTATGGGCGTTGTACCCTCCATTACACATCTATAGAAGTTGGTCAATGTTTTAGATATGATGGCAAATCTCTGTAAACTCCTTAGGAAGTAGAGGCACTGCAGCGCTTCCTTTGTAATTGCAAAAGGATGGACAAATAACCAATGTGCAAATACCAAGAGAAATAGACAAAAAGGAATAAAAAGCAATAAACATGAGATGAACAGTTCTTGAAAGTGAGGCCACAGGTTGTGGGAATATTTCAGTGATGGGGCAAGTGAAATTGAGTAACATTATTCTCTTTGGTTCAAGAGCCTAATGGTTGAGAGAAGTGTGTCCTAATGCTCATACCACCGTTGGAAACATCTCTGAATCAAACCTTGATTAGTGATTGCTGGCACTGAAATCAATGTGGAATGCACACATTAGCACAACACAGATTGTAGTCTGTAAATGAACATGGAGAATTTAATAACAGAATAGAGTAATGGAAACAGGTCATAATCCCATAAGACATAGGAGCAGAATTAGGCCATTTGGCCCATGGACTCTGCTCTGCCATTCCATCATGGCTGACCAATTTTCCTCAGCTTCAGCCTCCTGTCTTCTCCCCACAGCCCTTCATACCCTGACTAATCAAGAATCTTTCAACCTCTGCCTTAAATATACATAGACTTGGCCTCCACAGCTGCCTCTGATGAAGATTCCACAGATTCACCACTCTATGGCTAAAGATTCACCACTCTCAAGGCATCAAAGATTACGGGGAGAATGGGGTTGAGAGGGAAAGTATGTCAGCCATTCTATCTTGAGTCTTAGAAGGATAAGATTGACCTTAAAGAAGGTTTTAAATGTTTGGGTGGTTTAAGGTACTTTTAAGCATCTTTCTTGATAGCTAATTACATGACAAATTTACTTGAGTAAGCATAGAACAGAATTTTTAAAGTTTTAGATTTGTTAAAAAAAGCCAATGAAAATTTTAATTAGAGTCTATACTCATGAATTTTATTACTTTTACCTCATCATTTTTTGTTTTGTTTTAAAAGTATGTCTGGTACCAGAATTAGAAAAAAAATACCTTCCAGCCTTCCTTCTAATTCACTTCAAAATATCTATTTAAGGTATTATTCCACAGCTCAAGTCTCCTTTCCTTCACCCCCACTCACTCCCTTCATCGTACCCCTAGAGGAGTTCCAATTTTATCTTTAAGATGTCCTGCAGGTTTGATGTATGCCTTTGGGAAATTGGGAACTAGAAACAGAACACAGTCTGCTTCTAGTCTCCAAATTGACTAATGTTCTCCTGAATTTTGATTATTCTCTGTTTTATGAGTATCTCATAACAGAACAGTTTTGTTGTTTTAATAAATTCCTATAAAAATATAATGGGTCATAAGTTATGCTTATATATTATACATTTTTTCATAAATTAGTCAAATAGTAGTGAAATAGCTTTATGAATAAAGCAACATTCTCAACTCCAATCAAATTCCTTCCGAACCAGCCCTTTACCTTTCCCACCCACCTGGCTTCAAATATTACCTTCTTCCTATCCCTCTTCCCCGTCCCCCATCTTTTTATTCTGTCGTCTTCCTCCCCCCACGCCAGTCCTGAAGAAGGGTCTCAGCCCAAAATGTCGACTGTTTATTCATTTCCATAGATGCAGCCTGACCTGCTGAGTTCCTCCAGCGTTGTGTGTGTGTTACTCCGGATCTCCAGCATCTTCAGAATCTCCCGTGTTTATGTTTTGTTGAACAGAGTGTTATTTTGGGATGGGCTGTTAACTTGTTTTTGGGGAGGTTAGTTGTGTTTTAAGTGAGTATGAGTTGGGTATTTGGGTATTTCTGGCAGCACACTTGCAGAGATCATATCGTTAGGGCCACCCAGCAAGTGGAATTCGAAAAGTTTCTTAGAGTCTTAATGAGGCTGAAATAAAAGTACATGCAGTGGTCCTGCAGCGATTCTGTTACAAGATACCACGCATCCACTTTTGCAGTCTCATATCTCCTACACCCTGACTTTACTCAAACTTCCCCACCATCCCTGATCCCTACCATGCATGGAGCTAAATTCTTCACCTTCATGCAAGTGCTGTTGTTTCAACTTCCCACCTCACTCCCTGCATTTTCACCCTCGATGCTGATTATGAACCATCTGCTCTCAGACACAAAACTTTCTGGTCAAGGTGGTATTCAGCTGAGGTCTCTGTCGAAGTTGTGGCTCAGACTTAGTTTTTAAGTTTTAAGGGGATGGTTTTGGGAACAGAAAAATGAGTTAAAATGATGGGGTTTAGAGATAGGGGTGTGGGGAGTTGGAGGTCAGGGTGGGGATTAGAGATAGGGATGTGGGGAGTTGGAGATCAGGGTGGGGTTTAGAGATAGGGAAGTGGGGAGTTGGAGATCAGGGTGGAGTTTAGAGATAGGGATGTGGGGAGTTGGAGGTCAGGGTGGGGTTTAGAGATGGGGTGTGGGGAGTTGGAGGTCAGGGTGGGGATTAGAGATAGGGGTGTGGGGAGTTGGAGGTCAGGGTGGGGATTAGAGATAGGGATGTGGGGAGTTGGAGATCAGGGTGGGGTTTAGAGATAAGGGCCTGGGGAGTTGGAGGTCAGGGTGGGGATTAGAGTTAAGGATATGGAGAGTTAAAGGTCAGCGTGAGAATTAGAAATGGGGTGTGGGGAATTGAAGGTTGGGGTGAGGATTAGAGATAGGGATGTGGGGAGTTGAAGGTCGGGGTGGAGATTAGAGATAGGGATGTGGGGAGTTGGAGATCAGGGTGGGGTTTAGAGATAAGGATATGGAGAGTTGAAGATCGGGGTGAGGATTAGAGATAGGAATGTGGGGAGTTGAAGGTCGGGGTGGGGATTAGAGATGGGGTGTGGGGAATTGAAGGTCAGGGAGGGGATTAGAGATAGGGGTGTGGGGAGTTGAAGGTCGGGGTGGGCATTAGAGATAGGGGTTTGAGGAGTTGAAGGTCGGGGTGAGGATTAGAGATAGGGGTGTGGGGAGTTGGTGGTCAGGCTGGAGTCTAGCTCTCCACATCAGAAGGCAAGTGTCAATGTGTGAAGGAGATCCGTGGACGGATGTTGAGCCAGCAAGCACCGTGGACAATGTGTGCTTGTTTATTTATTTATTTAGTGAGCTGCAGTGCGGACACACTTCAAATCTGCCTGGGCATCCAGGGGTGGCACGCATCCTAGAAATTATCTAGAGATGTTATTGGTGGCCAGGCATATCTAAAGATGTCCAGGAAGATGTCTTAGCGTGTGATTTCTCCACACGAAATGAAGAACCCAGAGCAGAGTCTCAAGGTCTGCTTCAGTCTCTCTTCATTCTTACTCACCCTTAGTCCTATATTTCTATCGACTTTGTCACTGGTCTACAGGTATCTCTGGGTAATACAGTAATGATAGGCCAGTTTCCGAGGCCTGCTGCTTCATACCCTTTCCCAAACCACCAGTGGCTTTACAGACTGTGCAACTCATGTTACAGCATGTCTTCAGGATTCAGTCCCCCTCAGGACATCTTCTCTGATCACCGTCCCCAGTTTGCCTCTAGATTTTGGAGGGCCTTCTTTTGAGCTCACTTAGGCCTCTGCTGGTCTTTCTGCTGGGGTTCCATTCACAGACTAATGGGAAAATGGAGAGGGTCAACCAGAACCTCAGATGTCTAAGCCACCGAGACCCATACCATCTGGAGTGACAACCTGATTTGAGTGCACAACACACTTTGGCATCCATCAGTCGGGATGTCTCCTTTCAAGTGCCAATTTGGGTACAGTCCTCCAGTGTTCACAGAACAAGAAGAGGAGATGGGGGTTGCATCAGCAGACCAACTGGTCCTGAGATTTCCCCAGAAATGGGTTAAGGCATGAGAGATGATGTCGTCCAATATGTGGCAACAACAAGAGATCTCCCCATGCAGGTTGAATCCAGAAAATTGGCCCAAGGACTTAGAGGCAAGGAAATCTCTGTCCACCAAAATCTCAAAGTTGTCAATTCCCTTCTCACAGTTTGGGCTCCTACGCAGCAAACTACATGATATTGATCCCCATAGAGGCTTCACACAGACAGATATATAAAATCGGGATCCTTATCTTCCCATGCTGAGCAAATCTGTGGGCCTGAAAATAGACATGTCCCCTGGTCCTGATGGAGTGCATTCCAGGGTACTGGAAGAAATGGCAGAAGTTATAGTAGAGGCTTTGGTGATAATTTACCAAAATTCTCTGGTATCTGGGCAGGTCCCTCCAGATTGGAAGACGGCAAATGTCATGTCACTGTTCAAAAAAGGGTGTAGGCAAAAGGCAGGTAACTACAGGCCAGTTAGTTTAACAAATGTAGTTGGGAAAATGCTTGAAGCTATCATTAAAGAAGAAACAGTGAGGCATCTGGAAAGAAATGGATCCATCAGGCAGATGCAGCATGGATTCAGCAAAGGCAGATCCTGTTTGACAAACTGACTGGAGATCGTTGAGGATACAGTGAGCGCATTGGATAGAGGGGAACAGAAGGACGTTACTTACTTGGATTTCCAGAAGGCGTTCGATAAGATGCTACTTCAAGTCGTCAAGTCAAGTCACTTTTTATTGTCATTCGACCATAACTGCTGGTACAGTACACAGTAAAAACAAAACAATGTTTTTCAGGACCATGGTGCTACATGAAACAATACAAAAACTATGCTGAACTACATAAAACAACACAAAAACTACACCAGACTACAGACCTACACAGGACTGCATAAAGTGCACAAAACAGTGCAGGCATTACAATAAATAATAAACAAGATAATAGGCACAGTAGAGGGCAGTGGGTTGGTGTCAGTCCAGGCTCTGGGTATTGAGGAGTCTGATGGCTTGGGGGAAGAAACTGTTACATAGTCTGGTCGTGAGAGCCCGAATGCTTCAGTGCCTTTTGCCAGATGGCAGGAGGGAGAAGAGTTTATATGAGGGGTGCGTGGGGTCCTTCATAATGCTGTTTGCTTTACGGATGCAGCGTGTGGTGTAAATGTCTGTAATGACGGGAAGAGAGACCCCGATGATCCTCTCAGCTGACCTCACCATCCACTGCAGGGTCTTGTGATCCGAGATGGTGCAATTTCTGAACCAGGCAGTGATGCAGCTGCTCAGGATGCTCTCAATACAACCTCTGTAGAATGTGGTGAGAATGGGGGTGGGAGATGGACTTCTCTCGGCCTTCACAGAAAGTAAAGACACTGCTGGGCTTTCTTTGCTATGGAGCTGGTGTTGAGGGACCAGGTGAGATTCTCCGCCAGGTGAACACCAAGAAATTTGGTGCTCTTAATGATCTCTACGGAGGAGCCGTCAATGTTCATCGGAGGGTGGTCGCTCCGTGCTCTCCTGAAGTCAACAACCATCTCTTTTGTTTTGTTCACATTCAGAGAGAGGTTGTTGGCTCTGCACCAGTCTGTTAGCTGCTGCACCTCCTCTCTGTGTGTCGACTCGTCGTTCTTGCTGATGAGACCCACCACGGTCGTGTCATTGGCGAACTTGATGATGTGGTTTGAGCTGTGTGTTGCAGCACAGTCGTGGGTCAGCAGAGTGAACAGCAGTGGACTGAGCATACAGTCCTGGGGGGCCCCCGTGCTCAGTGTGATGGTGTTGGAGATGCTGCTCTCGATCCGGACAGACTGAGGTCTCCCAGTCAGGAAGTCTAGGATCCAGTTGCAGAGGGAGGTGTTCAGGCCCAGTAGGCTCAGCTTTCCAATCAGTTTCTGAGGAATGATTGTGTTGAATGCTGAACTGAAGTCTATGAACAACATTCGAATGTATGTGTCTTTTTTGTCCAGGTGGGTTAGGGCCAGGTGGAGGGTGATGGGAGTGGTGTCGTCTGTTGAACGGTTGGGACGGTACGCGAACTGCAGGGGTTCCAGTGAGGGGGGCAGCAGGGTCTTGATGTGCTTCATGACGAGCCTCTTGAAACACTTCATGATGATGGATGTGAGTGCAACGAGACGGTAGTCGTTGAGGCAGGACACTGCTGACTTCTTCAGCACGGGGACGATGGTAGTGGCCTTGAAGCACGTAGGAACGACGGTGCTGCTCAGGGAGATGTGAAGACTTAAAAGTCTTATCCATAAGATAAGGATATATAGAGTTGTGGGTGATGTACTAGAATGGATAGAATATTGGTTAACCAATAGAAAGCAGAGTGTTGGGATACACGGGTATTTCTCTGGTTGGCACTCGGTGGTGAGCGGTGTGCCACAGGGGTCAGTGTTGGGCCCACAACTGTTCACAATATGCATTAATGATCTGGAAGAGGGGACAGGGTGTAGTGTATCTAAGTTTGCTGATGACACTAAATTGAGTGGAAAAGCAAATTGTGCAGAAGATACTGGGAGTCTACAGAGGGACATAGATAGCTTAAGTGAGTGGACAAGGGTCTGTTAGATGGAGTACAATGCTGGCAAATGTGAGGTCATCCACTTTGGAAAGAAAAATGGAAGAGCAGATTATTATTTAAATAGTTAAAAATTGCATCATGCTGATGTACAGAAGAACTTGGGAGTGCTTGTGCATGAATCACAAAAGGTTGGTTTACAGATGCAGCAGGCTATCAAGAAGGCAAATGCTTGGCCATTCCTGGAGCCAACTTGGAGGCAATTCCATTCCAGAGGCGAGTGGAGTTGATGCCGAATCGAGGTGGCGGGGCAAGGTCTGGACGATTTAAGCACCAGGCAAAATTGAAAAGGACAGAGCATCGGGGCCGGAGGAGATGCACGGGACAGTTCAAATCACTGCTCCACGAGGTTTACTGAACTCTGTGCTGAACCTCACCTCGTTACCCCGCGAGGTTTACTCGTCCCCACGCTGAACTTCAGCTCATTACCCCGTGAGTTTTACTCGTCCCCACGCTGAACTTCAGCTCATTACCCCGCGAGTTTTACTCGTCCCCACGCTGAACTTCAGCTCATTACCCCGCGAGTTTTACTCGTCCCCACGCTGAACTTCAGCTCGTTACCCCGAGAGTTTTACTCGTCCCCACACTGAACTTCAGCTTGTTACCCCGCGAGTTTTACTTGTCCTCACGCTGAATCTCAGCTCGTTACCCCGCGAGGTTTACTCAACTACTCGCTGAACTTCAGCTCGTTACCCCGCGAGTTTTACTTGTCCCCACACTGAATCTCAGCTTGTTACCCCGCGAGGTTTACTTGTCTCTGCGCTGAACCTCACCTCGTTACCCCGCGAGGTTTACTCGTTTCCACTCTGAACTTCAGCTCGTTACCCCACGAGTTTTACTCGTCTCCACGCTGAACCTCAGCTCATTACCCCGCGAGTTTTACTCGTCTCCGCGCTGAACTTCAGCTCGTTACCCCGCGAGTTTTACTCGTCTCTGCGCTGAACCTCACCTCGTTACCCCTTGAGGTTTACTTGTCCCTGCGCTGAACCTCAGCTCGTTACCCCGTGAGGTTTACTTGTCTCTGTGCTGAACCTCAGCTCGTTACCCCACGAGTTTTACTCAACTACTCGCTGAACCTCAGCTCGTTACCCCACGAGTTTTACTCGTCTCCGCGCTGACCTTCAGCTCGTTACCCTGCGAGGTTTACTTGTCTCCTCACTGAACTGTGACTATGGCCCGCAACTATCACAGTGTGAACTCACTTTTGTGAGCTTCAGTTCTAAGTGCTATTTGTTAACTTTTATTGTTTGCACATTTATTTTCTTTTTTTTTCTCTGCACATTGGCTGTTTGATGGTCTTTTGCTTTATGGGTTCTATTGGATTTCTTTGTTTTGTAGCTGCCTCTACAAAGGCAAATCTCAAGATTTTAAAAGGTATACATACTTTGATGATAAATGTACTTTGACTTTGACGTATCACGTGGTAATGTGACGACATATGCAATTCACATATTTATATATATATAACCCAAAATGAATTGCTTAACAAACAATATACATAATAGACTACTGAATTATTAAATAAGACCATAAGCCATAGGAGCAGAAGTAGCCATCTGGCCCAACAAGTCTGCTCTGCCATTCAATCACAGGTGATCCTTTTTCCCTCCTCAGCCTCACTTCCCAGCCTTCTTCCCGTAACCTGTGACGCTGCAGCCAGTCAGGATCCTATCAACCTCCGTCTTAAATACACCCAACGATCTGACCTCCACAGCAGCACAAATTCCACAAATTCACCACCGTCTGGCTAAAGAAATGTCTCCACATCTCTGTTTTAAATGGACAACCCTCTATCCTGAGGCTTTGCCCTCATCCTAGACGCCCTCACCATGGGAAATATCCTTTCCGCATCTACTCTGTCTAGGCCTTTCAACATTTGAAAGGTTTCAATGAAATTCTCCCCTCATCCTTCTAAGTTTCAGTGAGTACAGACTCAGAACCATCGAATGTTCCTTGTATGATAAACAAATATATAACATTTCTGTGATTAGGCGTGAGTTAAATAGGTTAAATATATAACAGTTCTGTGATTAGGCGTGTGTTAAATAGGTGGGTGCTGGGCGGTGCAGCTCGTTGGACAGGAAGGGTCTGTTCTGCACTGAATAAATACATTTTTAAAAATGAGATTTCCATCTACAATAGTTGGCCCTTAGTTATTATTGAGAATAAAACCATGCATGATAAGGTGCAGACCAGACCACAGTACTGGAACTCGTCTCATTTTTCTTCCATTTACATCATGAGAAGCACAATCTATTAAAGTCAGTTGAGCGTTTTGCCCAAGTTTTGGTGGACAACCACATGGTAGAGATACAATCTATCAAGTCTCTCCAGTCAAAAGCCTTCATCTCACAGATTTCCATTCAATTTGAAGAGCGTATTTTATATTTTGCCTGGAATTGAAACTCCTTCCAAGCTAAGAGATTCCTGACATTCTGATCTGTGTGACCAAGTTGGTTGATGGACTAAGTGCAGAGGGAAAGACACTGAAGCAGATTGAACAGTGCACTGAGTTTTAATAACAATTGTATAGACTAACAAATGCTAGGCCAACAGGGCCACTAACTAAAGCTCTCAAACTAAAATCTAGCACCGACACTGCAGTTCAGAGGCATTAACTTAGTACCAAATTAATACCGCTCCTTTACAGCATCAATCTCACTTGTTAATTTTCTTTCCCGGAACATAGACTTAGGGAAGCAGTGGGTGTTGGCATCACTGCACTTCAATCAAGACTTGACAAGATTGAAATGAAAGCAAGGGAGTTAAAGTCAATTACAAAGAAAATCTAATTGGCTGGAATGTGTGTAATTTCACGTGCATGATTGCCGTCTTCTTTCAGCTGCCCGCCTGCGAGGGCGCCCAGACTCTGTGGCAGAGGCCGTGGTTGTGGCGATATAACACCCAAAGTTAATAAGAAAATGAAAATAAATCACACTGTCATCATAAATCTAAGCTCCTGAAACAGCTCATATTTTAACCCCTTCATTGTTATCTTATCTTTTTATTTCAGGATAAAACCAAGTGGAGGAACTGATTAGGTAAACAAACGTTGAAGTTGGCCATTAATCCCTGAACAAAATGAAGGAATAAAAGGAATAATATTTGCCTTAGTTTGATGATGGATTATATTATTTGCAGGCTTTTCGAAGGACTATAGTCGGATATAAATTGCATTTTTTTTCCCATTTAATTGCAAAGCACGCTGCAGTAAAATTGCTTTCGATGTGTTCATCAGCAGTCAGGCGTGAATTTTTATTCTGAATATTGAGTTTAAACGTTTTCAGGAGGTCAAGAGATTTATTGCTGGCTGCCTGGGAAGCAAGGGACCAAGATATTGTTGTAGCAGTTAAAATTCTATGTTCTTCTTTATAACTTTCAGAATATTGTAAATGATGATGAATGCCCAACAATTTTAATATTGGAGACTGGCTAAGACACAGGGAAGGAGTGAAGTGCAGAGATTGCCCATAGAAGTACTTATGGTAGATATTCATGCACAGCTTAGAATGAACCTTTATAACTGATGGTGTGCAGGCAATGCCAAGAGAGGGTGTTTCAAGGTATGTGTTAATAATTTATTATACATGAAGCTCATCAGGCTACGTGATATGTATATAGGTCAACACAATGAAGGTTATCAGAATGATTCTGAAATATTTCTTTATGTAGTCTAAATCCAGGTGAGGTCAGTGGAGAAGATTGACCTAGCTTTAAATTATGAATCTGTTAGCATAGAACATTTGTAGGGCAATTGGATTCACCACAAACAATGAAGATGCGAGGCTGACTCGAGGGCCGAGGCATGCGAGTGTGATGCAAAGTTGGAGCTAGGTTGAGGCATGTCCGAGAAGTGGTCAAAGCGAGGTAAAGACATGCTCAAGACAGAATCGGGACATGCAGAGTGGAGAAAAGTCCGAGGGGAGGAGCTTTTGAGTCTGTCCACCCAAAACCGAGTATGAGGTCTGATTGACCTAAGCTCAGGGCCGATTTAGAAAGGATGGTTACAGGTCGGAACATGGTAGATGGGTCCAGGCCCAGAGTGTATCAATGGAAAGGGCCTGGGTCTTAGAGCGAGGAACAAACTGAGATTTGGATGATCTAAATGCTGGGCTGGATGGATTGAAAAGACAGGGTGTCAGGACCAAAGGTGAGGGAGTCAGGCCAATTCTGCTCACTGCTCCACGATGTTTGATCCACTTTTTGCTGCACTAAGGCCGAGGCTGTAGGCCTGGTCCGGCTGCTCCAGGCTTCATGCTTGCAAGCTCTGTGATGTTTTCCTCCGCTTTGTGATGAATGAGGCTAAGGCAGTGGGCCTGCTCTGGCCTTTCTGGGCTTTATGTCTATTGGCTCACTTTACGCTGAATGCTGTTGCTTGCATTTACTGTTTGCATGATTTGTGTTTTTTTTCTCTCTCTCTGCATTAGGTGTTTGTTGGTCTTTTTTCAATGGGTTCTTTTGGGTTTCTTGTTTTATACCTGCCTGTAAGGAGAGAAATCTCAAGGTTGTATAATGCAATGTGGTGAGCATTTAGTCTATAATGACAGATGAGGAAGTTTGTTAAACTGAACAACTGCTTTATTGTAATAAACTCCAAAACAGACTGAGCGTTATGACCCATAGAGTGAACCCAACCAGTCTCCTGCAGACAAGGGAGGTGACCATCACCCACCCCAGTTACAGTTAGGGTGACCCACAAATATACAAGCAAATAACTGTATAGCCCAAGCTGAAATGAAACAATAAATGAACTGGAACTTCCCACCATAATCCCACAAAAGCATTTTAATACAAGAATAAATAGTGCTGGTCATTAGAAATGCAGGGGCAGGCTGTCGACCACACCCCCGCCTCGGAGCGTCACACTGCCCGAGGGTTCAGCCGTCCTTGGCAAACCCAGAGTCTGAAACAAAATCTAAGAGTACAAATTTTCTAATATTGATTGGCATCTCCTTAGAGCAAGGGGTTTAGATGAGGTGGAGTTTGTTAGCTGTGTTCAGGAAGGTTTCCTGACACAATATATAGATAAACCAACTAGAGGAGAGGCTGTACTTGATATGACATTGGGAAATGAACCTGTTAAGGTATCAGATCTCTCAGTGGGAGAGCATTTTGGAATTAGTGATCACGACTTGTATCTCCTTTAACATAGCGCTGAAGAGGGATAGGAGCAGAAAATTTGGGAAAACATTTAAATGGGGTGAGGGAAATATGTTGCTATTAGGCAGGAACTTGGGAATGTAAATTGGGAGCTGATGTTCTCAGGGAAATGCAAAGACGGTAGGGTGAAGGAGCTATGGCGTACAAAGGATGTAGAAAATCTAGTTAAGAAGAAAAGAAAAGCTTATGAAAGGTTCAAGAAACTCGGTAATGTTAGAGCTCTGGAAAATTACAAGGGTGCCAGGAGAAGCTCAAGAATGAAATTAGGAGAGGTAAAAGGGGCTATGAGAAGGCCTTGGTGAGCAGGATTAAGGAAAAGCCCAAGGCATTCTACAAGTACGTGAAGAGCAAGAGGATGAGCCGTGTGAGAATAGGACCAGTCAGGGGTGAGAGTGGAAATGCGTGCGTGGAGCCAGAGGAGGTAGCAGAGATGCTTAATGAATATTTTGCTTCCCTATTCACCAGTGAAAAGGACCTTGACAATTGTGGGGATCACTTAGAGCAGACTGAAATGCTTGAGAGTATAGACATTAAGAAAGAGGATGTGCTGGACCTTTTGAAAGATATTAAGTTAGATAAGTCATCGGGACTGGACGGGATATACCCCAGGCTACTGTAGGAAGCGAGGGAGGAGATTGCTAAACCTCTGGCGATGATCCTTGCGTCATCAATAGGGACAGGATAGGTACCAGAGGATTGGAAGGTTATAAACATTGTTCCCTTGTTCAAGAAAGGGAGTAGAGATAACCCAGGAAACTACAGACCAGTGAGTCTTACTTCAGTGGTGGGCAAGTTGTTGGAGAAGATCCTGAGAGATAAGATTTATGAGCATTTGGAGGGGCATAATCTGATTAGGGATAGTCAACATGGCTTTGACAAGAGCAAGTC
Organism: Mobula birostris; assembly: GCF_030028105.1. NCBI lineage: Eukaryota > Metazoa > Chordata > Chondrichthyes > Myliobatiformes > Myliobatidae > Mobula > Mobula birostris. Next base: position 244,959,861 of record NC_092371.1, on the reverse strand, counting down.
TTGCCTTACGAGGTATTTAATCAGGTGGGCTGTCAACCACACCCTTCCCAGACCCCAACTTCACAGTATACATACTTTGATAACAAATGTACTTCGAACTTTAAAATAATTCAAGATAAGTTTATTTATCACATGTACATCAAGACATACAGTGAAATGTGCCATGTGCATTAACAATCAACCCATCAGTGGGTGTGCTAAGGACAGTCCGCAAATGTTGCCACATATTTAGTGGCCAACGTAGCATAGGCAAAATGCTCTGCATACCACAACACCCAACTAAACATCAACTGCAAACCTAGCCCGTTCCTGACTCTCCACCACACACATACACAGTCCTCTAATTCCAGCACAGGCCTCAGCTTCCTGCAGAGTTGGATTCGTACTCAGCCTCAGGTTCAGATGCAGACTCATTGACATTGAAGCATTGTCTACCCCAGCAGTCTCGCAGAGGCTTGCATGCTCAGTGATCTAGCCTACAGGCCTTGACTTCCAATTTGACCCTTGCCTCTCAATCCTCAGCACTGGCCCCAGGACTCATCAATCACTGAACACTAGGCCACAAAATGCTCACTACAATTATAACTGATGTATAGCCTCCACTGAGGTTGGATTTGACTAGAACTACAGGTCGTAGCTGAAGGGTGAAAGGTGAAATATTTAAAGGAACATGAGGGGGTTCCTCTTCACTCAGGGAAACATAGAAAATAGGTGCAGGAGTAGACCATTCGGCCTAGTGATAGTGTGGAAAAAGCTGTCAGAGGAAGTGGTGATTTCAAGATTTCAGCACAGAGCGTCATAGGAAGTCATTCCTGCCTGTGGCCATCAAACTTTACAACTCCTCCCTTGGAGGGTCAGACACCCTGAGCCAATAGGCTGGTCCTGGCCTTATTTCATAATTTACTGGCATAATTTACATATTACTATTTAACTATTTATGGTTCTATTATTATTTATTATTTATGGTACAATTGTAACGAAAACCAATTTCCCCCGGGATCAGTAAAGTATGACTATGACTATTTAAGAGAAATTTGGACAGCTACGTGGATGGGAGGAGTATCTAGGCCTACGATCTGGGTGCAGGTCAATGGGACTAGCAAATTCATAGTTTGGCGTGATCCTAGGGAGCTGCTTCTGCGCTGTGGTGTTCCATGACTATCACAATTGATCAGCAGAACTGGTTCCTTACGGTTGTTATAGCTGGGGGTAGTAATGGGGACAAGCTCCCACTACCTACTAAATACTCCCAATGTCCTGTGTCTCAAATAGCCTCTGACAACCGAGTCCAGCTCCTGGCCTTCACGTGTGGCTTAGCTACTGAGCCCGGCAGAGCTCTTTCTACTGACAGAAGGGGGAAGGGCAGGTTACTGGTGCCTTACAATCAGTTGCTTTGGGCAGATAGGGCTCATCGCCTTGGAAGGAAAACACCTTATAAATCTAAAACCTCCATTGCCTTGCAGCTAAACCCACTCATGGGCAAGGCTTCTGGAGTAAATCCTGAAGAAACTTCTGGAGCTAGAATCCCCATGGAGTTGAGTTCAATGCAGACTGGCAACTCCTTGATGCTACTGGTGCCGAACCATATTGACCTCCGCAGTTCCTTTGGATTCATCAGCTGCGTCGAGAGGGGGAGCCTGCTACACTGGGCAACAGCTTGTTCTCCATATCGTACTGCCCTGGCTTATGTATCACGTAGACAGCTGGGATGCAGCATCCATGGTCGATCCCCACCAACGGGATAACCTTAGCTACTGGTTTCTACTCATTGCATCAAAGGAAACAGATTTAGGTTCAGTTTTGCAACATGCAGTCTAAAGATATTGAATTGTCTTCCCATTTCAGAGGAATATCTAACCGTGTTCCCTTTCTGAAGCCAACATCTTTTGCCTTTAATTCAGATTTCTCCTGAGTTTAGAAATGATTAGTCTTAATGAAAGCCTGCTGTATTCTTACCCATGCAGCAGACATAAAGGTCTTGAATTTCTTTGCAGTCAAACAAAGGTATTGAGAGAGTGTTAAATCATGCACAGGAGGGTGGCCAGCTTGGACAAAGGACCAGAACCACATCCAGAGCTACTATCCAGTACACTAATTATGACTTCATCAGTAGTATTGTACTGTCGTATATCTAACGATACAGCACTGTACAATAGTCTGAGGCACATATATATAGCTACGGTGCCTGACTTTTGCACTGTAAAGTAGTAATTTTATGTATTGTACTGTACATAAAAAGACACATTTCATGACAGATATGAATGATGATAAACCGGATTCTGATATGGGTCTTTATTGTGGACTGAGAGTGGGAAGGGGTCAGGGAGGGGGGAAATCATGGTTGGGAAAAGGGGAAGGGAGAGGGGAAGGAATGGGAAGCACCAGAGAGAGATTCTGTAATGATCAATACACTAATTGTTTCGAACCAAATGACCTTGCCTGGTGCCTCAGCGCTGGGTGTGTCTGCACCTGCGCCACTCCCTGCCCTGGCACTCCTTCTCTGCCACCCGTCTCACACTCCTCCTGTGGTGCTCCACCCTCGCCATTCCCAACATCTTTTGCTCGCACCAGATTTACAAACTCGTTCTCTGCTTCATGTTGGCACCTGGCATAGTTTGCATTTTGTTGTTTGATTGTTTGTGGTTTTTTGTATTGCTATATTTATGCTCTATTCTTGGTTGGTGCAGCTGTAACGAAACCCAGTTTCCCTGGGATCAATAAAGTATATCTATCTATCCATCTATCTATCTTGATAAATACAGTCCTGTTCAAAAGTCTTAGGCACATATAAGTAGGTAGGATGCCTAAGACTTCTGCACAGTTCTGTATGTCATATATACCCTTTATGCGAACGTGTACGTCAACAGAACATATTTTTATTATTTGTTAATATTATTGTGTTAATATTATTTTATGTATGGTATGTGAAATGTTTTTTGCACCTGTTTAGCTGTATAAATGGGGAAGGTTGAATGACAATAAACTTGAACTTGAACTAGATTTAGCATACTTTCCTATTGGAGCCCACGGTGGACAGTATTTCAGTCCAATCGAAGCATGATTCATACCTCACAGAGAGCAAGGTGTTGGCCTCGTTCCTAACGCAATTCCAGGAGCATCCTGGTTTTATCACTGAAGGAATTCCCATGACTCCTTTTTCCTTTGCCCACCGGTCTGAGCACTGAAAGTCACAATAGTCATGACATGTTTGGGGCGGAAGAAGGTTTAGCAAGGTATTTTCATGTTATGAAAGACAGACAATCACGTTAGCTTCATCAGCCACAAAAGGCACAATTTCCCATTCCTGTTCTGACAAAGGGCATGATTTCCCATTCCCATTCCTGCTCCGACATGTTGGTCTGTGGCCTTGTCTACTGCCATAATGATGCCACTCTCAGGGTTAAGGAGCAATACCTCATCTGCCATTCGGGTCGCCACCAACTTGACGGCAAGAACATTGATTTCTCTAGCCTACAGTAATTTCTCTTCCTCCCCCTTCTCTCTTTTTTCATTCCCCATTCTGGCTTCCCTCTTACCCCTTCTCATCTTCTCACCTGCCTATCACCTCAGTCTGGCCCCTCTGCACTCTCCCTTTCTCTCCTGGTCCACTGTCCTCTCCTTTCAGAATCCTTCTTCTTCAGCCCTTCACCTCTTCCAGATATTACCTCTGAGCTTCTTACCTCACCCCCTTCCACCACCCACCCACCTTCTCAGTCGCCTGGTGTCACCTATCACCTGCCAGCTTGTACCCCTTCCCCTTCCCACACCTTTTTATTCTGGCTTATGCCCCCTTCGTTTCAAGTCCTGATGAAGGATCTTAGCCCAAAACTTCAGCTGTTTATATCCCTCCATAGATGCTGCCTGACCTGCTGTGTTCCTTCAGCATTCTATGTGTGTGTGCTGCTCTGGATTTCCAGCACCTGCAGAATCTCTTGTGTTTAGGAAATCACACCCACTTTCCAGAGTTGCTGCACTCCTCTGAAACCAGTTGTGTCCCAGTTCCTGCTCTCTCCTGAAAATAACCGGGGCTGCCACATTCCACTGAAACTCACTGGGACCCACCCCCGTCTGTGGCTTCCAGAGACTCACTCAGGCCCCAGTTGCCACATTCCCTGGAAACTGTGTTCACCGGAAGGTGTTATATACTCTGTAACACCTAGCCTCCGTAGTATTGAAGACATCTTCAAGGAGCAATGCCTCAAAAGGGTGGCGTCCATCATTGAGGCCCCTCATGACCTCGGTCATGCCTTGTTCTCATTGCTACCTTCAGAGAGGGGGTACAGAAGCCTGAAGGCACACACGAAACGATTCAGGAACAGCTTCTTCCCCTCTGAAATCCAATTTCTGAATGGACAATGAATGCATGAACACTGCCCCACTCTTTTATTTCTGTTTTTTGCAATCTTCTTCTTCTTCGGCTGTCCATCAATTTCGATGTTGACTGAGGCCTGGGCAAGGTTGTATGGAAGACCGGCAGTTGCCCATGTTGCATACCCCGTAACGGGTTAAACAACCAGCAGAAATGGAAAACGCCTGGAGTCTGGTATTGCTGTTAACTAAAGCAATTTTATTAGTAACTATGCAATACAGTAATATAAAACCAGATAAATCAAACAGGTTAGCAGAACTTAGGCATATACAGGTGTGTAAATATAGAACCCAAACTTCTCCAAACTTAGGTGGTAAGGGATACAGTCTTACGATGGAATGTAAGATAGTTCAGTTCAATGCTCAGGTTAATTAATGAGAGGTATTTGTAATCCAAAAGGGGAACATTGTGAGAAGGCAATTACTTTGATATTCCACAGATTCCACAACAGCAATACAAGATAACAATAGTAGTAGGTTTTATCTCCGAAGTTGTTCCACTCCACATACGAAATATCACCAACAGTGATCTTCAATGAATATCTTTTCAACACAAGTGGTACCACACCTGAATTCAGCTATGGGTCATCCCAAAGTGGTAGCCACAGGATACTCAAACAGAATCCATGTATTGATTATCACCAACAGTAGCTTATCACTGAGGTACTGTCTTCAAGTGGTAAAGCTACCAACCCAGGCAAGGATTATCACACACAGGTAGTTTCCACACAACGTTATACCAAACACACAATGTGATAGCCACTTACCTAGTTCCACGACATACGAAATAACTCCAACAGTGAATTGCCACAGGAGTGCCTTTCTTCATTGAACTACCACACCCAAATAAGGGTAACACACAAGTGGTATTCACAAAGGCACTCCCCTCACCAGAGAACCCACTCTTGTGGATTAACTACGTGACAGTCACACCTTCGTATTCGAATGGAACTCAAACTCACCCTCACGGGCCACAGAGGAGAGAGTCCGAACAGTGACCTCTTTGTCACTAGGTTTCTTTTGTTTCAAACCTTCCTCTCCCCTCTTCTCTTCCTTTAAAGTCATCGAATGTGACCACAAAAAGGAGACCGTCTTCTGTGGTAAAGTTATCAACCCAGGAAGGGTTGGTCCACACACTGATAACTTCCCACCAGTCACCCCTTTCCCACACTGCAAGAGCCACTGATCGATCCTCCTGATCGATCCTCCAAAAACCCACCCTTCTGTGGGCACACCAAGCTCATCCAGTGTCCAAAACCCTGTGTGTCTGTCTGACAACCAGCTGACCTTGTATTTATCTCAGCATGCTGAGCACCAACCATCCATCAAGTAACACCGCCCTCGGTCACCATGGCGACCCACGAGCTGCTCATTGTTCTTTCTCTGTAAGAACTCACAAGCAGGCAGCGTCCTTTGTATAAGTGTAAACACGCTTTAGAGTTTGTATAAACACCATCTCAAGGCAGGCTTCGTCCCTCTCTCTCTCTGTAACTGCTCAAACAGTGTCCAAAAGTCAGTCTCATTCTCCTGACATTTTAAAGAGACAGTCCACAGAAAATATGAACCCTAGGGTTACATAACACCCATGCTGCAAGTCTCCCCTCTCCACACCACTGATGTCGTCCAAGGACCGACACAGCTTGGCACCGGTGTCGTCGCAGAGTAATGTGTGGTTAAGTGCCTTGCTCAAGGACACAACATGCTTCCTCAGCTGAGGCTCGAACTAGCGACCTTCAGATCAATAGACCGATGCCTTAACCACTTGGCCATGTACCCACACATAAGTTATACAGTTCTTGTTACATGCACGTGCAGTTAAACTCTTTGAATGATTATGCAGAAAGTTTGAAGTTAATAACTCATCTCCTTCTACCTTAGGCCATGAACTTATCAATCACCCCTGCTGTGGACCACTTCTACAAAGAAGGGATCCGTATACTCCTCGACTGCTGGACTAAGTGTGTAAATGTAGGAGGGGACTATGTTGAAAAAATAAATGTGCTAGGTTTTCTAAAATTGACTCCTTCTACCTTAGGCCACGAATTTATCAATCATCCCCCCCCCCCAGTATATACTGAGGGAGGAGCTTAGGAGGATGATGGTGCCTAATGACGACTCCTTTACTTGCATCTTTGGAAACAGCTCTATTTCTACCTTTGATATCTCTTTTTTCCCCTTTCAGGGTTCTTTTGAGGACCCTGACCTGGTGTTACTTGCTGACTTTGGTTCTTTGTGGAAGTGGGACCTGCTCTCAGGGTCTCATGACCGGCTGCTTTTCGATATGCCAAGGATGTGGCCTGGAAGACTAGTGCACCTTCAGGGTGCTGGATTTTTGTGGCCTTGGAGAGGGGCTGATTCGAGGCCAGTGCTGCTGCCTGATGTGTTGTGGGAATACATGGAAGATCGAAAGAAGCGAGCTGGCTGCTGGCTGTGTGTCCAGAGACCTGAGTTCTTTGGGCACAGAGCTTGGAAAAAATGATGCAATAGACTTTTAACACCAAAATCACCAGGTTTTTTTGTTATGTCTTCCCTCTTGTTGTGAAATAGTGACACCTCTTTTTCCCTTATTTGGGAGATAGAGAGCCTGTGGCATGTTGAATACTGGGTGAACAAGTAGTCTTTGGGGTACTGCAAGTCTGTGTCTTTATTGATGCTTTTCTGCACCTTTGAGTGCTCAGTGGGGGGTGCTGATGCTTTTTTGCTCATGGGGGGGCCTTTGTTTTGTTGCTGCTTATGTGTGGGAGGAGGGAGTTGGGGAAACTTCGGAGTTCTAAGAGTTAACTGTCACCCATTCTTTGGGGCACTCCTCTGTTACCGTGGATGTTTGTGAAGAAAAAGAATTTGAGGATGTATATGTCATCCATTTCTCTGACATTAAATGTACCTATTGAAACTTATGTATATTTACTGTAATCACAGCTTTTTTGCTATTATTATGTATTGCATTGTACCGCTTCCGCAAAGTCAACAAATTCCATGACATTTGCCGGTGATATTAAACCTGATCCTGATTTTGAATTAGAAGTGGGTTGGGATATTAATACAGAAATTATCCTATAGTCCATTAAAATTTCTGAGTCCATCGCCTCAAAGTCCCAAATGTGCTGCATTATCGGTGTTTTGAACGTTATGTGCTGCTGACCCTGAGCCCTTTCAAAGAATGTTACATAATGAATCATATAAAGGATTTCTTTGTGAAATGAAGCCCTGGAGTTAAAGTGATGGTGGCTGTATGAAGACAAGGTTGACAGCAATGTTTAATATGGCTGTAATTGCTTCTCAGACTGCAGAATACTTTCTCCAATGCCTGGATGCAAATGCATCCACAATTATAATTATTTTAATGAAATAATTTCTACTGAATTTCCATAAATATTCATTTGCGTATCACTATTTTCAAAAATGTCAATGAATCAGTCCATCCAGGACAGAATTTAAAAGGAAAATGAATAATTGTTTCAATGTGTTTTCTCATACAAGTGAAAATAGTAAATTGGAGGTTTGTTGAGAGGAGATTTATTGGACGAAATAAATCAATATAATTCCGGCACCTAGTCAAATAATTAGTTTAGATTAGATTAGATTAGATTAGATTAGGTTAGATTAGATTACATTAGATTAGATTCAACTTTATTGTCATTGTGCCAAGTACAGATACAAAGCCAATGAAATGCATTTAGCATCTGACCAGAAATGCAAAGAATAGTGTTATTTACAAAATAACTACGAATAAAAAAAGTGCTACAGCACACAAATATAAAAGTACTGAGACAGTACAATACGGATGCAATATTGCTTAGTGCTGTGATGTGAGGTTCAGCAGGGTCACAGCCTCAGTGAAGAAACTCTTCCTGTGCCTGCTGGTGCGGGAGCAGAGGCTCCTGTAGCGACTACCGGATGGGAGGAGAGTAAAAAGTTCATGGTTAGGGTGAGATGCATCCTTGATAATGCTTTTCGCCCTGCCCAGGCAGCATTTATGGTAGATGTTCTCAATGGTGGGCAATTGGCTGCCGATAATCTGCTGGGCAGTTTTCACCACACGCTGGAGTGCTTTGCGGTCCGATACGGGACAATTGCTGCACCACACTGAGATGCAGTTGGTGAGTAGGCTCTCAGTGGTACAGCGGTAAAAGTCCATGAGTATCCTGGGACAGAGGTGAGCTTCCTTGATGCTCCGCAGGAAATAAAGGCGCTGTTGCGCCTTTTTGATCAGGATGGAGGAGTTCAGGGACCAGGTGAGATCCTCGGAAATGTGGACACCAAGGAATTTGAAGCTTGGTACATGCTCCACACAGCTCCATTGATGTAGATGGGAACATAAGTGTGACTCCTGGCATGCCTGAAGTCCACAATGATCTCCTTGGTCTTTTGGGTGTTAAGGGCCAGGTTGTTGTCGGCGCACCACGGGACCAGATGCTGGACCTCATCCCTGTAGGCCATCTCGTCATCCCCTCTGATCAGACCAACCACCATGGTGTCGTCTGCGAACTTGATTATGGAGTTAGAACCATGTACAGGAACGCAGTCATAGGTGAAAAGGGAGTACAGAAGAGGGCTCAGCACACAGCCTTGCGGCACGCCGGTGTACAGGGTGAGAGTGGAGGAGGAGAGGTTGTCTAACTTAACTGATTGGGGTCTGTTAGTCAGAAAGTCCAAGGTCCAATTGCAGAGGGATGAGCTGACACAAAGCTGACGAAGTTTGGCGATCAACTTGGAGGGGAACACAATATTGAATGCCGAACTAAAGTCAATGAACAGCATTCTGACATAAGAGTTGGGGCTGTCCAGGTGGGTCAGGGCAGAGTGAAGTGCAGTGGAGATGGCGTCCTCTGTTGACCCGTTGGTGCGATAGGCAAATTGATGGGGGTCCAGGGTAGTGGGCAGACAGGATTTCAGATGTGACAGAACCAGTCTCTCAAAGCACTTTGCAATGATGGGGGTGAGTGCAACTGGGCGGAAGTCATTCAGGCCTGTGGCGGTGGAATGCTTCGGCACTGGCACGATGGTGGCGATCTTGAAGTTAGTGGGGACAACTGCCTGGGCCAGGGACAGATTGAAAATGTCTGTGAAGACCCCGGCCAACTGCCCTGCACAGACTCTGAGCACACGGCCAGGTATTCCATCCGGACCAGCTGCCTTCCGTACATTCACCCTGCTCAGGGTGGCACAAACATCGGAGGTGGAAAGTGAGAGAGGCAGTTCACCAGGTGGGTGATCCACTTTGAGGGTGACCTCCTTGTTCTCTCGGTCAAAGCGAACGTAGAAGTAATTGTGCTCATCAGGGAGGGAAGCAGAGCTGGGAGGGGGCACAGTGCTAGGTGGTTTGAAGTCTGTAATGACCTGTATGCCATGCCACGTGCGCCAGGGGTCTGAGGAGTTGAAATGCTCCTCGATTCTCTGTTTGTATATGTGCTTAGCCTGAGAGATTCCCCTCCTCAGGTTGGCCCTGGCTGAGCTGTGAACCTCCCAGTCTCCAGACCTGAAGGCTGAATCTCTGGCTTTGAGCAGGAGGTGAACCTCTCTGTTCATCCATGGTTTCTGATTGGGGAAAACTTTTATTTGTTTTTGTGATGTCACTATCTACACACTTGTTGATGTGCTCAAGGACAGAGTTGGTGTATAAATCAATGTTAATCTGAGAGTCTGTGGTGGTATGGGCAGCAAACGGGCTCCAGTCTCTGTGCTGGAATTGGTGCTGAAGAGCAGAGTCAGCACCCTCCAGCCAGATCTTAATAGTCTTCATTGTGGGTTTCACACGTTTAATGACCGGGCTATACTTGTGAATCAGAAACAATGATAGATGGTCGGACTGACCCAGGTGGGGGAGGGTAGTGGCTTTGTAAGCGTTAGCCACATTTGTGTAGACATGATGTAAGGTTTTATTTCCCCTTGTGGTGCATGATACATTTTGGTAAAATTTTGGAAGCACAGTACGTAGGTTACAATGATTAAAGTCCCCAATGACAATAAAGGCTCCGTCTGGATGCAATGTCTGCAGCTTGCTAATAGCGGCACTGAGGTCTTTCATGGCTACTTCAGCATTGGCATCTGGTGGAACATACACTGTGACAACAATGATGCATGTAAACTCTCGTGGTTGATAAAAAGGTCTGCACTTAATAATCAGGTATTCCAGATCAACAGAGCAATAAGTGTCAGCAATGGTAGAGTTAGTACACCATGATCGATTCACATAGATGCATAAACCACTTCCCCTACTTTTACCTGTCGCTGTTGCAGTTCTGTCAGCCTGGAAGACCGTGCGCCCTTCCAGTTCCACCACGTAGTTTGGGACATCACTGTTTAGCCACGTCTCCGTAAAAGACATGACGTTACAATCCATAAGCCTTCTTTGTATTGGGGGTATGGTATTGATGTGGATAGGGAATTGGTTGGCAGACAGGAAGCAAAGAGTGAGAATAAACGGGACCTTTTCAGAATGGCAGGCAGTGACTAGTGGGGTACCGCAAGGCTCAGTGCTGGGACCCCAGTTGTTTACAATATATATTAATGTCTTAGACGAGGGAATTAAATGCAGCATCTCCAAGTTTGCGGATGACACGAAGCTGGGTGGCAGTTTTAGCTGTGAGGAGGATGCTAAGAGGATGCAGGGTGACTTGGATAGGTTAGGTGAGTGGGTAAATTCATGGCAGATGCTCATTTCTGATGGTTTGGTTGAAGCAGTCAAACTTCGAACTGAATTATATTCCTTTAAGGCCAATGAACGCAGCAAAATTGGTACTTGCTTTTCATTGTCTATTTCATTTGCTTTAGAATACTGTTCCAATAATTAAGTATACATGAGCCAGTTAACCGTTGTGTAATCAAACTCATCAATCTTTCTGATGTCGCCAGCCATTACTGATTTTTGTTAATGATTATTATCACCTGGTACTCATTCTAAACGTACCCTGAATTCTTCTGTTTATTGCCTTTTTTAAAAATCTCAACGTCTCTGCACATGTTGGGCTACATTTAACCCGACTGTCCACACAATTATTAAATACACAACACTGTGGATGTGTATGTTATGGTGCAATAGCACCTATGCAGACAGCTGCATCAGCTGCTGTATATCCCTCTGTTTGACTTCATGAAAGTCATTCAAAATTCTTGGTATTCAGAAGGGCGAAAAGTCACTGCGGGTAATTGGGAATTTGGAGTTCAGGTGAAAAAGGATACGATATTATTACTGGCAGGGTAGATTCAAGGAGGCCATTGTTTTGCTTCTAATTTGTAAGTCTGTAAAATAAATCATTACCTAAATGACTTTCTATCAGTATCAGAAGCCCATCAGATTCAGTGCTAAAGTAGTTCAAGGTGGATGCCAAACCACTCATTAGAAGATTGAAATACAAGAAGCAAATAAATGTGATAGAAAAAAATGTTATTAGATTTGTTCATCATTATCCAGCTATTAAGAATAATGACTAATTATGCATCTGATTATGTTACTTATAATCTGCTCCAACACAAATATTTTAGTAATCAATGAAAAATAGCTAAAAGAACGTGAGGACCAATTTATCCTTCCTTCTGTCAATAATACATCATTATCAGTCATGAAATTAAAATAATCTGATACATTAGCCTAGAAATTTGAGTAATGTTATGCAGCACACACAACATACTGGAGGAAGTCAGGTGGCCAGGCAGCGTCTATGGAGTCGATGTTTTGGGCCAGGTCCTGAAGAAGCTGCCTGACCTGCTGGCTTCCTCCAGCATTTTGTGTGTGTTGCACTGGGACTTGCAGCATCTGCAAAATCCCACCTGTTCCGGTGGGGGGCCTAAGCAGGTGCTACACCTTGCCCAAGGGTGTCCTGCAGGCCAGAGGGAAGGAAGGCCTTATACCTCCTTTAGCAGAGTGGTATCGTCAACCCACCACCCAAATATATTGATAATTAGCAATGCAGAAAGCTCCTTCCTGCAACTGTCATGGAAAAATGGAGGAACATTGAACTTAAACCCAATTCTGATTTTGAATTGCATTTGATTATTTTGCCATTTAAACAGACAGAATACTGACATCGGAAAGCCAGACCACTTACTTTCAGAAGTGACATGGGGTTATCAAACACCTTTCAATATTTAGAACATGTGCCAACGTAACAAGGAATGCTTTTTCCAACACACATCTTCATTTAGGGCAGTCATTTGGGGTCACGTAAGTGCTGACACATTGTATCTTTGATTTTCTCATCAGGAGACCACAGTCCGTACGAGTTGGAAATAAAATCTTCTCCTTGTCAACAAACAACATTGCTGCATCTCAAAGATGTGTGTGTAGCCCACTGCTCTACTCTCTCTACGCCCATAACTGTGTAGCTAGGCACAGATCAAACAGCATCTATAAATTTGCCAATGACACAACTGTAGTTGACAGAATTTCAGGTGATAATGAGGAAGTGAACAAGAGTGAGGTAGATTAGCTGTTTAAGTGGTGCCCCAGCAATAACTTTGGACTCAACTTCAGTATGACCGAGGAATTGATTATGGACTTCAGGAAGGGGAAGTTGAGGGAACACACACCAGTCCTCATCAAGGGAACAACAGTGGAAAGGGTGAGCAGCTTCAAGCTCTTGGACATCAACGTCTCTGAAGGTCTCTCCAGGCCCCTACAAAGAAGGTACGGCAGCTGTTGTATTTCATTTGGCGTTTGAGGAGATTTGGTGCATTACCAAATACTCTGACAAGTTTTGACAGATGTACTGCGGAGAGCATTCTAGCTGGATGCATCACCACCTGAAATGGAAGGGCTACTGCATACAATTGGGAGAAACTGAAATCACAGCCAGCTCCATCATGGGTAATGAAGCAGAATCTTTCATGTAATGCCATAGGATTTTATCTTGGTAAGCAGCCTCATCAAATGTCTTCTGAAAATCCAAGTAAACAACATACAGTGGCTCTCCTTTGCCCACTGCTTGTTACTTCCTTGAAGAACTCTAACAGGTTTGTCAGGCAAGACTTCCCTTTACAGAAACCATGCTAACTTGTCTTGGAAAGGCAATGTCCATTATTAAGGATCTCCAGCACCCAGGGCATGTCCTTTTCTCACTGTTACCATCAGGTAGGAGGTACAGAAGTCTGAAGGCACACACTCAGTGATTCAGGAACAGTTTCTTCCCCTCTGCCATCCGATTCCTAAATGGACATTGAGCCCCTGGACACTACCTCACTTTCTTATAATATACAGTATTTCTGTTTTTGCATTTTTTGAAATCTATTCAATGTATGCAATTGATTTACTTGTTTATTTATTATTACCATGTTTATTTTATTTATTATTATTTTCTTTCTGTGCTAGATTATGTATTGCATTGAACTGCTGCTGCTAAGTTAACAAATTTCACGTTACATGCCAGTGATAATAAACCTGATTCTGATTCTGAACTTTGACTTATTTTGTCATTAGTCTCCAAATACCCCAAAACCTCATCCTTAATAATAGACTCCAACACTCTCCCAACCACTGATGTAAGGTTAACTGGCCTATAATTTCCATTATTTTGCCCTCGGTCCTTCTTAAATAGTTGGAGTAACATTTGCAATCTTCCAGTCACCCGGAACCGTGCCAGAATCAAGTGACTCTTGACTAATGCATCCCCATTATCTCTTTAGCAACCTCTTTCTGAACACTAAGATGAAGTCTATTTGGTCCATGTGACATACTCACCTTAAGACCTTTAGTTTGCCTAGCATTTTTTCCTTTTTGATAGCAATGTCACTCACATATGCCCCCTGACACTCACAGACTTCTGGCACGCTGCTAGTATCTTCCACAGTGAACTGATGCAAAACACCTATTTAGTTCATCTGCCATTTCTTTGTCCCCCATTACTACCTCACCAGCATCATTTTCCAGTGGTCCAGTATCAACTCTTTACTCTTTAAATAACTGAAATAACTTTTAGTATCCTGCTTTATGTGGTTGGCTAGTTTGCTCTCACATTTCATCTTTTCCCTTCTCATAGCTTTTTTTATTTGACTTTTGTTGCATTTTAAAAGCTTCCCAATTATCCAACTTCCCACTCACCTTTGCGACTTTATATACTCTTTCCTTGGCTTTTATGCCATCCTTGTCAGTCATGGTTTTCTGCTCTTGCCATTTGAGAACTTATTCTGTGGGATATATCTATCTTGTGCCTTGTGAACTATTCCCCGAAACTACAGGCATCTCTGTTCTGCTATCATCTCCATCAGTATCACCCTCCAATCTACCTGGGCAAGCTCCTCGCTCATGCCTCTGTAATTCCCTTTGTTCCATTGCAATACTGATACATGTGACTTATGCTTCTCCCTCTCACATTGCAGTATGAATTCAATCATGTTATGATCACTGCCTTGTAAAGGTTCTTACACGTTAAGCTGCCTAATAAACATAGAACATAGAACATAGAAATTTACAGCACTACACAGGCCCTTCGGCCCACAATGTTGTGCCGACCATGTAACCTAATCTAGAAACTGCCTAGAATTTCCCTAACACATAGCCCTCTATTTTTCTAAGCTCCATGTACCTATCTAAGAGGCTCTTAAAAGACCCTATGGTATCTGCTTCCATCACTGCCGCCAACAGTGCATTCCACGCACCCAGCACTCTCTGTGTGAAAAACTTAACCCTGACATCTCTTCGATACTTATCTCCAAGCACCTTAAAACTATGCCCCTTCATGTTAACCATTTCTGCCCTGAGAAAAAGCCTCTGACTATCCACATAATCAATACCTCTCATTATCTTGTACACCTCTATTAGGTCACCTCTCATCCTCCATCACTCCAAGGAGAAAAGCCCAAGTTCACTCATCCTATTCTCATGAGGTACTCCCTCCAATTCAGGCAACATCTTTGTAAGTCTCCTCTGCACTCTCTCTATAGTATCTACATCCTTACGTCTCTGTCTAAATGTGCAATGTGCAATTTATAGTAATTTATAATAAATAGAATATACAACAATATAACATAGAAATACAGTTGCGCCAGCATGAATTAATCATTTTGATGGTCTGGTGGAAGAAGCTGTCCTGGAGCCTGTTGGTCCTGGCTTTATGCTGCGGTACCATTTCCCGGATGGTAGCAGCTGGAACAGTTTGTGGTTGGGGTGATTCAGATCTTCAAAGGTCCTTTGGGCTCTTTTTACGCACCTGTCACTGTAAATGTCCTGAATAGTGGAAGCTCACATCTACAGATGTGCTGGGCTGTCCGCACCACTCTCTGCAGGGTCCTGCGATTGAGGGAAGTACAGTTCCCATACCAGGCAGTGATGCAGCCAGTCAGGATGCTCTCAATTGTGCCCCTGTAGAAAGTTCTTAATGATCTGGGGGTCCATACCAAACTTCTTCAACCGTCTGAGGTGAAAGAGGCGCTGTTGTGCCTTTTTCACCAAACACCAGGTATGTAGAGACCATGTGAGATCCTCGGTCATGTTTGTGCTGAGGAACTTAAAGCTGTTCACCCTCTCAACCCCAGATCCATTGATGTCAATAGGGGTTAGCCTGTCTCCATTCCTCCTATAGTCCACAACCAGCTCCTTTGTTTTTGCGACATTAAGGGAGAGGTTGTTTTCTTGACACCACTGTGTCAGAGTGATGACTTCTTCTCTGTAGGCTGTCTCATTGTTATTTGAGATAAGGCCAGTCAGTGTTGTGTCATCAGCAAATTTAACTAGCAAATTGGAGCTGTGGGTTGTGACGCGGCTATGGATATTCAAAGAGTAAAAGACGGGGTTCAGGGGCATATAAGATGCTCTCCAGTCAGAACAGGACCAGAGCCATCATTCTCTTGAATCTCCCCTGGACCCTCTCCAATGCTAGCACATCCTTTTATTTCCACGGATGCTGCCCGACCTGCTGAGTTCCTCCAGCGTGTTGTGAGTGTTGCTTTGACTCCAGCATCTGCAGAGTATTTTGTGTTTCCTTTCTTACATATGGAGCCCAAAATTGTTCACAATACTGGAAATGTGTTGTGACTAATTCCTTATAAAGCCTCAGCATTACATTATTTCTTTTATATTCTAGTCCTGTCGAAATGTACCAAAGCTTGGACCTACAATTCTGAGTCAAGGCACTATCACTGAGAGATAATAAGGAACATAAAGAGACACTTAATGAAGTTCAGTGGCAGGGAAGAAACATTTTGTACAGATTTGCATCTTGCAAAGACTGAATAGTAAATGTATGCTACTGATCATTTCAGTTACACTATTCCCAGGCCAAGCATATATTTAATATTTAAATAAACATTTCCTACCCACAACTTGATTTTTTAATACAACAGAATGTAGATGATGGTTGTTTTTTTAAATTAGTTAAATGCAAACTATACATGCAATATTTTTATTAAATTGCAGATTAGATAATTATCAAAGGAAAAAGAATCGAGAGAACTTTAGAACCATTCGGCTACCACCTATGAAATTCTGAAATCACCTGCGGAAGCAGAATTCTCCATTGAAAAGGTAAATCTATTAACAGCTGAAGTCATTAGATTTTCATTATAATATCATTAGACTTTCATTTAAATCAATTAAATCGATTAAACTTTGCTATAGGTTGTAGTTCAAAGTAAAACGAATTAATTAGATATTCCAAGTGTGCTGAAATCTTTGATCAAGAATTCAAACCTTCCACAAAACTCCATACCCAACCTCACTTCTGTATGCTTAGAGATAGAGCAAGGTAGCAAGTCCTCCTGGCCTAATGAGTCTGTGAGCCTAATTATACCCATGTGACAGTTTAACCTATTAGCCCATATGACTTTATCTAACCAGTATTGAATGACGTCGCTCGAGTGGACTCGGAGAGAATGTTTCCAGTAGTGGGTGAGTCTAGGACTAGAAACATAGACTCAGAACGCAAGAATGTTCCTTTGGAACAGAGATGAGGTGAAATTCCATCTGCCAGAGGCTGGAGAACCTATGGGATTCAGTACCGCAGATAGCGTGGAGGCCGTCATTGGGTATATTTAAGTTCTTGATTAGTAAGGGTGTCAAAGATTACAGGGAGAAGGCTGGAGAATGGGGTCAAGGGTGATTAAAAATCAGCCATGATGAAATGGTGGAGCAGATTTGATGGTTGAAAGGCCTAATTCTGCTCCGATGTCTTATGGTCTTTGGAGTGTGAGCGGAAACGGGAGGAAATCCACGTGGTCACAGGGAGAACATACAAACTCCTTACAGACAACGGCAGGCACGTCTCCTCATCTACTTGTTAGCCAGAGACTGTCCCTACAGAAAGTCCATTCAGGGCAAGTATTCTGTTGTGTAACAATGAAAGGGTCTGAGGCAGTCTGCACTTTGAATACACATATGTACAGTTTGCTGAAATTATGCTGCAAGTCACAGGTAATACTTTTACATGGAGAGTGGTGGGCTTGTGGAACACCCTGCAGGGCTGATGATACAAGCAGAAACATTAGGGGCATTTAAGAAACTCTTAAAATAGGCACATGGATGACTGAAAGCAGAGGTCTATGTAGGAGGGATGAGTTAGATTGATCGTACAGTAGGTTAAAGGGTTAGCACAACATTTGGGGCAAAGGGCCAGTACTGTGAATTGTTCTAAATTCTAGTTATTCAGAAGCTGCCTTCTGTATTCACCAGTAGTCAGATTAGTTTAAAAACTCATTTTATATGTATATTCCCAAAATCTTTGAAGATTGTCTCTTAACACTCTAAACATAAGAGATTCTGCAGATGCCGCCTGACCTGCTGAGTTCCTCCAGCATTTTGTGTTCGTTGTTCCTAACACCATGCCTGACAAACTTTTGCCTTCAAGCCAAGATCACTGAAGTAATTTATTTACATATTACACTGAATTATTGTCTTAACTTGTTTTTATTCTTTCACCCTCCTCTTCCCTTTACAATTATAATTCCCAGCTATGCTTTCCTGGCAATGAACCCATGAACACTACCTCATTACTTTTTATTTGCTTTTTGAATTTCTTGTTTTAACTTAACTATTTAACTCTGTCACGGTGGTGTCTGAAAAAAGGATGCTGTCTAAGTTGCATGCCATCTTGATCAATGTCTCCCATCCACTACATAATGTACTGGATGGGCACAGGAGTACATTCAGCCAGAGACTCATTCCACCGAGATGCAACACAGAGCGTCATAGGAAGTCATTCCTGCCTGTGGCCATCAAACTTTACAACTCCTCCCTTGGAGGGTCAGACACCCTGAGCTGATAGGCTGGTCCTGGACTTATTTCATAATTTACTGGCATAATTTACATACTACTATTTAACTCTTTATGGTTCTATTACTATTTATTATTTATGGTGCAACTGTAACGAAAACCAATTTCCCCCGGGATCAATAATGTTTGACAATGACTTTGACTAATAGACATATTTATATATGTCTATACGAACTGTAATTCAGATTGTTTTTTTTCCTCAATATTTATTTATCATATACTTCATTGTACTGCTGCCACAAAGACAACAAATTTCACAATATATGGCGGTGATAGTAAACCTGATTCCAAACCTCTGTTTCCAATCTCTCTCTGGTGTCTCATGCACTTCCTTAACTTTGAGCTGCAAAGGTTTCTGGTGGTTTGATTGCAAATGAATCATTTTCATTACCTAAAGCCAAAAATCTCAAGGAGTGAAATTCTTGGATTGCAGTCATTCCTGTGTTTATCCCTTTGTATTTTAGCAGTCTGAAAATTACTGGTCTGCTAACCTAATATTATTGCCATTACAGCAATCATCAAAACAATGTACAACTATGAGGGTTCCTATTTATTTTCGAAAGGACCATGAAAATAAAGGTTTGTTCAGTCCAGCTTAAAAGCTAAGCAAGTTAGTTGAGGTAATGAGTTTAAAAATTAGGACGTTTTGTTGCAGCTTGCAGGCTGCATTTGGAGTATTGCACACAGTTCTGGTCAGCCCCCGATAAGAAGGATGTCAAGGTTTTGAAGAGGGTGCAGAAGAGGTTTACCAGGGTGCTGCCCTGTTTAGAGGGCATGTGGTATTATGGAACAAACTTGGGTTGTTTTCTCTGGAACTGTGGAGGCTGAGGGGAGATAAGATTATGAGAGGTGTAGATGGAGTACATAGACCAAATCTTTTTCCCAGGTTTGAAATGTCAAATATCAGATGGAATGCATTTAAGATGAGAGTGGGTAACTTCATTGGAAGTGAGAGAGGCAAGTTTTTTGCACAGAGAGTGAATGGGTGGCTGGAATGCATGGCCTGGGGTGGTGCAAGAGGCAGATCCATCAGGGACTTTTAAGAAGCAGTTAAATAGGCACATTCATCAACCGTGGGAATGAGTTCAAGAGCCAAGAGGTAATGTTACAGCTATAGAGGACCTTGGTCAGACCCCACTTGGAGTACAGTGCTCTGTTCTGGTCACGTCACTACTGGAAAGATATGGAAACTATAGAAAGGCTGCAGAGGAGATTTAGAAGGTTGTTGCCTGGACTGGGGAGCATGCCTTATGAGAATAGGTTGAATGAACTTGGCCTTGAAGTGATGGAGGATGAGAGGTGACCTGATAGAGGTGTATAAGATGACGAGAAGTATTGATCATGTGGATAACTAGAGCTTTTTCCCAGGGCTGAAATGGCTAACACAAGGGGCGTCGTTTTAAGGTGCTTGGAAGTAGGTACAGAGGGGATGTCAGAGGTAAGTTTTTCACACAGAGAGTGGTGGGTGTGTGGAATGTACCACGGCAATGAAGGAGGCAGATACAACAGGGTCTTTTATGAGCCTCTTTAATATGTACTTGGAGCTTAGAAAAATAGAGGGCTATGCGGTAGGGAAATTCTAGGCAGGTTCCAGAGTAGATTACACGATCGGCACAACATTATGGGTGGAGGAGCCTGTAATGTGCTATGGATTTCTATTTTATATATGTTCTATCTGTAAGTGGCTCTCAAACTGTTTTTTTTAAATGGCGTATCAGTTCACATTCCTGGAGCTTGTTGGCTGACTGTTTTCGGACATTTTCCAGGCACAGCTTGGAAGATGGTGCCTTTGGGTTGTGGCCCTACACCCTACACAGCCCTTTGGACAACCGATTCTGGTCCGGTGTTACCAACTGAGTCGTCATGGGAGAAAAAACATCAGGATGCGCTGCGGCAGATGTATGGACGAGATCTCTGTAGTCGAGCGATTGCACTCTCTCTCTCTCTCAATGGTGGGGAGAGTTTGCTGCTGATTCTCGAGTCGGAGAATCTGGGAATAAATGCGACGCAGTAGACTGCATGTTGTAATAGCGACTGTTTGTTGGTCTCCCCTTTTGCTGTGAAACGGTGACATGTCGAACTGTCGGGTAAACAATAGTTTTGTTGGGTGCAGACAATGGCCTCTCTTAGGGGGATTTGCTATTGCTTGGCGGGTAGTGGCTGCTGACGCTTTTTGCTGAAATGGGTGGGGGGACGGGGGAGGCTGATGCATTGGCATTCGATGCTGCTTGCAGAGGAGAAGGCAGAGAAGGGGCTTTCGGGTTCTAACGTTTTTCTGTCATCCATACTTTTAGGGTTCTGCTTTTCATGAACGTCTGAAAAGACAAGTATTTCAGGTCGTATACCGTGTACATTGTCTGATAATAAATGAAATCATTTGAAACCATTTTTTCTAGATGCTGCCTGACCTGCCGAGTTCCACCAACATCTTGTGTGTAGTTTGGTTGGCCATTTGATTACTAATTTAACTGGTTTGGCACAACATTGTGGGTCAAAGGGAATGTGCTGTACTGTTCTATGTTCTACAGACTGCACAGAACTCCTTGACTCATAGGGCGCCCAAGACTTTTGCACAATACTGTATACTATGTCTTTCAGTTACTAAATAACACTTAATACCATTGAGCTAATACCTAGATAAGTACTCCTTATTTCTCTTTCCTTTCTATTTTAACCAATATACAGTACTGCGCAAACGTCTTCAGCACCCTATATGTGCTGAATGTTCTATTAATCATGAATAAAAAGCTGCAGATCCTGTAAATCTGAAATAAAAATGGAGCACTCTTTCAGCAAATCACAGAATACTATGAGATAGAGAAATCAAGTGTACTTCAAGCTTAATGACCTTCGTCAGAACTCACTAGGGCTGGCTGATGGTGTGGTGGCACCAAGACAGATGGTTCTGAGTTCAAACCCAGCGGGGTCCCGACCTGGGCAGCGGCAGTATCAGTGCAGAAGAAAAGCCTGGCAGGCTACTTCCATATCTTGCCATGGAAACCCTATGGTCCATGAGGGCACGAAGAGTCGGACTTGACTAAACGACTGGACAACAATAGAACTAACTATTTACCTGAAGCTATTTCTCTCTATATAGATACTGCCTAACCTGTCAAATATTTCAAGAAATTAGTTTTTTATGTAGCCCCTGGTAAGCCTCAGGCTCACTCAACTCACTGTCGTCTAGGGGGAGCAGCCTACAGCCCCGCCAAACTGGGTAATCAAGTTTGTGTGGATGCTGTGTGATTGTACCCTACCCCACCAAATAACAGACAGCACACCAGATACGATTAAACAATTACAATTTATAGATATTATTGGAACTATATAATTAATAGAGATAAAATACAAAAGGAAAATAAAAGGTGCTACACTTATCAAAGTTCAATGTCTTCGTGCACAAACAGTTGGAGCTCTAGTAACGATCCTCTTTTTACCATTCGATCCCCTCTGACCATCTTGACCTGCCGCCTAGGACCAACCATGGTGGTCGACCAGATGCTCCACATGAGTCTGTCTCTGTCTCCTCTCCTCACCGAAGACCCTGGACCTCGGACTCCGGCTCGGGATCCGACCCCATTAACCGGCTCACAGCATCACATCCACTTTCTCTCTCCCTGTCGCGCCTTCTGCCCAAAAACATTTGCTATCTTTGCAAAGATCAGATGTAAACCAAAATTCTCAGCTGGAATTCTACGTTGATTCAAGTGATTAAAAGCAGCAAGGTTGCTCTGGGACACACTGAAAGAAAAAAATGGAGCATGAAACATAGAGCATACAGCACAGGAACAGGCCCTTCAGCCCATAATATTGTGCTGAACCAATTAAATTAGTAAGCAGGTAGCCAACTAAACTAATCTCTTTTGCCTACACAATGTCCATATCCCTCCACTTTCCTCACTTTTATGTGCCTAGCTAAGCATCTCTTAAAAGTCTCCAATGTATCTAACTCTACCACCATCCCAGGCAGCACATTCCAGGCACTCACCAGCCTCTGAGTAAAAAACGTACCCCTCTCATCCCCTTTGAACCTACTCACTCTCACCCTCCGGTATTAGACATTTCTACCCTGGGGTAAAAAGACACTCCCTGTCTACTTTATCTCTGCCTCTCATAATCTTGTAAACGTCTATCAGATATCCCCTCAGTTCCACCACACCTTCGAACTTTTCCCCCCTCACCTTAAATGTTATGGAAATTAAGTCGGGGCAATGCCTGAGGGCAAAATAAAGACAGGAAGCATAACAATGCAGCTAAAGCAGGACTCTTCTAGTATTGGATAACAATAGATTGTGCTACAAGCTGCGCAGCATGTAACCCAATGCACTATATTATCCAATATTTGGAGAACAGCAGCAATGGACAACACTTACATAAGGATGTAGTTATCAGGCCAATTTGTTTTGATGCTCATTCATTAACTTTGACTCAACTTGACGTGACATTAATGAAATGACATTTGCGGTTGAAAATGCCATTTGTCTTTTTTTTTCGGCAATCCTTGATCATTCTACAACTCGAACAGAGATAGGTTTTCAAGAATGAATTTATCCAATAAATTGAGTGAAATTATCCAGAGTAGTGTTGCAATAAATTTGCTGACGTGTTGACTATTTCACTGCTGGAATGCTGGGGCATTGTCAGTAATGACAGTGCTAGCAGTCCGCAGACAGTGGAAGTAGCAAACAGGTTATTAAATCACCCACTGTCTGTGATTTGTTTTATATGTTGCACATGGGGCACATTGCTTTCAGAAAGCTCGTTCGTAATCTTCAGGTCAGGGTAGTCAAATACATTTATTATATATATATGATTTTCAAATGACAAATAATCTTATATTTATTACTTTATAACTTTAGTTTGTTACCTTGCCTTGATTATTGGCAATCTTTCAACCCCTGAAGTTAGTGCAAAGCTTTTCTCACAGCTGTAATCAATACCAGGGATTAGGAACGTTTAATTCAGAAGCCCTGCTTGACGTGTTTGTGCATTCCTCTGATTAAGATGCAATGATTTAAGGATATTGCTTTTCATATCAATCTCACCCACATACTCTGTCAGTGCCACTCTTGTCCCAGAGTGCTTTGACAGGTGCTGGACATTGGGCCATGATTGCATATCCTTCCTCAACCAAGGTAATCCTTCTCCCCCATGTACCTGGCTTCACCTGTCACCTTCGAGCTTGTACTCCGTCCCTTGTATCCACCTTCTTATTCTGGCATCTGCCCCCTTGCTTTCCATTCTGATGAAGGGTCTCAGCCTGAAACGTTGGTGGTTTATTCTTCTCCATAGATGCTGACTGACCTGCTGGTTTCCTCCAGCATTTTGTGTGTTTATCCAGAATGGTTGATCAGATTAAAGTCAGAGTGACGAAACTTTTAAAGTAGCGTGATGTTTTTTGTTTTAATAGCCCTATAGTGCTTTCAAGGAGGGAGCATTTGGAAAAGGCAGTTTCTATACTCTCTTTATCAGATTTCTTCTTTTTTGCCCTTTATCTCTTCCACCTACCACTTCCCAGCTTCCAACCTCGCCTGGTCTCACGTATAACCTTCTAGCTTGTACTTCTTGCCCTCCCCCACCTTCTTATTTTGGCCTCTTCCCCCTTCCTTTCCAGTTCTGAAGAGAAGTGTTGGCCTGAAATGTCAGCTCTTTATTCCTCTCCGTTGATGCTACCTGACCTGCCAAATTACTCCAGCATTTTGAGTGTATTGCTCTGGATTTCCAGCATCTGCAGAATCTCATCATATGTTTCAATCAATACCCCTCATATTTTTGCAATAGTCTTTGGACGTTAAAATATATAAAAGATTGTGTATTTTGGAACATGAGCTACTGGTACAGGTGCAAGATACGAATGGGTGGGATCCTGACATTGTAAGGCATTTAACATCATTTCTCAGTTTAATGCACATGGCTCTGCATATTTACCTGCTTTACTATTTAGCTGGGTACATTGTCAAACATGGCAGCCAATAGCAGAACAATGAGGCAAACGTTTTGCAAGACCCAAGAGGAGAAGGCAGGCCATGATGGAAATTAAATGCATGCCTCTCTGCAGAATACTTCAGTCCATTCTACAAGGGTGACTCAAAGTTGCTAATCTGCTGTCATTTTCAATCTCTTTCTCTTTCGTACTCTTTCCTCTCTATCTTTGGCTTCCTGCATCGTTACAACAAAATAATAATAGTAATAGGATTATTATGGATAACCTAAGCAAGAAAGTTAAGAAAAAAGCTAAGGAAATATAAGGTCCATACAAGATAATCTATGTAACAAAAGCTTGGTAGAATTTATAGAAACACCAAAACAAAAGTTTGTTGCTTACTAAATGGCCAGAATAAATAGATACATGAAATATGGCAGATGAAGAAATCAGAATTATCAGTTCAAGAAACAATGAAAAAGGTTTATACAGAGCATTGCAACTAAATTCAACACACCAAAATATCATCAGCCCACACACAGAATTACCAAAAAACACAGATATAATGAACTTTTGGTCTAATATTTGATCAAACAAGGTGACACACAATCAAGAACCAAACTGGATTTGGGATGGAAAAAATGCACGCACCCTCGGAAGAAGTACAAACACCTGAAGTTACAATGGATATGCTAAAAACGGTTTTTAAAAATACCACAACTGGAAAAGCACCGGTAGAAATAATAATTGTAATTATTGTTATAAACAATTACTTGCCTCATCTGTACTGATTAATACATATCAACAATGTTCTTAAAAGTCCTGAAAAGTGCCCAATTTTTTGACAGAAGGTAAAACATATCTTTTACTTAAAGGAGAAATCACAAATGATTCATCAAAATATTGTCCCATTATTTTTTTACAAACTATATAAAAAATCTTTCATGTTAATATATTCACTACCAAAATGCATTTGATTCTGTCTCACACTCACGGTCATTAGTTCTTAATATATATAAACTACGCCCAATACCTGTGAGATTACTACAACATGATGAAGCACTGGCGTACTACAATTACCTTCTCTATTAACAACCAAAAAAGAACAACCACCATTAGCAAAATAAACCAGAGTATTTTTGAGAGCAACTCTCTAAGCCCACTACAGTTTTGTCTAGCTTTAAATCTGCTCTCTAATTTACTGGATTGGTCAAAAAAGAAGATAACAAAATGAGTTATACCTCGACACCCCTTCTATACATGGATGATTTGAAATAATATGCTCCTTCATCAGTTAAGCTAAAGCAATTAATTCAAATAGTATAGATAGTCATAGTCATACTTTATTGATCCCGGGGGAAATTGGTTTTCATTACAGTTGCACCATAAACTTTGGACTAGATACTGTAAGTGCAGAACATTAAAAGTAAAGAAAGGTGGAATTGAGCCAGTAGAACATAAAACAGAGCAGCAGGGCACAACACAACTGACGGATGAAAAAGGAACATCTAAGTAACTGGAATATCAACAAGCAAAGAAAATCGATCATAGTGTAATAAACAGAAAACTTTTGAATTTACTTCAAGACCTAAGAAAATCTGCCAAACAGAGCATAGCAAAGGCAATAAACACTTTTGCTATACCCATATTTACGCATTCTTTTGGCATAATATCTTGGTCTGAAACAGATCTGGAAACAAAGAAAAATAAGAACTGAAATGACTATAGCTGTACTGTGGAGAGCATTCTGACAGGCTGTGTCACTGTTTGGTCCGGAGGGGCTACTGCACAGGACCGAAAGAAGCTGCAGAAGGTTGTAAATCTAGTCAGCTCCATCTTGGGTACTAGCCTACAAAGTACCCAGGACATCTTTAAGGAGCGGTATCTCAGAAAGGCAACATCCATTATTAAGGACCTCCAGCACCCAGGGTATGCCCTTTTCTCACTGTTATCATCAGGTAGGAGGTACAGAAGCCTGAAGGTACACACTCAGCGATTCAGGAACAGCTTCTTCCCCTCTGCCATCCGATTCCTCAATGGACATTCAAGCTTTGGACACTACCTCCTTTTTTTAAAACATAGAAAAACATAGAAAATAGGTGCAGGAGTAGGCCATTCGGCCCTTCGAGCCTGCACCGCCATTCAGTATGATCATGGCTAATGTACAGTATTTCTGTTTTTGCACATTTTTAAAATCTATTCAATATATGTAATTGATTTACTTGTTTATTTATTATTATTATTATGTTTTATTTTATTTATTATTTTTTTCTCTCTTCTATATTATGTATTGCATTGAACTGCTGCTGCTAAGTTAAGAAATTTCATGTCACATGCCGGTCATAACAATTCTGATTCTGATAATTTTAGTATACTCAAGCACACTTAAATAAAAATTACTAAGGATGGGTGGAGGAAGAGAATAATAGATATGAATAATAGATAAGGCCTTGGTGAGACCTCACCTGGAGTATTGTGTGCAGATTTGGTCCCCTAATCTGTGGAAAGACATCCTTGCCATAGAGGGAGTACAAAGAAGGTTCACCAGCTTGATTCCTGGGATGGCAGGACTTTCATATGATGAAAGACTGGATCGACTAGGCTTATACTCGTTGGAATTTAGAAGATTGAGGGGGGTTCTTATTGAAACATATAAAATCCTAAAGGGATTGGACAGGCTAGATGCAGGAAGATTGTTCCCGATGTTGGGGAAGTCCAGAACGAGGGGTCACAGTTTGAGGATAAAGGGGAAGCCTTTTAGGACCGAGATGAGGAAAAACTTCTCCACACAGAGAGTGGTGAATCTGTGGAATTCTCGGCCACAGGAAACAGTTGAGGCCAGTTCATTGGCTGTATTTAAGAGGGAGTTAGATATGTGCCCTTGTGTCTAAAGGGATCGGGGGTATGGAGAGAAGGCAGGTACAGGGTTCTGAGTTGGATGATCAGACATGATCACATTGAATGGCGGTGCAGGCTCGAAGGGCCAAATGGCCTACTCCTACTCCTATTTTCTATGTTTCTATGTTTCTATGACCTGATTAAGATTTTTATTGTTATCCTGTGAGGTACCTTAGCAGTTTCTGTAAAAGCAGTGTGTTCTGTGGGTAAGAGAGTTTTGGTTTTGGCTAAAGATAGTCCAACTTAGGAATGTTGCCTCAGCCAATCAGGATTGTGAGATGGATGAGTAGGTTTGGGGGGGGTGGGGGGTAAGATTTCTGAAGGACAGTATTCTGGTTTTGGGTTTTCTGGTGGGAGGGGTGGGGAGAAAAGCCCCAGAAAAGATACCTGGAGGATCCCATCTGAAGAGGAGATGCTATTGCAAAGTGTGCTTTGTGACATGGAGGGAAGTTCTGTCTGTGGTTGGTGATGAAAATTCAGCGCTATGAGTAAAGCGATACACCCAGCTACTACAGAAATGAGCTGCAACGTTTATGTGCACCTTAGACGGGTTTAACTGTAATGGGCCCTTTATTTATCCTTTTTATCTTTCTCTGCTAACTTTGTTAAAGTTAATTGTTAAATATACTCTCTTTATAACTTTATGCTGGTGTACGGTCGGTCATTCCTGAGCCAGAACTGTATTTGCACGGCATCCACTTAAATGAAGTTCTTTTGATCGGATCCTGTTTGGTTGAACCCCGAATCATACCGACCCCAGACGGATATTGCTTACGAAAGGTGTCCTTCTCACCGCTGAGTCGTGTGGCTGCTAGCAGAGTTGGCTGATGAGCTAAGATGGTGTGTGAGCCCCAGTGAGAGTGTCACAGAGGGTTACAGAATTTACACAGCAGTAAACTTCTGAGGATATGTTTCTGTCAATGAGAACAGGATTCAGCACTCCAAGCAAGCAGATGTAATTCTGTTAAGATGTATACACCACCAACCTTAAATGAAAGCACAACCCAGACCAATGAAGAAATGATCACCATTGAAGAACAAGTTAACCAATGGAAAAGCATGACCCTTTATGGAAGACATCCCCATGATCTGAGCAGACTAGATGTCGACAAGGAAGTGTCAAGCGTCTGGCTCAGTTGGAGATCTCTTCCCGGAAACGATACAGGACCAGGTGGTTAACACAAAAAGTTATCAAAAATACATAATAAAAGACCAACAAAGTCAAGATGATAAATACAGAAAATGCCAAAGTAAAACAGAAACAATCCAACACACTCCAGGATCTTGCAGCAGTTTAACTCAATCTGATTATATACATAGGCACACTCAAGGGGTAAATGCAATTTACCAAAATCTTGCTTCAAAATACAATCTCATAAAATACACCATACCTTGCTGTACGAACAAGCCTGATCCAGTTTTGGAGCCAGAGTCCCACAGGTTATATTATGACTGATCCATTATTACAAGTAGGACAATTCATAATAACCATCCGGATATACAGGATAATCAAGCAAGAACAACTTAATAGATGCAACCATTATAAACACACGTAACATACAGAAATCAGGAAGTGAAAAACACCAGAATTAAAAGAGGAAATTGAAAGACCACTGAACCTGAACAGGGTGTACAGTACATTGTCCCAATTGCTGTATCTATAACTGGCATCATCTCAATGTCACTACACAATAGCATTAAACAATTAAAGCTACACGGCATTATTTATACAAATTTCCAGAAAGCCACCAAAGTAAACACCACTAGATTAGTCTGAAAGTTTGTAGCAATTGAGAAATGAGTGTGCTCAGCAAAGCCCATAACTCAGGTTTTACCAGCTTAAGCTGAGGAAAGCTATAAATAGAGGAATACAGCACAGTTTGGACCATGAAGTTGTGCCATCTCTTTAACCTACTCCAAGATCAACTGAACCCTTCCTTCTACAAAGTCTTCCATTTTTCTTTCAACCATGTGCCTACTTCTTAAATGCCCCTGATAAGTTTGCCTCTACCACCACCCCTGGAAGGGTGTTCCACGCACCCACCACTCTGTGAAAAAATCTACCTCTGACATTCTCTTCTATTAAGGGTTCCAAACCTTTTTTATGCCATGGTCCAATACCAAAGGTGTCCGTGGACCTCACGTTTGGACCTCCTGCCTTATACTTTCCTCAAATCTCCTTAAAATTGTGTCCTCTCAAATTAGCCATTTCCACCGTGGGAGAAAGACGCTGGCAGCCCACTCAATCGCCCTTATCATCTTGTCCTCTTATCATCTTGTACACCTCTTTTAAACCACTTCTCATCCTCCTTCAACCCAAAGAGAAAAACCCTAGCTCACTCAAACTTTCTTCTGATTGAGTCAAGAAAAAGAGGATGACAGGAAAGCAAAGCCTTCATTTTTACTTCTGTAATTTTATTTACAATGCTCAATCCCTTTAAAATGTTTTTTTTAATCAGGAGATGTTCTCGTACCAGAAATGTCACCCAACAGCAAATGGGTATTTCTTCACCAGAAGGATTAAAATGGTTCAATAAGGTGGCAGATACAGTCTCAAAAATAGCATTAGCACATATCCCTGAGTGCCAGCTTACCATGCCCGCAACTTCCTAACCCTAACCTGTACATCATTTTGGGATATGGAGGGAAACCAGAGCACCTGGAGAAAGCTCACGTGGAATATGGGGAGAAAGTGCAAGCTCCTTACAACAGCATAAGGAATTGAACCCCGAACTTCCGACGGCTGATGCTAACTGATAAGCTACTGTGCCATCCATGAACCATGAGGATGCAGACTGAGAGATCCAGTGGTCTTTATCTTAAAATATGTTTATTGTTCGGCAAATAATACTAGCTTTATTGGCAGAAGATATACCCCAGTTTCACTTCTGGGCTTGGCCAATTTTTCGAACACCTTATCTTTTGAACTGATCTCACTTATTGTGTCAAAGATATCATCACATACTAAAGTGATTGATCCTCAGTTATCTAAATCTCATTAGAACATTATGTTCTTGACAATATCGATTATTCATGCATACACAGAATTATGATGTAATGGCCATTACAGAGACTTGGCTGGCACCAGGGCAGGAACGGATTCTCAATATTCCTGAATTTCAGTGCTTTAAAAGGGATAGAGAGGGTGGAAAAAGGGGAGGAGGGGTGGCGTTACTGGTCAGGGATACTATTACAGCTACAGAAAGGGTGGGTAATGTAGCAGGATCCTCTTTTGAGTCAGTATGGATGGAAGTCAGGAACAGGAAGGGAGCAGTTACTCTGTTGGGGGTATTCTATAGGCCCCCTGGTAGCAGCAGAGATACCGAGGAGCAGATTGGGAGGCAGATTTTGGAAAGGTGCAAAAATAACAGGGTTGTTATCATGGGTGACTTTAACTTCCCTAATATTGATTAGCACCTGGTTAGTTCCAATGGTTTAGATGGGGCAGAGTTTGTTAAATGTGTCCAGGATGGATTCCTGTCACAGTATGTTGACAGACCAACTGGGGGAATGCCATACTAGATCTAGTACTAGGTAATGAACTGGGTCAGGTCACAGATCTCTCAGTGGGTGAGCATCTGGGGGACAGTGACCACTGCCCCCTGGCCTTTAGCATTATCATGGAAAAAGATAGAATCAGAGAGGACAGGAAAAATTTTAATTGGGGAAGGGCAAGTTATGAGGCTATAAGGCTAGAACTTGCGGGTGTGAATTGGAATGATGTTTTTGCAGGGAAATGTACTAGGGACATGTGGTCGATGTTTAGGGATCTCTTGCAGGATGTTAGGGATAAATTTATCCCGGTGAGGAAGATGACGAATGGTAGGATGAAGGAACCATGGGTGACAAGTGAGGTGGAAAATCTAGTCAGGTGGAAGAAGGCAGCATTAATGAGGTTTAGGAAGCAAGGATCAGATGGGTCTATTGAGGAATATAAGGTAACAAGAAAGGAGCTTAAGAAGGGGTTGAGGAGAGCAAGAAGGGGGCATGAGAAGGCCTTGGCGAGTAGAGTAAAGGAAAAACCCAAGGCATTCTTCAATTATGTGAAAAACAAAAGGATGACAGGAGTGTAGGAAGGACCAATTAGAGATAAAGGTGGGAAGATGTGCCTGGAGGCTGTGGAAGTGAGCGAGGTCCTCAATGAATACTTCTCTTCGGTATTCACCAATGAGAGGGAACTTGATGATGGTGAGGACAATATGAGTGAGGTTGATGTTCTGGAGCATGTTGATATTAAGGGAGAGGAGGTGTTAGAATTGTTAAAATACATTAGGACAGATAAGTCCCCGGGGCCTGACAGAATATTCCCCAGGCTGCTCCATGTGGTGAGGGAAGAGATTGCTGAGCCTCTGGCTAGGATCTTTATGTCCTCGTTGTCCACGGGAATGTTACTTGAGGATTGGAGGGAGGTGAATGTTATCCCCTTGTTCAAAAAAGGTAATAGGGATAGTCCGGGTAAACATAGAAAACATAGAAAACATAGAAAATTCGACCCTTCGAGCCTGCACTGCCATTCGGTATGATCATGGCTGATCATCCAACTCAGAACCCTGTACCAGCCTTCCCTCCATACCCCCTGATTCCTTTCGTCACAAGGGCCATATCTAACTCCCTCTTAAATATAGCCAATGAACTGGCCTCAACTGTTTCCTGTGGCAGAGAATTCCACAGATTCACCACTCTCTGTGTGAAGAAGTTTTTCCTAACCTCGGTCCTAAAAGGCTTCCCCTTTAGCCTCAAAATGTGTCCCCTCGTTTTGGACTTTCCAAAAATCGGGAACAATCTTCCTGCATCTAACCTGTCCAATCCCTTTAGGATTTTATACGTTTCAATAAGATCCCCCCTCAATCTTCTAAATTCCAATGAGTATAAGCGTAGTCAATCCAGTATTTCATCATATGAAAGTCCTGCCATCCCAGGCATCAATCTGGTGAACCTTCTTTGTACTCCCTCCTGGTAATTATACACCAGTGAGCCTTACGTCTGTGGTGGGAAAGCTGTTGGAAAAGATTCTTAGAGATAGGATCTAAGGGCATTTAGAGAATCATGGTCTGATCA
The DNA here is from genome assembly GCF_030028105.1 of Mobula birostris. NCBI lineage: Eukaryota > Metazoa > Chordata > Chondrichthyes > Myliobatiformes > Myliobatidae > Mobula > Mobula birostris. The sequence goes on along the minus strand of NC_092371.1, from coordinate 244,927,414 downwards.
GGGACAGTCAGCATGGCTTTGTGAAGGGCAGATCATATCTAACAAGCTTGATAGAGCTCTTTGAGGAGGTGACCATGCACATAGATGAGGGTAGTGCAGTGGATGTGACCTACATGGATTTTAGTAAGACATTTGACAAGGTAGGCTTAATCAGTAAGTCAGATGGCATGGGACCCAGGGAAGTTTGGCCAGGTGGATTCAGAATTGGCTTGCCTGCAGAAGGCAGAGGGTGGTGGTGGAGGGAGTACATTCAGATTGGAGGATTGTGAGCACAAAGTAAATGGCAGGATACTTGGTAGTGTGGAGGAGCAGGGGGATCTCGGGGTACATGACCACAGATCCCTGAAAGTTGCCTCACAGGTAGATAGGGTAGTTAAGAAAGCTTATGGGGTGTTAGCTTTCATAAGTGAAGGGATAGAGTTTAAGAGTCGCGATGTAATGATTCAGTGGTTAGGCCACACTTGGAGTACTCAAAAAACTGTAATAGGTTTGTCAGGCAGGATCTTCCTTTAAGGAATCCATGCTGAGTTCTGCCTATCTTGTCATATGCCTCCAGGTACTCTGTAACCTCATCCTTGACAATCGACTCCAACAACTTCCCAACCACCGACGTCAAGCTAACAGGTCTATAATTTCCTTTTTGCTTCCTTGCCCCCTTCTTAAATAGCGGAGTGACATTTGCAACCTTCCCGTCTTCTGGAACCATGCCAGAATCTATCGACTCTTGAAAGATCATCGCTAATGCCTCCGCAATCTCCACAGCTACTTCCTTCAGAACACGAGGGTGCATTCCATCTGGTCCAGGAGATTTATCGACCTTTAGCCTATTCAGCTTCCTGAGTACTTTCTCTGTCGTAATTGTGACTGCGCACACTTCTCTTCCCTGCCACTCTTGAGTGTCCGGTATCCTGCTGTCTTCCTCAGCAAAATACTTGTTCAGTTCCTCTGCCATCTCCTCATCTCCCATTACAATTTCTCCAATATCATTTTCTATCGGTCCTATATCTACTCTCACCTGTCTTTTACTCTTTATATACTTGAAAAAGCTTTTAGTATCCTCTTTGATATTATTTGCTAGTTTCCTTTCATAGTTAATCTTTTCTCTCTTAATGACCTTCTTGGTTTCCTTTTGTAAGGTTTTAAAAACTTCCCAATCCTCTGTCTTCCCACTAATTTTTGCTTCCTTGTATGCCCTCTCCTTAGCTTTAACTTTGGCTTTGACTTCTCTTGTCAACCACGGTTGCATCCTTTTTCTACTTGAAAATTTCTTCTTTTTTGGAATATACCTGTCTTGCACATTCCTCATTCCTCGCATAAACTCCAGCCACTGCTGCTCTGCTGTCTTTCCCGCCAGTGTCTCTTTCCAGTCAACTTTGGCCAGTTCCTCTCTCATGCCACTGTAGTTTCCTTTACTCCACTGAAACACCGACACATCAGATTTCGGCTTCTCTTTTTCTAATTTCACAGTGAACTCAATCATGTTATGATCACTGTCTCCTAAGGGTTCCTTCACCTCAATCTCTCCAATCACTTCCGGTTCATTACACAATACCCAATCCAGTACAGCCGATCCCCTAGTGGCCTCAACAACAAGCTGTTCTAAAAAGCCATCTCGCAGACATTCTACAAATTCTCTCTCTTGAGATCCAGTGCCGACCTGATTTTCCCAATCTACTCGTATGTTAAAATTCCCCACAATTATCATAACACTGCCCTTCTGACAAGCCTTTTCTATTTCCAGTTGTAATTTGTAGTCCACATCACTGCAGCTGTTTGGAGGCCTATAAATAACTGCCATCAGGGTCCTTTTACCCCTGCTATTCCTTAGCTCAACCCGTAAAGATTCTGCACCTTCCGATCCTATATCACCTCTCAGGAAGCTCTCAGGAAATCAGTAGTTTCTGTAACACTCAAACCACCAACAATTATTCTATGATCAAAGTCATTTAGATAGTGCAGGTAGTCATATAAAAATATAAAGATAAACTTTATTTGTCACATTCACATCAAAATATCCAGTGAAATGCATTATTTGTACATTCTGTTCAATGTGCTTCGAGCAGTTCACAAGTATCGCCATGCTTCTGGCAAAAACTTAGCATCCCCACAACTTACTAACCCTGATCTGTTCATCATTTTGGAATGTGGGAGGAAGCCCGCATAATCATGTGGAAAATTTGCAAACTCGGTATAGATGGCTTCAGTAATTGAACCCTGGTCTTCCAATCACTAGTGATGCAAAGTGTTATGCTAACTGACGTGTCACTTTGATCGCATTTCTTCTCCATTCTGATGTTTGATCTGTGCAACAACTGAACCTCTTGACCATGCTGGCATGTTTTTATGCCTTGAGTTGCTGCCACGTGATTGGCTGATGAGATACTTGCATTAACAAGCAGACTTACCTCATAAAATGGCCACTGAGTGTAAGTAATGCAAGGGTTCAGGCAATAGGCAAATTGAAGTCAAATCAGATATGAAAAGGCAAATACAGAAAGGAAAAGGGAACATCCAGAAAGTCATGTTAAACTTAAAACTAATATTTTATATCAATCAAAATATTAAATTTAACATTATAAATCCCATTACATTTGATTTTAAGAGACTTGAAGGTTATTCTTCGAGATCATCCACTTTGGAAGGAATAATAGAAGAGCAGATTGTTATTTAAATGGTGAAAGATTGCAGCATGCTATTGTGCAGAGGGACTTCGGAGTGCTTGTTCATGAATTGTAAAATGTTGGCTTGCAGGTACAACAGGTTAATAAGAAGGCAAACGGAACGTTGGCCTTCATTGCTAGAGGGATTAAATTCAAGAGCAGGGAGGTCATGCTGCAACTATACAGGGTACTGGTGAGGCAGCACCTGGAGTACTGTGTGCAGTTCTGGTCACCTCACTATAGGAAGGATGTGGACACATTGGAAAGGGTACAGAGGAGATTTACCAGGATGCTGCCTGGTTTAGAGAGTATGGAATATGATCAGAGATTAAGGGAGCTAGGGTTTTACCCTTTGGAGAGAAGGGGGATGAGAGGAGACATGATAGAGGTATACAAGATGTTAAGAGGAATAGATAGAGTGGACAGCCAGTGCCTCTTCCCCAGGGCACCACTGCTCAATACAAGAGGACATGACTTTAAGGGATGGGGTGGGAAGTTCAAGGGGGATATTAGAGGAAGGTTTTTTACTCAGAGAGTGGTTGGTGCGTGGAATGCACTGCCTGAGTCAGTGGTGGAGGCAGATACACTAGTGAAATTTAAGAGACTACTAGACAAGTATATGGAGGAATTTAAGGTGGGGGCTTATATGGGAGGCAGGGTTTGAGGGTCGGCACAACATTGTGGGCTGAAGGGCCTGTACTGTGCTGTACTATTCTATGTTCCATGTTCTATGTTCTAACTATACAGGGTACTGGTGAGGCCGCACCTGGAGTACTGCGTGCAGTTCTGGTCTCCATACTTGAGGAAGGATATCCTGGCTTTGGAGGCAGTACAGAGGAGGTTCACCAGGTTGATTCCAGGGATGAAGGGGTTAACCTATGAGGAGCGATTGAGTTGCCTGGGACTATCCTCTCTGGAGTTCAGAAGAATGAGAAGGGATCTTATAGAAACATACAAAACTTTGAAAGGATTGATAAGATAGAAGTGGGAAAGTTGTTTCAATTGGTAGGTGAGACTAGAACTAGGGGAGATTGCCTCAAGATTCAGGGGAGAAGATTTAGGACGGAGATGAGGAGAAACTGTTTTTCCCAGGGAGTGGTGAATCTCTGGAATTCTCTGCCTAGGGAAGCAGTTGAGGCTTCCTCACTAAATATATTATGAAGCTGAGTTTACAGACAGATCAGCCATGATCTTGCTGAATGGCAGGGCAGGCTTGATGGGCCGGATGGCCTACTCCTGCTCCTATTTCTTATGTTCTTATGTTATAATTAACAAGTATTAAATTCTTAAAAGTGGATTTAACCCATCAATTACTATTACTGATCATCTGCTATTCATTTAGTTCATATACTCAGCTACGTGACCGATCCCAGAATGTTCAATATTTGTCAATGGCACAGGCATCAGTTAAGACTTAGTTTTGAACTCAACTAACAGCTGCTCTTCAATACTCCCCTATAATGGTTCAGCTGCTCTTTAGCAGAAATTGCTCTAATATATGAAATATACTCGGTGGCCACTTTATGAAATGCAGGAGTGGATCTCAGTCTGGCCTTCTGCTGTTGTAGCCCAGCCACTTCAAAGCTTAGAGATGCTCTTCCGCACATCACTATTGCAACAAATAGCTACTTGAGTTGCTGTCACCTTCCTGTCAGATTGAACCAGTCTCCCATTCTTCTCTGACCTACATCATTCTCTGTAAACTCGTGGGACAGTTGTACATGAAAATCCCAGGAGATCAGCAGTCTCTGACATACCCAAACAACCCTGCTTGTCACCAACAATCATCCCCCAGTTAATGACATGTAGATCTCATTTCTTCCTGATTTTGATGTTTGCTCTGAAAAACAAATGAACCTCTTGACCACATCTGCATGCTTTTATGCATTGAGTTGTTGTCACATGACTGGCCCATTAGATGTTTGCGTTAATGAACTGGTGGCCAAGTGTACTTGCTGTAATGGTCAATGAGTGTAATTAGCAGTGAATGTCATTGTTATTTTGACACCAATTGTTTTCACCAATAGAATCATAGAAAAATACAGCACAGAAACAGGCCCTTCAGCCCATCTAGTCTGTGCAGAACCATTTAGACTGCTTAGTCCTATTGACCTTCAGCTGGACCATAGCCCTCCAGACCCCTCCCATCCATGTACCTAGTCAAGCTACCCTTAATTGTTGAAATCAAGCTCGAGTGCACCACTTTTACTGACAGCTCATTCTACACTCCCACAATCCTCTGGGTGAAGAAGTTTCCCCTCATGTTCTCCTTAAACATTTCACCTTTTACCCTTAACCCATGACCTCTGGTTGTAGTCCCAGAACCTCTGTGGAAAAAGCTTCCTTGCATTTTCCCTATCTATACCCTTCATAATTTTGTATACTTCCATTAAATCTCTCCTCAATCTTCTATGTTCTAAGGAATAAAGTCTTATCTTTGCTTATAATTCAAGTCCTCCAGACCCGGCAAAATCCTTGTAAATTTTCCCTGTACTCTTTCAACCTTGTTTACATCTTTCATGTAGGATAGGTGACTAAAACTGCACACAATATTCCAAATCAGACTTCACCAATGTCTTACACAACTACAAAAGACATCCCATCTCCTGTAGTCAGGACTTTGACTGATGAAGGCCAATGTGCCCAAAGCTTTCTTTACTACCCTGTCTACCTGTGACGCCAATGTTCAATTTTTGTAAGTTGCTTGCATTCATTTTCTGACCGTAATTTCAGAATTAATCAGAACAGGGGAGACTGTTAGGAATATGCAAAGTAATTTTCTAAATCACCACTGTAGCAGATTGCAGAGTACTTCACAATATCATGCCTGACCAGAGACAGTGTAAATCTGCTTAAACTAATTAATTTAAACTTGAGGTTGAAGTGATTGTGTTAAAAGAAACAAATAGTAGATATTTAAAATAAGGTTTTAAACAAAATGGAAGCAATTTTGTGAGGTGAATATCCTGGTAAAAATGAATTGGCCTAAAAGACCACAAGACCATAAGGCATAGGAGGAGGATTAGGCCATTGGGTTTATCAGTTCTATTCTATCATGGCTGATTTATTATCTTTCCACATTAATTCTCCTGCCTTCTCCCTGTTACCTTTGACACTGTTACTAATCAAGAACCTATCAACAACTGCTTTGCCCTCCACTGCTGTTTGTGACAAATGAACTCCACAGATTCACCACCCGCTGGCTGAAGAAACTGCTCCTCATCTCTGCTCTACAGGGACGTCCTTGTGTTCTGATGAATTGAGAAACAGAAGCAAATTAGAGAAGGGGAAAATTTAAAATTCAAATAGAGCAAATATTCTGGACATTACCTGGAGAGCTGCCCTGCTCTCCAGCTCTGCAAATGTCACACAGAACTTTCCGTGCTGCCTAGGGTTCAGTGCTGCTTTCAACATCTAGACTCAAAATGCAATATCCTTCATTGTCATTCTTCAGTACTCCAGAGGTGACGCGGCAAATAAAAAACACATTAAATATAAATATACAAACAATCATACAAGCACAATGGCCGTATGTGCCTAAGATTAGCTAGTATATATATATAGACAGATTGCGTGTGGGTAAAGTGATAGTAGGCGCAGGAGAATCGAACATAAGGTGACACTGACAGAAAACAATAATGTGACAAAGTTCACTAGTTGCAGAGGTATGCGAGTTACTTAACAGCCACGCACGTAGGATGTGTATGTTGGTGGTCCAATTAATCATTATTAATGACTCTTTAATAGACCTTTAATGAAAAGAGAAATAATAATAGTTGAAAGCTGAAACATATTCTTTTCCAAAAGATAAACACTTGATCAACTAAAGAAGCCAAAGCAATGTTTATCAGCAGTGGTAAGATAGCAATTTATCGGCCTTTTGTTCCCCTACAGTGAATTCACTAGCACACCTCTTTTCTCTATATTCTTATTCAAACAGCAATGTGTTATCAGACTGGACAGTCTGCACTCAGTAGCCAGTTTATTAGGTACCTCCTGTACCTTATAAAGTGACCACAGCGTGTACAGAAACACAGAAAACCTACAGCACAATACAGGCCCTTCAGCCCACAAAGCTGTGCCGAACATGTCCTTACCTTAGAACTACCTAGGCCTTACTCATAGCCCTCTATTTTTCTAGGCTCTATGTAGATGTCCAGGAGTCTCTTAAAAGACCCTATCATTTCAGCCTCCACCACAGCCACCGGCAGCCCACTCCACACACTCACCACTCTCTGCGTAAAAATACTTACCACTGACATCTCCTCTGTACCTACTTCTAAGCACCTTAAAACTATGCTCTCTCATGCTAGCCATTTCAACCCTGGGGAAAAGCCTTTGACTATCCACACGATCAATGCCTCTCATTATCTCGTACACCTCTATCAGGTCACCTCTCATCCTCCGTCGCCCCAAGGAGAAAAGGCCGAGTTTACTCAACCTATTCTCATAAGGTATACTCCCCAATCCAGGCAACATCCTTGTAAATCTTCTCTGCACACTTTCTGTAGTTTCCACGTCCTTCCTATAGTGAGTGAACAGAATTGAGCACAGCACTCCAAGTGGGGTCTGACCAGGGTCCTATATAGCTGCAACATTACCTCCTGGCTCTTAAACTCAATCCCACGATCGATGAAGGCCAATGCACCGTATGCCTTCTTAACCACAGAGACAACCTGCGTAGCAGCTATCAGTGTCCTATCTAATCCTCCACACTGCCAAGAGTCTTACCATTAATGCTATATTCTGCCATCATATTTGACCTACCAAAATGAACCACCTCACACTTATCTGTGTTGAACTCCATCTGCCACTTCTCAGCCCAGTTTTGCATCCTATCAATGTCCTCCACACTATCCACAACACCCCTAACCTTTGTGTCATCAGCAAATTTACCAACCCATCCCTCCACATCCTCATCCAGGTCATTTATAAAAATCACAAAGAGGAGGGGTCCCAGAGCAGATCCCTGAGGCACACCACTGGTGACCGACCTCCATGCAGATTATGACCCATCTACAACCACTCTTTGCCTTCTGTGGACAAGCCAGTTCTCGATCCACAAAGCAATGTCCCCTTGGATCCCATGCCTCCTTACTTTCTCAGTAAGCCTTGCATGGGGTACCTTATCAGATACCTTGCTAAAATCCATACGCACTATATCTACGGCTTTACCTTCATCAATGTGCTTAGTCACATCCTCAAAAAAATCAAGCAGGCTCGTAAGGCACGACCTGCCTCTGACAAAGCTATTCTGACTATTCCCAGTTGAATTATGCCTCTCCAAATGTTCATAAATCCTGCCTCTCAGGATCTTCTCCATCAACTTACCAACCACTGAAGTAAGACTCACTAGCCTATAATTTCCTGGGCTATCCCTACTCCCTTTCTTGAATAAGGGAACAACATCAGCAACCCTCCAATCCTCTGGAACTTCTCCTGTCCTCATTGATGCTGCAAAAATCATTCCCAGAGGCTCAGAAATCTCCTTCCCTGCCTCCCACAGTAGCCTGGGGTATATCCCGTCCGGTCCCAATGACTTATCCAACTTGATGCTTTCCAAAGGCTCCAGCACATCCTCTTTCTTAATATCTACATTCTTAAGCTTTTCAGTCCACTGCAAGTCATCCCTACAATCAACAAGATCCTTTTCTGTAGTGAATACTGAAACAAAGTATTCATTAAGTACCTTCGCTATTTCCTTTGGTTCCATACACACTTTTCCATTGTCACACTTAGGGGTGTTGTGGTCCTATTCTCTCAAGTTTTATCCTTTTGCTCTTCATATACTTGGAGAATGCCTTGGGGTTTTCCTTAATCCTGCCCGCCAAGGCCTTCTCATGGGCCCTTTTGCCTCTCCTAATTTCATTCTTAAGCTTCTTCCTGCTAGCCTTATAATCTTCTAGATTCATATCATTACCTACTTTTTGGAATGTTTTGTAAGCTCTCCTTTTCTTCTCGACTAGGTTTACAACAGCCTTTGTACACCACGATCTTGTACCCTACCATCCTTTCCATGTCTCATTGGAACGTACCTACGCAGAACCCCACACAAATATCCCCTGAACATTTGCCACATTTCATTGGTGCGTTTCCCTGAGAACAACTGTTTCAAATTTATGCTTCCAAGTTCCTGCCTGATAGCTTCATATTTCCCCTTACTCCAATTAAACGATTCCCTAACTTGTCTGTTCCTATCTCTCTCCAATGCTGTGATAAAGGAGATAGAATCATGATCACTATCTCCAAAATGCTCTCCCACTGAGAGACCTGACACCTGACCAGGTTCATTTCCCAATCCCAGATCAAGTACAGCCTCTCCTCTTGTAGGATTATCGACATATTGTGCAGGATACATTCCTGAGCTCACCTAACAAACTCTACCCCATCTAAACCCCTCACTCTAGGGAGATGCCAATCAATATTTGGGAAATTAAAATCTCCTACAACAACAACCCTGCTATTATTACCCCTCTTCAGAATCTGTCTCCCTATCTGCTCCTCGATGTCCCTGTTACTATTGGGTGGTCTATAAAAAACACCTGTTAGAGTTATTGACCCCCCTCCTATTCCTAACTTCCACCCAGAGAGATTCCGTAGACAACCCCTCCATGACTTCCTCCTTTTCTGCAGCCGTGACACTATCTCTGATCAACTGTGCCATGCCCCCACCTCTTTTTCCTCCTTCCATATCCTTTTTGAAACATCTAAAGCCTGGCACTTGAAATAGCCATTCCTATCCCTGCACCATCCAAGTCTCTGTAATGACCACAACATCATAGCTCTAAGTGCTGATCCATGGTCTAAGTTCATCCGCTTTATTCATGATACTCCTTGCATTAAAGTAGATACGTCTCAAACCATCGGACTGAGTGTGTACCTTCTCTATCACCTGCCTATCCTCCCTTTTGCACAGTCTCCGAACTTGTTCTATTTGTGAGCCAACCTCCCTTTCCTCCATCACTTCAGTTCGGTTCCCACTCCCCCAGCAGTTCTAGTTTAAACTCTCCCCAATAGCCTTAGCAAACCTTCCCGCCAGGATATTGGACCCCTCGGATTCAAGTGCAACCCGTCCTTTTTGTACAGGTCACACCTGCCCCAAAAGAGGTCCTAATGATCCAGAAATCTGAATCCCTGCCCCCTGCTCCAATCCCTCAGCCATACATTTATCCTCCAACTCATTCTATTCCTATATTCCCTGTCACGTGGCACAGGTAGCAATCCCGAGATTACTATCTTTGAGGTCCTTTTTCTCAACTTTCTTCCTAACTCCCTGTAATCTCTTTTCAGGACCTCCTCCCTTTTCCTGCCTATGTTGATGGTACCAATATGTACCATGACCTCTGGCTGTTCTCCTTCCCACTTCAAGATGTCATGGACGTGATCAGAAACATCCTGGACCCTGGCACCTGGGAAGGAAACTATCATCCGCGTTTCTTTCCTGTGTCCACAGAATCGCCTATCTGATCCCCTAACTATAGAGTTCCCTCTCACTGCTGCCAGCCTCTTCCTTTCCCTACCCTTCTGAGCCATAGGGCCAGACTCTGTGCCGGAGGCATGGCCACTGTTGCTTCCCCCAGGTAAGCCATTCCCCCCCCCCCCCAACAGTACTCAAACAGGAGTACTTGTTTTTTGTTCGTGGTCTTCTGTTGCTGTAGCCCATCCACTTCAAGGATATAGGAGACATAGGAGCAGAAATGGGCCATTTGGCCCATCGGGTCTGCTCCTCACTATATCATGCCTCCTTATCTCCGTTTTAAAAGGACATTCCCTGTACTGAGGCTATGCCCTCTGCTCTCAGATTCCCCCGCCATAAGTAACACCCTCTCCACATCTACCATATTTAGTCCTTTCAGCATTTGCTAGGTTTCAATGAGACTCCCCTTTATTCTTCTGAATTTCTGTGAGCGTAGGCTCAGAGCGATCAAACATTCCTCATAGGATATGCCTTTGAATTGTTTTTGTGAACCTTCATTGAACTCTCCCCAATGTTAGCATATCATTCCTGAGATCGGGGCTCCAAAACAGCTCACAATAAGGCCCCTGTGAGGCCTCATCAGTTCCTTATAAAGCCTCAACATTACATATTTGCTTTTATATTCCAGTCCGCCCTCTCAGAGTTTGTACGTTCAGCAATGCTCTTCTGCACGCCATTGATGTATCTCATGGTTATTTGAGTTACAGTTGTCTTACTGTCAGCCTGAACCAGTCTGGCCATTCTCCTCTGACATCTCTCACGAGCAAAGCACCTTCACCCACAGAACAGTCGCTCACTAGATGTTTTTTTGATTTTTTGCACCATTCTCTATAAATTTTAGACTACTGTGCGTGAATTCCGAGATTAGGAAAGCCAGGACGGGTCATAAAAAAGTTCTTGGCAAGTACGATTAAAGAGAATTCCAAGGCATTCTAAACATACAAATTGCAGTCAACAGGATGAGTTGCAACATAAAAGGTGGACAGGATTGAGAAGGGTGAATACAGGACTGATAGTGTTGTATTTGAATGCACGCAGTATATGGAATAAGGTCAATGAACTTGTAGCACAGTTGCAGATTGGCAGGTATGATGTTGTAGGTATCACTGAATTATGGCTGAAAGAAAATTATAGTTGGGAGATTAATGTCCAAGGATACACATTGTATTGAAAGGACAGCAGAAAGGCAGAGAGGGTGGCATTGCTCTGCTGGTAAAACAATGAAATCAAATCATTAGAAAGAGGTGACATAGGGTTGGAAGGTGTTAAATCATTGTGGATAGAGCTAAGGAACTGCAAGGGTAAAAAATCCTGATGGGAATTGTATACAGACCCCCAAACAGTAGTAAGGATGCGACCTACAAATTACAACAGGAGATAGAAAATGCATGCCAAAAGGACAATGTTACAACAGATGTGGGGGATTTAAATATGCAGGTAGTTTGGGAAAATCAGGTTGGTGCTGGATTCCAGGAGGGGGAGTTACTAGTGTGCCCTCAAGATGGTTTTTTAGAGCAGCTTGTGGTTGAGCCCATGAGGGAACCAACAATTCTGGATTTGGTGTTGTGCAATGAACCAGGATTTATTAGGGAGCTTAAGGTAAAAGAACATTCAGGGGAAGCGATCATACTATAATTGAATTCATTCTGAAATTTGAGAAGCAGATGCAAAAGTCAGATGTATCAGTATTTCAGTGGAGTAAAGGGAATTACAGAGGCATGAGGGAGGAGATGGCCAGAATTGACTGGAAAAGAACACTGGCAGGGATGATGGCAGAGCAGCAATGGCTGGAATTTCTAGAAGCAATTCAGAAAGCACGGGATATATTCATCACAAAGAGGAACAAATATTCTAAAGGAAAGATGACACAACTGCGGAGAACAAGAGAAGTCAAAGCTAACATAAAAGTCAAAGAGAGGGCATATAAGGCAAAATTTAGTGGGAAGTTAGAAGATTGGGAAGCTTTTAAAAACCAATGGAAGGCAACTAAGAAAGTCATTTAGAAAGTGAAGATAGAATACGAAAGTAAGCTAGGATAAAGAGGACATCAAAAATTTCTTCAGGTACAGAAACTGTAAAAGAGAGGTGAGAGTGGATATTGGACCACTGGAAAATGATGTTGGAGAGGTAGTAATGGGGGACAGCAAAATGACAGATGAATTAATAAGTATTTTGCCTCAGTTTTTGTGTGGTAGACACGAGCAGAATGGTAGAAGTTCCATGTGTCAGGGGTCATGAAATGTGTGAAGTTACCATAACTAGAGAGAACAAATAAGAGGAAAATCTGCAGATGCTGGAAATCCAAGCAACACATACAAAATGCCGGAGGAACTCAGTCGGCCAGGCATTGTCTATGGAAAAGAGTACAGTCGACGAAGGATCTCAGTCTGAAACATTGACTGTACATTTTTCCATAGATGCTGCCTGGCCTGCTGAGTTCCTCCAGCATTTTGTGTGTGTTGGATGTGTTCCTTAATGATTACATTAGTGTTTACCAAGAAGAAGGACATAGTGATAGGGATATCAGTTTTATTATTATTATGATTATGAGGACACGCAGTCCCCTTTTGTTGTCGTTTAGTAATGCGTGCATTAAGAAATATAAAATGTTTTTTCCAGAATGACATCACGAAAACACATGACAAACTGATTTAAAAACTAACAAAAACCACATAATTATAACATATAGTTCCAACAGTGCAAAGCAATACCGTAATTTGATAAGAACAGATCATGGCACAGTAAAAGTCTCAAAGTCCCTCGAAAGTCCCATCATCTCACGCAGACGGTAAACCTCCAGCGCCGCCAACTTGCCGGTGCAGCATCCTGGAAGCATCCAACCACAGTCCGACTCCGAGTCCGTCCGAAAACTCCGAGCCTCTGACCAGCTCTCCGACACCGAGCACCGAGCACCATCTCTGCCGAGCGCTTCGACCCCAGCCCTGGCAACGGGCAATAGGCAAAGCCGAGGATTTGGGGCCTTCGTCTCCGGAGATTCTCGATCGCACATTAGCAGCAGCAGCGAAGCAGGCATTTCAGAAGTTACTCCAGATTTTCCTCAGTGCTTCTCATGGCTGTCTCCATCAAATCCAAATCCGGATTGTGCATGGCCCCTAGTTACACATAATCGATATTCATTCGGAACGGCTGCGCACGCTGCGTCGCGCCGCCATCTTCTCTTCCCTCCCTTCTGAGAGTATTATTATTTTATGGCATTTCAAAATAAAGGAGGAGATAGTGTTGGGTCTCTTAAAGAGAATTAAGGTGGATCAGTCTCCAGGGCTTGGTGAGATACACCCCAGGTTACTGAGGGAGCATGTGAAGATCTTACTGGGGCTCTGTCCAGTATCTTTGTGTCCTCCTTAGCCACAGGCAAGGTCCCAGATGACTGGCAAGTAGCTAATGTTGTTCCATTACTCAAGAAAAGAACCAGGGATAATCCTGGCAACTATGGACTACGGAGTCTCATGACAGTGCTGGGGAAATTACTGGAGTGAATTCTTATGGAGAGGATTTATGAGCAGTTGGAAAACCATGGTATTATTAGTGAAAGCCGGCATGGTTCTATGTGGGGAAGTTGTATCTTACTAACTTGATTGAGTTCTTTGACAAGGTGATGAGGTGATTGATGAAGGAAGAGATGTAGATGTTTTCTACATGGATTTTGGTAAGGTGTTTCACAAGGCTTCTCATGGCAGGCTCATTCAGATAATTAAGACCCATAGGGTCAATGCTGAATTGACTGTTTGGATTCAGAACTGGTTTGCACATAGAAGACAGAGTCTGCTGGTTGAAGGGACTTATTCCAGCTAGAGGTCTGTGATTAGTGGTATTCCGCAGGGATCTGTACTGGGACCTCTGCTGTTTGTGACGTATATCAACCAATATCCCCCAGGATCAATAAAGTATGACTATGACTATGACTATGACTATAAGTGACTGGATGAAAATGTGGATTGATTGATTAGTATGCTTGCAGATGAAACAAAGATTGCTGGTGTTGTGGATAGCACAGAGAACTGGCAAAGAAAAGAGCAGGGTTATAGATTGGGTTAGGGTTAGGGACTGTGGCAGATACGGAATTTAACCCAGTTAAATTTGAAGTGTTGCATCTTGGTAGGTCTAACATAAAGAGAAAGTACACTGTAAGACCCTTATCGGTGTTGATGAGCAGAGGGATTTTGTAGTCTAAGGTTATAGGCTACACAGGTCGATAGGGTGGTTAAGTAGGCTTATGCCATGCTCACCTTTGTTAGTCAAGGCATTGAGTTCACAAGTTAGGAAGTTACATTGCAGATTTTTAAGCCATAGTTAGGCCTCATCTGGAGTATTGCGCACTGTTCTGGTTGCCCCATTATAGGAAGGATGTTGAAACTTTGGAGAGGGTGCAGAAGAGGTTTACCAGAATACTGCCTGAATTAGAGGGCATGCGAAGTTGATATTAAGGAGCATCAGAGGCTAAGGGGAGATCTGATAGAGGTTTATAAGATCATAAGAGGCATTGATAGAGTAAACAGACAGTGTCTTTCTCCCAGGGTTGAAATATTTAATACCAGAGGGTGTGTATTTAAGGCGAGGGAGGAGAAGTACAAAGGAGATGTGAGGGGCAAGTTTTTATGCAGAGAGTTGTGGGTACCTGGAGTGATGGTAGAGGCAGATACAATAGGGGCTTTTAAGGGACTGAGAGGTAGGCACATGAATGTAAGGAACATGGAAGGAAATGGACATTGTGTAGGCAGAAGAGATTAGTTCAGTTGGCTATTTAATTACTAAGTTAAATGGTTCAGCACAATAATGAGGGCTGAAGGGCCTGTTCCTGTGCTGTAGTGTTCTATGTTCTTCTAGAGCCAATATAGCATGCCCACAACTCACTAACCCTACCACACGTGTCAGAATGTGTTCGCTGTTTGGTGTGCTTATAATGCAGGATCTCTTCAAGCAGCTCTTGGTGTTTGTTGGGTAAATTCTAAAAGAACAGAGAAACGGTACAACAAGCATACAACCTCAGACTGAATATATTTTTCTTCAAAATAAACTTTATTGATGATAAAATTGTTTACAAGAATAAGCCATGCAATGTCTTCATTCCTGTATCCAGTGTAGAATGCCCTTCTGCTTCAAAATGTCCACCATTGTCTCTGTACTAAAAAAGTCCAAGATAACATGTCTAAGCGACTGGCATCCTGCCACACTCACCTCAATAACAGTCATAGTCATAATCATAGTCATACTTTATTGATCCCGGGGGAAATTGGTTTTTGTTACAGTTGCACCATAAATAATTAAATAGTAATAAGTAAATTATGCCAGGAAATAAGTCCAGGACCAGCCTATTGTCTCAGAGTGTCTGACCCTCCAAGGGAGGAGTTGTAAAGTTTGATGGCCACAGGCAGGAATGACTTCCTATGACGCTCTGTGTTGCATCTCGGTGGAATGAGTCTCTGGCTGAATGTACTCCTGTGCCCAACCAGTACATTATGCAGTGGATGGGAGACATTGACCAAGATGGCATGCAGCTTGGACAGCATCCTCTCTTCAGACACCACTGTGAGAGAGTCCAGTTCCATCCCCACAACATCACTGGCCTTACGAATGAGTTTGTTGATTCTGTTGGTGTCTGCTACCCTCAGCCTGCTGCCCCAGCACACAACAGCAAACATGATAAGCACGTGCTTTGAGAGGCTGGTCAATGACTACATCTGCAGCATCCTGCCACCCACTCTGGACCCCCTACAACTCGCCTACTGACATAACTGATCCACGGATGACGCAGTAGCCACAGCTCTACACGCCGTCCTTACACATCTGGAGAAGAAGAATGCTTATGTGAGAAAGCTATTCTTGGACTACATTATGCTATGCAGTTATCTTTTTTCAGTATTTCCACAGTTTATCTTGTTTGCACATTGGTTGCTTGCTTGTCTTTGTGTGTAGCTTTTCACTGATTCTATTGCATTTCCCCTTTCCTATTGTGAAGGCCCGTAAGGAAAATGCGTGCATGGGCACTACGATAGCCTAGCATTCAGCACAATGCTTTTACGTTGCAGTTCTGAGTTCAGTTCTGGTGCCGTCTGTAAGGAATTTGTACATTCTCCCTGTGAGTGCAAGTGTTTCCTATGGAAGCTCCAGTTTGTTCATACAGTCTAAAGATGTACTGGTTAGTAGGTTAATTGGTCATTGTAAATTGTTCTGTGATTAGGCTGGGGTTAAGTAGGTGGTTGGCTGCGCAATGTGATTTGAAAGGCCGGAAGGGCCTGTCCAATGCTGAAACTCCAAACGGAATGAATCTCAGGGTACTATATGTTGATATATATGTATTTTGATAAAAATTAACTTTGAACTTTTTTGTCAGTTCTGAGGGTCCATCAAAGCCGAGATTTATTGCTCATCTCCAGTTTCACTGAGAACATGCTGCTAAGTTTTCTCTTAAGTCAATACAGCGTGGATTTATTAACTCACTAAAATCAGAACTTTAAAAACAAAACACAGACAGGTTAGAAAGAAACTGGTTTCAAACATTCTGAGGAGAAATCAGAAGGGAAGATGAGTGCTAGGTCGGAAAGCTGATGGGCTGAAACGACTCATGGGATGATAGCTCACAAGGAAAGAGGTGGTCATGGTGATTCAGGGAACAAAAGCACACCCTGAAGAAGATATAAAACGAGGAGGCAAAATGATTCTACGAAATTCCAAAAGAAAATAAACTCCAGAGGAAGGAAAATTCCAGAAGAAACAAAATCCAGCCAGTTCCTCTTTTTTAATCACAGTGCTATTTAGCAGCGCAGGGCCTTTGATCCATGATGATGTGCCAGCTTTTATTTTGAACAGAGTTAATTAATCTGGCCCATCACGTTTGCTCTGCCGTTTTAGCTGGCTGATCCATTTCCCTCTCAACCCCATTGAAACATTACACCATAAGACATAGAAGCAGAATTAGGCCATTCAGCCTATCGAGTCTGTTCTGCCATTCCACCACGGCTTATCCTGAATCCCACTCAATTCCATTCATCTGCTCTTTCACCATACCTTTAAATATACCCTTGGTCCTGGCCTTCACAGCTGTCTGTGGCAGAGCGTTCCACAGATTCACCACTCCCCGACTAAAAAATCCCCTCCTCAACTCTATTCTAATTTTGAAGCTGTACCCTCTAGTTCTGGATACACCCACCAAGGGAAACATCCTCTTCATGTCCACCTTATCTAGTACTTTCAACATTCGGTAGGTTTCAATTAAACCCTCCGCATTCTTCTAAATTCCAACATTAACACCTCTAATATGTTAATCCCTTCATTCCCAGAATCATCCTCGTGAAATTCCTCTGGACTGTCTCCAATGACAACACATCCTTTCTGAGATATGGGGCCAAAACTGTTCACAATACTCTAAGTGCAGCCTGACTAGTGTCTTACAACGCCTCAGTGTTATCTCCTTGCTTTTGTATTCTACTCCCCTTGAAAAAACAGGCCAACATTGCATTTGTCTTCTTCACCACAGACTCAAACCGTAAATTAATCTTCTGGGGTCTTGCACAAGGACTCCTAAGTTCCTTTCCACCTCTGATGTTTGAATTTTCTTCCCATTTAGATAATAGTCTGCACTTTAGTACCTTTTACCAAAATGCATTATCATACATTTCCCAACACTGTATTCCATCTGCCACTGTTTTGCCCATTCTTCCAATTTGTCCAAGTCCTCCTGCAATCGCATTGCTTCCTCAGCACTACCTGCCCCTACACCTATCTTTGTATCATTTGCAAACTTTGCCACAAAGACATCAATTTCTTTTCAATATTTTTATTAATTTTCTACATAAGAGAATACAGAGTTCAAGAAAAAAGAAATATCTCAAATACATTATACTGAATCGCACAAACTCCTTTCTTTCTTTCTTTCTTTTTAAGTCTTTTTATTAATTTTTCCAAAATTATAAACAAAATAACAATGTTGATACAAAGAGATTGGAATAATCTTATTGTTAATAAACATATACTGAAAAGATTTCAAATAACACAGATATAATAGGCTTTCAAGCTCATGATGTGATTAATCATAAAGAAAAAAAGAAATAAAAAGGAAAAAAAAAACAAAGAAAATCCCCCCCAATAAAAAGAAATAAATGCTAAACCCAAAAAAGCAAACGGAACAAAACAGGGCTAGACCAATATCTTAAATCGAACACGTTCAGTAATGTTGTCAACTCCGCTCCTGTATTCATATATTTTAAGTTAATAAGAAGGATTCAGAAAGGTCAAATTACATCATATGAAAATGTTGAATAAATGGTTTCCAAATTTCTTCAAATTTAACAGAAGGATCAAAAATATCACTTCTAATTTTTTCTAAATTTAAACATAATATAGTTTGGGAAGACACAAACTCCTTACTCTATATTCATGCAAATTGATTAATTCATAATATTGAAATGTAGTAAATTTATTATATGGAAGAAAAATCTAACCCACTACCAATACTGAAGCTGATTAGTAAAGAAGAAAAAAGAAAAAAATATATATTATTATCCATCATCTGTGCTTTAACAGCAAATCAAAGGTTTTGAAGATAGTTCAAAAAAGGTCCCCACAAGGTTTGAAAGTCTTGATTAGATTCAGAAATTGAACACCAAATTTTCTCTAAATTTAAACATGACATCACAACACGCAGCCATTGAATGTGAGTGGGTGGGACTGCATCTTTTCATTTAAGCAAAAGCACCCTCCTAGCCATAGTAGAGCTACTAGGACTTGATGTTTCAATCCCTATGGTAAGTCGGCACTCTCGATGTTGCCAGTGGGCTTGGAGTGGTGACAAAGAGGGAGGGTAGGTACGTCGTCGGAGTCATCAGGTGGGTACCCTCCTTCTTTGACATTTTGTTGATAAGCCCACATCTCCAGAGGGCTCAACGGTGCTACCTGGTGTCCCAGATACACCCCCCTCAGTTCCATACCCTCCTGTCTTCACCTTGCAGCCCATTTGTTGCCTTTCCTTTTAATCCAAATCCAATTGCTGCTTTCTTCTGCTGCATTTGACAAGGACTTGATTGCTTGTTGGAGGGAGTGACCCCTCACCCCCATCTTCTTCAATAGACTGGTCGTAGACATAGCAACGAATCCCCTGCATCCCACTTCTTCAGGGAAAATCTTGGTCTTCCAGCCAATCTGGGCAGCTTCAGTTGCCAGTTCAGAGTACTTGGTCTTTTTCCTCTCATAAGCTTCTTCGACACCATCTTCCCATGGTACTGTCAATTCCACAACCTATACCTGTGGTTGTTGTGGGCCACAGAACGATGTCTGGTTGGAGTGTTGTAGCTGCAATGTCTGGGGGAAACACAAGCTTTTTTTTCCAAGTCCACGTCCATTTTCCAATCCCGAGCAACCTGCAGAATGCTTACATCTTTTGATGTTATATGGTGCTCTGGAGGTTGGCCTGCTGGTATAAACCGTGTGATATGGACATTTCCTGCCGATGTTTGTGGGACAGCATTTGTGATGATTTGCCTCCATTCCAAGATTGATGCCAGCTGTCTGAGAACTTGGTTATGCCGCCAAGTGTACCAACCCTGGGTGAGGCTCGTGGTGCATCCTGTTAAAATGTGCCTTAGTGATCCAGGTGCTTGACAAAGAAAGCAAGCGGGGTCTTCTCCGCACCACTGGTTCAGGTTCTGGGGTATGGGTAGGAGGTCATAAGTGGCTCTGATGACAAAACTTAGCTGAGATCCCTCCATCTCCCAGATGTCACACCAGCTAAGTTTCGTCTTTTCCAGGCTTTCCCAATTAGTCCAGTGGCCCTGCTTGGACATTGAGACGGCCCTGGCGTGTCGCTCTGTTCCCTCCTGTCTTCTCAACTCCTCCACCATGAGCCGTCTCTTCTGCACTGATGTTGCCTTGCGCCACTGAGGAGCTTTTGGGACGAGCCCGAGCCCGGCTCTCCCATGTTGGACTTGGCCAACCACATTCCTGAAGCGAAGAGCAGACTTAGCACTCTGAACAGCTTCAGATAGGGTCCACTTCCTCCCCGTTACCACACAGGGGGTCACTGTTCAAATAACAGTATCTTCAGATTCAGTGAGGGTCATGACCAACCTTGCTTTGGTGCATTTGAATTCTTCCACAAGACTTGCAATTGGTAATTCCAATTTGCCATTCCCGTACAGTCCAACAGGACTTCAGCATCATGGAAGTCCAAGCTACTGTTTCACATGTGTGCTGATCATTCTTTCGAGCTTTTCAACCTTGCCGATGGGGATTTCATACACTGTTAAAGGCCACATGAGTCTTGGGAGTATGCTGAACTGGAAGCACCACAGCTTGAGTTTTCCTGGCAGCCAGGTCTTGTTGATGCGAGCTATGTACATGATGGTATCGTTTTTTAGTTGTTTAAACTGCTCAGTGTCCTTTAGCTTAACATCATACCAACGACCCAAGCTCTTCACTGGCATTTCTGACACGGTCGGGACAGGTGTTCCATCAATATCAAATCTTTGATCCGTGACTTGACCTTTGACAATGGAGATGCTTCTGCACTTGCTGGACTTGATCTTCATCCTCGCCCATGTGATATTTTGATGAAGCTTTTCCAGAAATCTCTTGCTGCAGGGGACAGTTGTCGTCAGTATCATTATATCGTCTATATAGGCTCGTATCGGTGGTAACTGTTGACCAAACTGTAGCCCTTTTCCTCACGCAACCCATCTTGAGGCTCTGATAATGAGCTCCATTGCCATAGTGAAGGCCAAAGGGGAGATGGTGCACCCCGCCATGATGTAGTTGCCACGCTGTGGTGAAGTCTGATGTTGTGAGACAAACTTGCAGATCCTGGAAGTAGTGTTTTACCAGATTTCTTATTGTTGCAGCACCTGAAAGAATTCAAAAGCAGTCCGCAGTAAGGAATGAGGAACTGATCCATAGGCGTTGGCCAGGTCGAGGAACAAGACATGCAGATCTTTTCTTTCTTTCTTAGCCATCTGGAGTGATGCCATATGACGCTGGTATGTTCAAGGCATCCCGAGAAACCCGCTATTCCTGCCTTTTGGATTGACGTATCAATAAGATGGTTTTGTTTCAGATACTTTGTAAGTCTTTGTGCCAACACGCTGAAAAAGATCTTGCCCTCTATGTTCAGAAGGTTTATTTGGGGAAACTGCTCAATTGTGGACGGATTATTTTCTTTTGGGATCAGAACTCCCACCGCTCTTCTCCAGGCTTTGGAGGTAACTTGCTTTTCCCACGCAACCCTGATGTTTTTCCAAAGGAATTTCTGAACATCCGGGGTGTTCTTGTAGACACAATACGGAACACCGTTAGGGCCTGGCGCTGATGCCGATCTTGCCTCCTTCACTGCCTCTTTCACCTCGCTCAGCTTGGGAGGGCTGATGTTAAATTCATGTTGTGGGGGTGAGATTGGTGGGATGTCAGCTGGGACAAGTATCGGTTCATCTTTTCCCTTCTCAGTATGGATGATTCCGAGATGTTTTTCAACCTCCTCTTTTGATACTTTCAAGTATCCGCTTTTCTCTTTTGTGAAAATGCCTTTCACATATTTAAAGGGATCTTTGTAGAAGTCTGTTCTTGCTTTTTCCTTTTTTTTTTGCATCGTTTCCTTAAATTCTCTGCTCTGCGCAGCTTCGAGAGCCTCTGTTTTAGGTCCTCTTGAAGGAGGTTGATGCCCTCCCTTTCTCCTGCTGTTGCTTTTTTCCACAACTTCCTCAGGCCTCTTCTTTCTTTAACAAGTAGGAGAAATAAAAGCCAAAATGTGCAAATCAGATTTCTCCAAAATAATATCCTTTCCTCCAACAATACCAAATAAAGTAGTCAAAGGATTAGGCTTAAAATTTCCTTTAAGAAGTACCCAGAAGGTTTGAAATACTTCTTTCCAATATTTTTCAAGACTTGGACATGTCCAAAACATATGAATGAGTGAAGTTTCTACATTTTTACATTTATCACAATAAGGAGATATATCCAAATAAAAGCGAGGCAACTTATCCTTGGTCATGTGGGCCCTATGGACCACCTTAAATTGTAGCAGAGAGTGGTGAGCGCGTAACGATGAAGTGTTAACCAACTTAAACATTTCATTCCAAGTTTCCTCAGAAATTGAAGTATGTAAGTCTTGTTCCCAAAGACCTTTAATTTTATCTAAAGGAATGCTTCTCATTCCCAGCAACATATTATAAATATTAGATATAGATCCATTATAAAAAGGTGTCAAATTAAAAATTAGATCTAGTAGATTCTTATCAGGACTTTTAGGAAATGTACATATTTGTCTCTTATTTGTAGGTATCGAAAAAAGTGAGTTTTCGGTAAGCTACATTTAGCTGACAATTGCTCAAGCGAAAGGAGACTTCCCTCCTCAAATAAGTCCTCGAAGCATTTAATACCTCATCTATCCCATTCTTTAAAAGCCACATCCATCATAGAAGATTTTAAAAAATAATTAGAAAAAATGGGACTCAAAAGAGAAAATCTCAATGAGGCAAAGTATTTTTGGAGTTGTATCCAAATTCTCCTAGTATGTTTAACTACCAAATTGTCAGTTAACTTACTCAGGGATAAAGGAAGTGAGGATCCAAGAAGAGAAATAATAGAAACCATATTAACAGAGTTAGCTTCTAAAGAAACCCACATTGGACAATCCTCACGATTAATGTAATGTAACCAAAATGTAAGATTACGTATATTAACTGTCCAATAATAAAACCTAAAGTTTGGTAAAGCTAGCCCTCCATTCTTTTTAGCTTTCTGAAGATGAATTTTGTTTAGTTTAGAATGCATATTTTTCCATATATAGGATGATATAATAGAATCAAGAGAATCAAAAAAAGATTCAGGGATAAAAACAGGTAATGCCTGAAAATGATACATAAATTTAGGTAAAATATTCATTTTAATAGAATTAATTCAACCAATCAATGATAACGAAAGAGACGACCAATTTGATTGTGTCCTTTTTACATAATTCAATAGGGTAAGAAAATTTTCTTTAAATAAGCACTTATAATTTTTAGTAATTGTTATACCTAAGTAAGTAAATTGGTTTCTTACAATTATAACAGGAAGGTTAGAATTAGTTGATATCCAGTTATTCAAAGGAAAAAGCTCACTCTTATGTAAATTCAGTTTATAGCCTGAGAACTGGCTAAAACAGGAGAGTAAAGAAAGCACATGGGATAACGAAGTCTTGACGTTGGAAATAAAGAGCAATAGATCATCAGCATAAAGCGAAACTTTGTGGATAGTGCCTCTCCTTAGAATACCAGTGATATCATTAGGTTCTTGAAAGGCTATGGCTAAGGGTTCTAAATCCAGAACAAAAAGCAAATGACTCACGGACAGCCTTGCCTGGTGCCACATTGAAGCTTAAATAGTTTGAAGTTCTGAGAATTAGTAATAACCCTAGTGGAGGGAGCTAAATAATGTAATTTAATCCATTGAATGAAATCAGGTCTAAAATTGAATTTTTCTAAAATTTTAAATAAATAATTCCATTCAACTCTGTCAAAAGCCTTCTCAGTGTCTAGGGATACCACACATTCTGATATCTCCTTCGAAGGAGAATAGATAACATTTAATAAATGACGAATATTAAAATGAGAATATTAATATATTTTTTTATAAATCCAGTCTGATTATCAGAAATGACAGATGGTAAAATATTTTCAATCCTACGGGCCAGAACTTCAGATAGAATCTTAGTATCAACACTAAGTAAAGAAATTGGTCTATAGGAAGAGCATTCAATTGGATCCATTTCTTTTTGAGGATAAGGGAAATGGAAGCCTCATAGAAAGATTGAGGCAGCCTGCCCAACTTAGATGAATCTGAAAAAACTGAACATAAATGAGGTACAAGCAGTGAGGAAAAGGTCTTATAAAACTCTCCAGAAAACCCATCTGGACCCAAAGCTTTCCTCGAGTGCAATGAGCGCACAGCCTCGACAATTTCCTCAAAAGAAATAGGTTGTTCCAACTGCTTTCTGTTGTCAACAGAGATAGTGGGAATGTTTAATTGGTCTAAAAATTGTTCATTACAGTGTTGTCCTTAGGAGAGTCAGACTATAGAGTCTAGAATAAAATTCTCTAAAAGTATCATTTATTTCTAAATGATCAGTTGTCCTATCACCGTTAGCTTTACATATTTCTTTAATCTGCTGTTTAGCTATTAAGCTTTTAATTTAGTTAGCTAATAATTTACCTGTTTTGTCTCCATGAATATAAAGTTGACTTTTATCTCTTAGGAGTTGAGTTTCAATTGGATAATTTAAAAGGAGATCATATTTAGTTTTGATTTCAACATGCCTTTTATATAAAGCAGGATCTGGAACCAAGGCATACTGTTGGTCTAATTGTTTCAACTGGTTAGCTAAGTCACTTCTCTCCTTATTAGCTTTTTTCTTAATACTTGCAGTATAAGAAATAATTTGTCCTCTAGTATATGCCTTAAAGGCATCCCATCTGATAAGACTAGAAGTCTCTGCTAACGTATCTCTTCAAAAAAAAAAGTAATTTGTCTCTTCATAAACTTCAAAAAAATCTTTATCAGATAACAACATTAGATTAAAATGCCAAAACCTGTTTGTTTGAAGAAGGCCAGGGAGATTTAAAGATACGAGCAGAGGAGCATGATCTGAGACAACCATCTCTTTATATTCACAGGATTGAACTAATGGAATCATTTGGCTGTCAATAAAAAAGTAATCAATCCTGGAATATGTATGATGGACATGAGAGAAAAATGAATATTCCCTGTCTACTGGATGAAAAAAAACACCAAACATCAACAATACCACATTTTATTAGAAAAGATTTAATAAACACAGCTGATTTATCTGGTATCACTAGTTTAGAAGATGAATGATCTGAAGCTGGATCTAAACAACAATTAAAATCTCCTCCCATCACCAATGAGTACAGACTCAGATCTGGCATAAATGAAAAAAAAAACACTCAAAGAAGCCTGGGTCATCTATATTCGGAGCATACACATTGGCAAATACCATTAATTTGTTATATAGTTTCCTTGATATGCCCAATGGTGTCAGAAATTACTTTATGTTGCACAAAGGAAACTTTATTATCTATAAGGATCAAAACCTTTCTGGCTTTGGCCTGAAACGAAGAATGGAAATGAGATCTTCTCCATCAATTAAAAAGGCGTGAATTGTCACATTTACATACATGAGTTTCTTGAAGAAAAATAATTGGTATCTTAAGTTTTTTAATATAGGCAAAAATCTTATTTCTTTTCACAGGGTGATTTAGCCCTTCCACATCAAAACTAAGTAAATTAATACTTTTATCAATTTTAAAACTATTTATAAGGAAGTTTAAAGTAACAATCAGAAGAATGTATATTAAACCCAAACAATAAACCTTGAGATATGGTAACTAGGCAACAGAGTTGACTGAATTTCCAAATCAGCTTCTAGAAAAAACAACTCCCCATCCCCTTCCCTCCTCCCAAAGAGAGAAAATTGGCCAAAGGCAGCCAATGTCCACCCCCACTAATATCATCGCCCCAGAAAAGCCTACTGGAACCGCTCCAAAGAATTCAAAGTTGATCACTGTTCCAACCAAGACAAAGCAAAAGTAAAAAATAAGCTTATTTTACCAAACAAAAGAAGCAATTATTCATACTGAAAAATACTAAACAGCTATATTTCTAAGTCTAAAAATTTCTGAGCCTCTTCATTTGTAAGAAACCATTATTTTAAGCCATCTTGCATTGTAATTCTCAGCCGAGCCGGATTGTGAAGAGAAGGCTTGAAGTTTTTGCTATAAAGTTCCGCCATGACTTTTTAAAACTTAGCACATTCTTCCATAACTTCCAATGAGAAATCTTCAACAATATGAAGCTTCTGACCCTTATAGTCAATCATACCTTTCCGACAGGATTCACGAATCAAAAGGTACTTTGTTTGAAATTCATGAAAGTATATAATGACCGATCTCGGTCTTGATTCTGAAGCTAATCTATAAATAGACGATCTGAGAACACGAGCAATCAAAAGTAAAGACTGTATACTAGCAGGGAATAATTTCATCAGAAGGTTTTCAAAGAATTCCTTAGGATTATCTCCTTCCATTAACTCTTTAAGTCCCAAGATTTGTAAATTGTTTCTCCTACTTCTATATTCCAAATCAATAATCTTCTGTCTCAGTTTTCCATTGGACTTGGATTGTTTTTAATATAGCTTTTGCAGATTATCGGTTTTCTTATCCAGTATTGTTATAACCTCTTCATGCTCTTTTATCCTCTTATCATGCTCGAATGAAGTTTCTTGAATAACATCCAGTTTTGTACCTATTTGTTTAACTTCAAAGCTGATTTGTTGTGAATGGGCCGACGCTTCTTTTCTGAACTGATGAAACTCTTTGGTAAGCTTTTGTGAGTCTGTAAAAAGCTTTTGAAGCAAGCCTGTAATAGATTCCAAAGTTGCTTTGGTAGCCATAGTAAGATAATAACACATTTAACAGTAATATTTCAAAAGGTTGGAAACAAAAAAGGAAGTAAACTAGGAGAACCGGAAGAGATCTGTTGCTCCATCAGCGACCAGCAGGCAAGTCCCATCAATTTCTAAATCATTGACAAACAATGTGAAAAGTAGTGGTCCCAATACTGACCCCTGAGGAACGCCACTAGTCACCGGCAGCCAACCAGAAAAGACCCCCTTTATTGCCACTCATTGCCTCCTGCATGCCAGCCATTCCTCTATCCATGCCAATACCTTCCCTCTAACGCCATAGGATTTTATCTTGTTCAGCAGCCCCAAGTGTGGTACCTTATCAAATGCCTTCTGAAAATCCAAGTCAATGACATCCACTGTCTCTTCTTTGTCCACCTGTTGTTACTTCCTTGAAGAATTGCAACAGATTAGTCAAGCAAGATTTTGCTTTACAGAAATCATGCTGACTTAGATTTATTTTATCATTGGTCTACAAGCTGCCCAAAACCTCATCCTTAATAATAGACCCCAACACTTTCCCAGCCACTGAGGTTAGGCTAACTGGCCTAAAATTTCCTTTCTTTCGCTGTTCTCCCTTCTTAAGGAGTGGAGTGACATTTGCAATTTCCCAGTCCTCTGGAACCATGCAAGAATCAAGTGGTTCTTGAAAGATCATAACCAATGCTATCTCTTCAGCAACCTCGTTCAGAACTCTGGAATGTAGTCCTTCAGGTCCAGGCAACATATCCACCTTAAGATCTTTCAGTTTGCCTTGCACTTTTTCCTTTATAATAGGAAAAAGTGGTACTCACTCCTACTCCCTGACACACATGGACCTCTCGCACACTGCTAGTGTCTTCCACTGTGAAGACTGATGTAAAATACTTATTAAGTTCATCCACCATTTTTTGTCCCACATGACTACCTCACCAGCATCATTTTCCAGTGGTCCAATATCAACTCTTGCCTCCCTTTTACTCTTTATGTAACTGAAAAATTTTATAGTATGCTGCTTTATATTATTGGCTAATTTGCCCTCATATTTCACCTTTTTCCTTCTTATGGCTTTTTAGTTTTAAAGGCTTCCTCTTCATCCAACTTCCAACTCACTTTTGTTACCTTATATGCTCCTTCCTTGTCTTTTATGCCATCCTTAACTTCCCTTGTCAGCCACGGTTGCCTACTCCTGCCATTTGAGAACTTCTTCCTCTGTGGGACATTTCTATCTTGTGCATTGTGAACTATTCCCAGAAACTCTAGCCATCTCTTCTCCGCTGTCATCCCCGACAGTATCCTCCTCCAATCCACCTGGGCAAGCTCCTCTCTCATGCCTCTGTAATTCCCTTTATTCCATTGTGATACTAATACATCTGACTAATCCTTCTCCCTCTCAAATTGCAGCATCAATTCAATTATATTATGATCACTCTCTCCTAATGGTTTCTTTACCTTAAGATCCCCAATCGAAACTAGATTATTACACAACACTCAATCTAAGATAGCCTTTCCCCAAGTAGGCTCAAGTACAAACTGCTCTAAAAAGCCATCTCGTAGGTATTCAACAACTTCCCTCTCTTGTGGTCCGACACCAACCTGGTTTTCCCAATCCCCTTGCATATTGAAATCCACCATTACATTTGTGACATAACCCTTATCTTATGCCCTTTCCGGCTCCCTTTGCAATCTCAACCCAATATCTTGGCTACTATTTGGAGGCCTATATGTGATTGTCATGGGGTGCTCTCCACTATCTGATGTTTTCCCATCTTTCTCTTGATAGTCACACATTTATCTATATCTTGTAGCCTTGGAGTATTGTGTTCAGCTCTGCTTGCTTCATTATAGGTAGGATGTGGATGGTTTAGAGAGGGTGCAGAGGAGATATATAAGGATGCTATGAAATCATCAGAGTACATCAATACCTCAAGCAAGTTCATGTTCCCAACAGTCTTCTCCATTACACATTGAAAAGTAGCCAGTGCTCCTGATATACCCAGGGGGCATTCTTTCAAAGTGAAAGAATCCAAGTGGATATTTAGATGCCATCTTCTATTTGTCAGCTTCACTCCTGGGTATCTGATAATACCCATTCCTTAGATCCAACACACTGAACCATTTTGTTCCACTCAGGCAGGCCAGAACATTCTCGATCTGCAGAACAGTATATTGGTCTGGGACTGTATGTCAGTTCAGTGTCCAATACTCACACACATTCGTACCTTCTCATTCTTCTTCCTCACCACCTCTATGGGTGACGCATTGGGACTCGATGACTCAGTGATAAATCCAGCTTCCTTCAGCTTCAGCAGATGTTGCCAAACTTCCTCCACCTCCCCTGGTGCTAACCATTGAGACCTTTCTCTGAAAGGGGTATCCTCTGTCACTCAGATAGTGTGGCAAGTACTCTTGGAGAAACCCACATCAAACTCCTCAGTAGAAAGGACATCTTTGAGCTTCAACAACTTCTCCGTTAGTCTCCTTCTCCATTCATTGGGTACTGGGGAGTCACAAAAGTTGAATAACTTTCCTGATCCAGGAGACTGTCTCTCTCCTGGTTTTCTCACCAGAAAGCTAGACGTTGCAGTCACTGGGAAAAGATGTGCAAACAGCACCTCACGTCCGAGGGTGATGTCTCTCTTCAAGGTGCTCCTGAAAATCACTGTCATCCTGTTTACGTGTACAGCTGAAGGTTTATGAGGCTCAGTTCCCATCAGCACATCATCAAATAAGCGTGACTCCTCTTGGTGATCCTCCAGAGCATCCACTAGGAGGGACTCGGCATCAGGCATTCCCGGGGAATTTGGGGTTTCCAGTCACTCTAGCTACTCCCCAAAAGGTAACACAATGGGTTTGGACTGGATGTACAACACAGCTCCACGTTTATGCTCATCATCCTGTTTAGGAGAAACTTGCACCTTCTCAAAAGCAGCTCCAAACTCTGGGTGAATGGACGAGGTTTTCAAAAAATTCTAACAACAGGAATTCTGCAGACGCTGGAAATTCAAGCAACACACATCAAAGTTGCTGGTGAACGCAGCAGGTCAGGCAGCATCTCTAGGAAGAGGTACAGTCGATGTTTCAGGCCGAGACCCTTCGTCAGGACTAGACAAAAAATTCTCTCCATTTCTCACCTTGCATGCTCTCACGAGCCTTCTCACAATGGGAGTATTTGCTCCCACAATAATGGAAGCTTTGCCTTTTACAACCGGATCCAGGCAGAGCAACACTAATGTATCAAGGGTCTCAGCTACTCCAGCAGCTACTTCCAAAAATTCCATCTTCAATGACAAGTAGCCACCATATGGGTAGTCATCAGTACTAAGGCCTCAGATTTCCTGGGCATTGAGTGGTGCCTATGGTAAATGCGTCAAATATCAGTTGTAAGAGTATCTGTAGAGTACAGTAACCTGAGAGCCTGTGTCAAGTATGGCTTAAGCATAAATACCCTCAATCTATACGAACACACCCGAGCTTGGTCCCACTAAGCCTTCAGGAGTAGGGCCTCGCTCTTTAGTGTTTCTGTTGAAACATTTATTGGAACGTGTTCTCTCTGAGACACCAGGCTGTTCCATTACTGGGTTTCTCCGGAGTTTCCTGACTTCCTTTTTGGTTTAAGCAATTATTGGGTTACTTTCCCAAGGTTTTCCTTCCTTCACAATTCCACTTGAAATTTCCATCCTCTCCACTGTTTTATCAAGAGCCTCCTGTCAGTAGCAGCCCTCTGTTTAGTACGTTTTCCTAGTGGGTCCAGTTTCTTACTGTCACATAGAGTAGCAGCACTAGCTGACATGAACCTAGATACCTCATTTTGGAGGTTTTTCACTGCTTCCTGCAAAACCCTCGGTTGTGTGGCATCAGGGATTGCTTCAGCAACAGAGGCTACTGCTGAAGGCTTTGCCCTTTTGATGGAGGTCTCCTGCTCCTCCATCAGCTTTTCCACCTCTCTTACTTCTCTGATCAGCTCAACAAACCAGGGAGGGGTCCATGGCTTATGAGATTCAAATGCTTAAAGCAATCACGTCGTATGACAGCACACCCTTCACAACTTGCTCCATCCTTAGGCAATTTAACTCAGCC
Source organism: Mobula birostris (assembly GCF_030028105.1). NCBI lineage: Eukaryota > Metazoa > Chordata > Chondrichthyes > Myliobatiformes > Myliobatidae > Mobula > Mobula birostris. Next base: position 244,896,756 of record NC_092371.1, on the reverse strand, counting down.
AGTTGAACGGCCCCTTTATGACACAAACAAGGCAGTTGTCTCTCTAGCCTGAAACTGTAGACAGAAAGTTTCTCCCCTTTCTCCTGGAATGTGTGCCTGAACCTCATCATAAGCTCTGCTGGGCTGTCATTGTGCCAAAAATGTTTTGTAACACTTGACATGACCATAGACATGACCAATGGGCTTTCTGCCTTTGGAGACCTCACCACCTCGGCAGTGGACCTTTTAGACTCTGTACCACTCGCTGTCCTTTCATATTATCCGAGCACTGCCATTCATCATGTAATTGAGCTGTCTGCTCTGCCCAGGTCGCATATTCATCATCTCCATCGGGGATGGGCTTGACTGCAGAGAACATTCTCAGCCTACAATAACCTTGGTTCTCCGCAGGTACACTTTGCCATTTATTGTCCAGTGATGTAATGACCAAAGCCATCTCAGAATTTTCATCAACCTATTAGACGTTTCACATCAAACAACTCCTTCCCCCCCACTTCACAGAAATGAGAACGACTTGTCCTTAAAGTCTTTACCCTCAGCTACATACAATTCATCTTTAAAGTTTTCACCTCAACTACATGCTTCCATTCTCTAAAAATATGGACTACCTCTCCAGCTGCCCCTATCCTATCAGGCAGTGCAACTTCAGTCACATCACTGCTAGTCTGGACTAACACACATCCTTACTAGCCGGTCGGTCAAAATGCCATTCAACCAGTGTAACTTTCCCCAATACTTCTACAGAACTCATCACTCTAATTAGCAGTTCATCAGGGCTTCAGATATCCACTCCACTCAGAACACAAGCAGTATTTGTGGATAACCTCTTTGAATTACACCTAACCTTAAACCCGGTGGCATCCATAATAAAGTACTTTAATCACTTTTCCCTGACACTAGTTTAAACAATGGCTTAAACACACAAACTGCTTAATCAATTATTAAACAGCATTCACTCAGCATTCACTGAAACCCAGATGGGCACCCCACATATGTAACCCTCTCACTGGGGCTCAAATGCAAACTTGGCTCGATAGCTAACTCAGCTAACAGCCAAATGACTCAGCAGTGAGAAGGCCACTCCTGTAACAATATACGTCTAGGGTCAGTATGATTTGGGATGCAATCAAACTAGAAAGTCAAGATGTTCTGATATACAGAACCCTGATTTGAACAAATGCTGTGTAAATGCTGCCAATCAGAATTAACAGTCACCAAGAAATGATAAATTATACACCAGCATAAAATTATAAAGTAAGTATATTTACCAATTTCAGCTTTATCAAATAGTTATTAAGATAAAGAAAAGAAAGGAAGACAAAATAAAAGGGTCCATTACAGTTAGACCAGTCTAAATTTGCACATGACTTTTGAAGGCCACCTCTTCCAAAATCTGGGTATAACCGTTACTCACGGCGCTGATTTCTCATCACCAGTCACCGGCGCAACTTCCCATCTTGGCCTCCTTCATCTAGTGAATCACTCCATCCAATAACATCTTCCCGCTGGATTGAATCCGACAGGTGTCTCCCCGATCTTCTCTCCCCCTCACCTCCTGCCAAAAGACCACAAACCCCAGGACAGTCCATCACAAATCTCTCTGCTCTCAGCTCTTTCTTGAACCTTCTCCCGATCCCACCATCCTGATTAGCTATCACAAAATTCCTAAGTTGAACAACATGGCTCCTTATCTTTAGCCAAAAACAAAACATTCTACCAGCAGGACACAGTGCCTTTACAGAAAATCAACTAAAATGAAATACTTCACAGCATAGAAGTAGAAATATTCACCAGGGTATTACACTGCCCTAAACACCAGTGGTGTAGCGGGCAGTAAGAGAGAGCAGGACTTTAGTAACGTATTAGAAAGGCAGTACATCCATCTGTATAGTGCTTCCCCTGTAGTCCACTGGAATGTCAACCTGTGATATAATTTTCAAGTCTCATTGAACAAGACGTGGAAACAAGCACTTATAATCCGGGGTTCTATCAACTGAGGGAGATATGTACCTTTAAAATTAAGAATTGTAAGTGGCTGGTATATCAAAGCAGGAATCTACTTCCAGTGTATTTTCAGCAGGAACACTGTTACAGCGTGGGGTGTTCTGGAATTCAGAGTTCAATTCTGGCATCCTCTGTAAGGGGATGTACTTCATCCCCATGTAATGCATGGCGCTGTATGAGGTGGGGTGGAGAAATGTCTCTACCAAAGGAGGTATAAGGCACTTGTTCCCTCCACTAGCCTACATATCTCTCTTGGGCAATGTTTAGCACTGCTGAACCTCCGAATCAGGGTCACATGAGGCCATGGGAGCTGGTTGCAGATGATCATATGAGCAACTGGTGCATTATCACCACTCCTGGTTATGCGACCACTGACACAGGCAGACAATCTCTGAAGAGTATTGATAATGGTTGGGGTTACCCATCTACTTATGTGTGGGCACGTGACCAAGTGGTTAAGGCATTCGACTAGTGACCTGATGGTCGTGAGTTCGAGCCCCAGTCGAGGCGACATGTTGTGTCCTTGAGCAAGGCACTTAATCACACATTGCTCTGCGACAACACTGGTGCCAAGCTGTGTGGGTCCTAATGCCCTTCCCTTGGACAACATTGGTGTCATGGAGAGGGAAGACTTGCAGCATGGGCAACTGCTGGTCTTCCATACAACCTTGTCCAGGTCTGCGCCCTGGAGAGTGAAGACTTTCCAGGCGCAGATCCATGGTCTCGCAAGACTAACAGATGCCTTTACTTTACCCATCTTGGAAATACGCTGCCTAGAAGAAGGCAGTGGCAAACCACTTCTGAAGAAAAATTTGCCAAGATCAATCATATCACGGAAAGATCATGATCGCCTATGTCATATGACACAGCACAGAATGATGATAATGCACTGGTTTCCTCCCACATTCCAAATACGTACCGGGTGGGTTAATTATCCTGTGATTAGTTAGGGTTAAATTGGGTTTGCTGGGGATTGCTGTGGCAGTGTGGCTGGAATGGCCTACTCCACGTTGCATTGCTAAATAAATAAAATACAATTATTGTGAGCAACAAATCTCTTACAATCAACTTGACGCACTTCATACTTTGTCCTTTACATTCAGAAGGTTTTGTCAGATGGTTCCTAAAATGGTTTCTGCAAAGAAAAAAAAATCACTTCAAAATTTCTTATTTTACTTGTCACGAACATTCAATGAATTTTTGAAAACTGCGTTCTCATAAAAATGAATCCCCTTGGGATGCAGTTCCTACTTAAGGTTGATTATAGGTCATATATCTGCTCCATTGTAACTCATCTTAAAGAGGCTGTGCAGTGACTGGGAGTAATGAGGACAAGGTGTACAAGTCGACATTGAAAGAAATCAGAAAGTAGATTTTTGACAGATCCCTCCAAGCATGATGACAGATAGGAGAGATCCGAGACTGAAATTTATATTCATGGTGTCTGCCACATCATTTACAAGTAATCAAAAATATCTGTTCCCTACATTCCAGGATTAAAACAGATGATTGTTGGGTGGCATGGCATATAGGGCCTAAATAAATACATCAAATATATTTGTGCACATTATTCCTGTTATGTAGGTTTCATACTTCCATGCCCAGCACATTACCTGCACCAGCCTACCCACCAACAAGGACATGGATACAGAAAGGTGCCGATAAAGGTCCAGTAACATAAAGAGGGATCCCACACACCCTGCTCACGGAATATTTGTCCCACTCCCATGAGGGAGGAGGTTACATAGCATCCACGCCAGTAACACCAGACTCAAAAACATATACCTCTCCCAAGCAGTAAGGCTGATCAACACCTCCACCCACTTACTCCACCACTACTTTATTATTTCCTGTCAGTCACCTTATGTAAAGCCAAGCATCACTTTATGGACGTACGATCAATCTATATGTATAAGCTATCTTATGTAGTTATATTGTGTGTTTTTTATTATTGTTTCTTTATCTTTTATGCTTGCTTTTTTGTACTTCTCCAGATCCAGAGTAACAATTATTTCATTCTCCTTTAAACTTATGTATAGGAGATGACATTAAACAATCTTGAATCTTGAACTTTGAAGAACCACTACTAGCATCGTCTGTCTCCTTCCATCAGTGTCACTGAGCATCTCATAGCATTGCATCACCTACATGGGTTTTCATCCCTGACAATATCCTTCAGTGCTCTCTGAAAATATTTTCATCGATATCTCTTCTCTTCATCCTCTGCCACCAGCATTTTACAGACACAGAGATACGGTGTGAAACAAGCCCTTCCAGCCCACTGAGCTGTGCTTGCCCAGCAACCTACATATTAATCTAGCCTAATCACAGGACAATTCACAATGACCAGCTGATCTACTAGCCAGTATTTCTTTGGATGCGGGAAGAAACAGGAGCATCTGGAGGAAACATTAGCATTCCATGGGAGGACGTATAAATTCCTTACCGAGGACATGGGAATTGAACTCCAAACATCGACACCCCAAGCTGTAATAGAGTTGTGCTACCACTCTGGGATTTTTTTCTGTTTTTCACACAATTCTCTGTAGACCTTAGAGTGCTGTGCATGAAACTCCTAGGACATCAGCAGTTCCTGAGATACTCAAACCACCCCGTCTGACACCAACAATCACTCCACAGATAAAGTTACTTAGATCACATTTCTTCCCCCCATTCTGATATCTGGTCTGAACAACAACTGAACCTCTTGACCATGTCTATATGCTTTTATGCATTCAGTTGCTGTCGCATGATTGTCTCATTAGATAATTATGCTACTGAGCAGGTGTATCAAATAAACCTCCCAGAGGACCTCAATCTTGTCGTGGTTTAGAGGCTTGTGTACATCAGTGACCTGAAGAGTTATGTTGGCTGGAGTCAGGGCTTTATGCTTTGGCTCTTGATAGGGTCACTCATGCCAAACAGGTCAAAGGGTAGAGGCCAGACTAAGAATGGTTCACCGCTCCTCCAGGTTTGGGGGTTCAACTCAGGGCTAACAACCCTGACTGGTAAAACCAAACTGTTACGGAAACAGCAATGAGGAATCCTACATCTGAGTGCAATGGTATTCCGGTGTGTCCACTTGGGACTTACATGGCCGACAGTTGTGAAAACCAAGAGGAAGCTACTGGCACGATTAAGGAAACCCTGGACATCACCGGTGGTGGAGGACCTTCATTGCTGTTCTAAACGGCAACGGCCTAACAGGCAGTAAGTAAGAATCTAGAAACTGGCCACTAAGTACATATTGGCATTTCATTGGTAAGTGTGGTTTCATTTTTCAACCTCCTTAGTGCTGAGACCTCCTCCTCATATTTTGTGGTTCCTCTTGCTCTGCTTCTAAGGCTCCCTTAGATTATGTATTTCTTTCATTTGTCACACTATCCATTACGTAAATAATAATACTGTCTGTTACACCCCTGGCATTTAGACCAGCAATGAAGGGTCATCCATCTCTGGTGGTGTTCAGGGCTTCCTTCATCGTGTCAGTAGCCTCCTCTCAGTTTCACTACTGTCGGTCACACAAGTCCTGTGTGGAGACTCAGGAATACCATCGCATTCAGATGGAGAAGGATTCTTCACTGCTGTTTCTGTAACAATTTTTGTTTTACCAGTCAGGGTTGTTAGCCCTGAGCTGAACCCTCGAACCTGGAGGAGCGGTGAACCATTCATCGTCTGGCCTCTACCCTTTGACCTGTTTGGCATAGGTGACCCTATCAAGAGCTAAAGCATAAAGCCCTGACTTCAGCCAACATAACTCTCCGGGTCACTGAGGCACACAAGCCTCCAAACCCAACGAGGAGGTGGTGGTCCTCTTGAAAGATTTATTACTTGCTCAATGTAAAAATCTTGTCTGATTTATGCTTGTGCAAAGCAATTTGAGATGCTTTACAATATTAAAGATACTTAGCATGAGCATTGTGCCAGATGAAAGATCTGGCTGTTGCTTACTTGTTGGCATTTTAGTGGTCAATTTAGCCCTCTTAAAATGAAGAAAGGTACAAGTCTGACACGTCCCACATCAACAGCGTATTTGAGAAATTAGACTGCATGACTGGCACACAATGTTTTGCCGTCAACTGGCTGATGAAGCAAACGCCTGAAATCCATTTGTCTGAATGAACAGTGTGAAAAATTGAAGCAGTTTTCCAGAAAGGCCTCTGAATGCTTCAAAAACCTTTTTATTTGACAGAAGAATAGCAATGGATAAATGCGGCAATTAACTTGCTCATTGCAATGGATATGAATAAGCATTTATCTTCCACTCCCACTGGCCTCAACAATGTAAAGAATTTTGATGAAAGAAGAGAATTACCTGCTCCTCTGGTGATAATACAACAGGGGTTTTGACCTTCTCCTGAACAGGTTGAGGTTTCACTTCTAAATATAATGGGTCGTGTAGCCCTTAGTGAAATGCGAACACAGCACCAGCCACCTGGGTTCCTTTCCAGCAATTTATACGTTCTCCCCATAACTGTATGCACTTCCTCCAGGTGCTCTGGTTCCCACCTACATTCCAAAGATGTAAGGGTTAAAGAGATTTAAAGATTAATTTTATTTGTACATTTAGTGTAAATATCAAAACATAGAGTGAAATGCGTTGTTTTGTGTCAACGATCAACAGTCGGAGGATGTGCTGAGGGTAGCTCGCAGTGTTGCCATGCTTCGAATGCCAACATTGTATGCCTACAATTTACTTACCTTAACCTGTATACCTTTGTAATTTGCAGTTTCCTTCCATGATTTCTGCTTCCTCTGTGATTCCCTTTTCCACTTGTCCCTCCCCACTAGACTCCCTCCCCGCACTTATCCTTGTAACCTGACTATTGACCTTCTCCCTCATCTCCATTCAGGGCCCCAAACAGTCCTTTCAGGTGAGGCAACACTTCACCTGAGAATTTGCTGGGGTCACCAATTGTATCCAGTGCTCCCGATATAGCCTCCTCTACATTGGTGAGACCAGTTGTAAATTGGGGGACTGCAATGTCGAGCATCTCTATACAATCCACCACAAGTAGGACTTCCCAGTAGCCAAACATTTTAATTCTGATTTTCATTCCCATTCCAACACGTCAGCCATGGGCTTCTCCTGTGTCAAGATGAGGTCATCCTCAGGATGGAGGAGCAACAGCTTATATTCTGTCTGGGTAACCTCCAGCCTGATGATATGAATATCAGTTTCTCCTTCTGGTTAAAAAAAAAATTCCATCCTTCCTCTCTTCTATTCCCCACTCTGCACTCTTAACTCTGCTCACCTGCCTAATACCAGAAAGTAGTTTCCTCTTCCTTCCCTTTCTCCTATCAGATTCCACTTGCTTCTCCTATCCTAATCTGTGTTGAGCATGTGGCCAAGTGGTTAAGGCATTCGTCTAGTTACCTCAAGGTCGCTAGTTTGAGCCTCAGCTGTGGCAGCGTGTTTGTGTCCTTGAGCAAGGCACTTAATCACACACTGCTCTAGTGTCTGTGCGAGGAGTGGCACCCCACACAGACTTCCAATCTGCGCCTTGTAAGGCATGAAAATGCCCGACGCAGGCCTCTCGTGGTCTGAGTCGACGTTCCCTCCCTCCCCTCCATCCCTTTACTTTTCCCACCCACCTGGCTTCACCTATCACCTTCCAACTAGCCTCCGTCCCCTCCCCCTACCATTTTATTCTGGCATGTCCTCCTTCCTTTCCAGCCCAGATGAATCTTCTCAGCCCGAAACGTCGATGGTTATTCCTTTCCTTAGATCTGCGAGGCCTGCTGAGTTTCTCCAGCATTCTGTGTGTCCATCTTTGGAATGTGGGAGAAACTGAAGCACCCAGTGGGAAGGCACGTCACGTAGTAACGGCAAGAACACAGAAATTGCTTGGAAGCAGTGGCTCCATTGCTGAGGCTGTACGGTGTTGGGCTAACTGCTACACTACTGTGCCTTGCACACAGTTAATTGGTTTTATTATTTGCTTGGATGTATTTGGGCAGCACAGGTTCATTGGACTGGAAGAGCATGTTACTGTGCTCTATCTCTAAATAGGTAAATAAATCATCTGAAAGGCAGCATCTTCAGCAAAGAGCATTTGTTATCCCCCTCAAACCTATTCTCCTGTCTTCTCCCCATTATCTTTCATGCCCCTACTTTTCAAGAATCTACCCACCTCCATTTGAAATATACCCAATGACTTAGCATCCTCAGCCAGCAGTGTCAATAAATTTCAGATTCACTACCCTCCAGCCAAAGAAATTCCTCTAAATGGATGCACTTCTATTCTAAGGCCGTGCCCTCTGGTCCTAGACTCTCCCTCGCTAGGAAGCATCCTCACCATGTCCACTCTATCTAGGCCTTACAATATCTGATAGGTTTCAGTGAAATCTGCTCTTATTCTTTTAAACTCCAGTGAGTACGGACTCAGAGCAATCAAATGCTCTTCATAAGTTAACCCTTTCATTCCATAAAACCATAAGACATTGGAGCAGAATTAGGCCATTCAGCCCATCGAGTCCACTCCGCCAGATCCCGCTCAAACACATACACCTGCCCGCTCACCATATCCCTTGAAGTCCCTGAGCGATCAGGAAGTTATCAGTTTATATTCTGCTTTGAATATATCCATGGACATGGCCTCCACCACAACATTCCACAGATTCACCTCTATTCTAAAATGTTGCCCCTCAATTTTGAGGTTGTGCCCTCTCGTTCTGGATTCCGCCACCAGAGCAAACATGCTCTCCACATCCTGGTCCTTCCTGGGATTATTCTTGCAAACTTCTTCTGGACCCCCCAATACCCCCCAAGATTGCTCACAATGCTCCAAGTGCAGTCTGACTAATGCCTTATAAAGACACAGCATTACATCATTTCTTTTATATTCTAGTCCTTTTGAAATGAATACTAACATTGCATCTGCCTTCCTCATCAAAGGAGTAGTTATTTGTTACAGAAGACAAAAGGTGTGAATGAACTGGTTATTGACATGGCACAAATGCCATGTAGTTAATAGTTGGGTCAATCAGGTCTTTATTTATTGAAGTTTTTAGAAGAATGAGTGGAGATCCCTATAAAATATATGTTAGTGTGGCAGGGACTGAAAGGCTGGCTGTGGGAATTGAAAACTAAGCATCTGGAACACAACACCACCGAAATAAGGTTAAATTTCTTCACTCAGAGTCCAAACCTGAGGATAGCCTAAACACAAGGAATTCTGCAGATGCTGGAAATTCAAGCAACACACATCAAAATTGCTGGTGAACACAGCAGGCCAGGCAGTATCTCTAGGAAGAGGTAAACATTTTAATTTCACATCCCATTCCCATTCTGATATGTCTATCCACGGCCTCCTCTACTGTAAAGATGAAGCCACACTCAGGTTGGAGGAACAACATCTTATATTCCGTCTGGGTAGCCTCCAACCTGATGGCATGAATATTGACTTCTCTAACTTCCGCTAATGCCCCACCTCCCCCTCGTACCCAATCTGTTATTTATTTATATACACACATTCTTTCTCTCTCTCTCCTTTTTCTCCCTCCGTCCCTCTGACTATACCCCTTGCCCATCCTCTGGGTTTTCCCCCCCTTCCTCTTTCCCTTCTCCCTGGGCCTCCTGTCCCATGATTCTCTCATACTCCTTTTGCCAATCACCTGTCCAGCTCTTGGCTCCATCCCTCCCCCTCCTGTCTTCTCCTATCATTTTGGATTTCCCCCGCCCCCTCCCACTTACAAATCTCTTACTATCTCTTCCTTCAGTTAGTCCTGACGAACGGTCTCGGCCCGAAACGTCAACTGTACCTCTTCCTAGAGATGCTGCCTGGCCTGCTGCGTTCACCAGCAACTTTGATGTGTGTTGCCTGAGGATAGCCTGTTGGATGAGGTGATATTGATCAGGAGGTTCTTTGGAAGTCAAGAATGGGCCATGAACTTAGTAGTTCCAGTCATTTTATGAAGTGTTAGGAGAACAAAGAATGAGCAAAGAAAATACGAAGAAAAGTAAGTTGTGGTCATCTCATCCTCAGACTAGACATTACAGATTCAAGTGGCATGTCATCTGCAATGAAAAAACCTGAGATGCTTCTTGTAAACTACAGAATCAGCAGTACCACAATTAATAGCAAATTTACTGAACAATTTCGGAGATGAGGAGGAATTTCTTTAGTCATACAGTGGTGAAACTGTGGAATTCATTGCCATGGGCAGCTGTAGAGTCTTTGGGTATATTTAAGGCAGATTTTGATAGGTTCTTGATTGATCAGGGCATAAATGGATACAGGGAGAAGACAGGAGATTGAGGCTGAGGGGAAAATTGGATCAACCATGATGAAATGATCAATTGGTCAAATGGCCTAATTCTGCTCCTATATCTTTTGGTCTTTTTTCAGACATATAAGTGATTATATAAAATTATAAGCAAACATAGGAAATTAAAGTACAAGGGAAAAACTAGAAAAAGTAATAATTCTACACCCTAATCCAATAGCTCTTTCTCCTAACATTCAGCAACTTTACGTAGCCCTGACGGAAGCCGTTTTCCTGTTCTAAAAAAGACTCTATCTATGTTAATTTCTTCAATAACCAGCCTGATCAGAATTCTTCTGGCCACCCCTTTACAGACAACTCTACATTCTTGATGGGGGCTGACTCCTGTCATCGAGAAATGAGGTAGATGTCTACCAAGCTCCCTCTGCTTAGCCTATTTGAGACACTGTTGCTTGGACAGCTTGTTCCAATTAAGTGTTGTTCCCAAGAATAACATGTCTTAAATTCCATCTTGTGAGGGGACTTATGAATTCTTCAGAAGTAAATTATCTGTAAAATAGATAACTTGGAAAGCCATTTAAGTCTTTATGACAAGATTTCTGATCAGTTTCCCAGTAGTTCAAAAAAAAGATGAGGAAATTAGTGGATTCCATGAACAATCAGGCACTTTCTGAGATCTTTTCTACTGACATATTTTCAGGGCCTGGTATGTGGCAATGTTACTTGCTTGCAATGCTTTTGTAAAGAAATTTAATTCCGTGAGCATGTCGTGTTAACATAGCTTTGCTTTCTTTCGTTACATCTGAGCCTCCTAAGAAAGCTCAAGTGCAAACGTTGAATGTGCAGAGCAGATGATTTCTCCAGCTTTCAGTTAAATGACACAAATGACAAGTAAAACTCCCAGCTGATTTCGAGGTTAAAATATTTCCCTCATATCTTGGGGGGGGCGGGGTATGGCAGTGTAGCAGTTAGCATATCTTTATTACAGCGCCATCAACCTGGGTTCAAATCCTCCGACTTATGAAAGCATAACGTGGCCTTCTTCACTGTTAAGAACGTTGTGGCCTTCTTTGCTCCTGAGAAGGTTGTGACAGTGAGCTGGCATCTTAAAATCGCCGTGGGCCCTTCCAACAAATTTTCTCTCACATATCGGAAACAAGAGGGCATGCAGCAGTTTTAAGGTGAGAGATTGGTTATTTAAGGAGGATCCTAAGGGGATTTTATTTTTTTTTTACGTAGAGAATGGTTGATATCTGAAATGCACCACCGCAGAATGTGGGGCGAATCAGACACAAATCACCAATTTTAAGAGACATTTAGGTGGGCACAAATAGGCAAGGAATACAAAGATATGGTGTTCGTGTGGGCATTTGGGAATAATATAGACGAGTAAAAATGTTGGTATAGACTTGGCACTATGGTAGCAGAGCAGATAACACAGTGGCAAAGATCACCGAGTGGGTTCGGTCCCCGCTGCTTTCCGTAAGGAGTTTGTTTTCCTTTGCATGCTCTGGTTTCCTCCCACGTTCCAAAGATACATGGCCAGGGTTAGTAAGTTGTGGGAATGCTATGTTAGCGGTGGAAATGTGGTGACACTTTTGAGCACAAATAATGCATTTTCCTGTATGTTTTGATGAATATATGACAAACAAAGGTGATCTTTAGAGAATTAGGTCTTTAGATCTAATCTTCTTTAGGCAGACCAAAAGGCCTATTTCCGTGCTGTACATCTCAGACTCCTTAAAGCACACGAGTCACAGGCAGAAAATGGAAATTCTGCACAGACAGCATCAGAGGTTAGGATTGAAGCCGTGATGCTATGAAACAGCATCTTTACTGACTGCACTACAGACAGCTTCACGTGCAAGAAGTAGAGCCTCCTTTTCATTATTAAATTTAAATTAGGCACCAAATTAGATAGTGTGAATTTGATTTAAAAATATTAATGAAGAGCTACACATTTGGAAATTGGAACTCCCATAGGGATTAGAGCTTGACATATTGAAAGTACGCAATGAATATAGTACTAGTCCTCCTTTTTAAATTGTTGGATCTTCCATCCGCATACTCATCTACTCATGTTGGTAGTTGTGAGTAACGGAACAAGGAGGATTTCAAGGTTCCCTTCGAGACCAACACTTCTGGGAATGTTTTCTCCACCTTCTAGTTTTAATGGCAACAAAAGTAAGTCAAAGGCACCAGTTACAAATTAAAATTAAATCTCAGGTACCTATAGAGAAGGTATAGATAACTGCTCAGTCATACATTAGGATTCACACATAAATATTCTATAGCAGATAATTGTTTCAACAGAACTATTCATCTGATCACACACATGCTTTGTAATAAACTTCAGTGTTGAGCTGACAAAAAGATATTTGCAAATAATGAAGTTATCATTCATCAAAATTTACTACAGTGCTAATAGTTATCAACAAGGACCCCCACCACCCAGGTCATGCTTCCTTCTCTCTATTGTCACCAGGAAGAAGGGAGAGGTGCCTCAGGACTCACACCACCAGGTTCAGTAATAGTTATTACTCCTCAACCATCAGGCTCTTGAACTAAAGAGGATAACTTCACTTGCCCCATCTCTGAACAGTTCCCATAACCCATGAACTGTTCCCATAACCTTTGAACTTTTATTCCCATGTTCCAAATAATTATTGCTTATTTATTATTTTTATTGTATTTTTTTTTTCTAAGCTCAAGCTGGTAAAATCTGAGGTACAGGCATAGCCAAGCAAGTCAAGTCAAGACAAATCAAGTTTATTGTTATTTAACTACATACATGTACACTATCAAATGAGACAAAGTTTCTCCAAACCAGGGTGTAAAGCATAGTAGTATACCTCTTCTTCTTCTTCAGTTGTCCATCGAAATCCAATGACGATGTTCACTCCTTTGTTGGCGCGTGGCCAAGTGGTTAAGGCGTCGGTCCGGTGATCTGAAGGTCGCTAGTTCGAGACTCAGCTGAGGCAACGTGTGGTGTCCTTGAGCAAGGCACTTAACCACACATTGCTCTGTGACGACACCGGTGCCAAGCTGTATCAGCCCTAGTGCCCTTCCCTTGGACAACATCAGTGGCGTAGAGAGGGGAGACTTCCAGCATAGGCAACTGCCGGTCTTCCATACAGGACTACGCCCCGGAAATCTTCCAAGGTGCAAATCCATGGTCTCACAAGACTGACGGATGCCTATTAGTATACCTAACCCACATATAACCCACAAAAACATAGGAAAGTATGGATAAAATCTACAGATAAATGGTGCATAAATAATCAAACTAAAGTGCATACATTAAATATTGTAAGGTACAGAACAGATTATCTGGTGACATTTGGAATGCAGAAACAAAGAGCAAATTTGCAAATGCTGGAAATCAAAGCAACATACACACAGTGCTAGAAGAACTCAGCAGGCAAGGCAGCATCTATGGAAGAGAAACAGACACCTTTTTGGGCCAGGACCCCTCTTCAGGAATGGGGAAAAAAAGTGAGAAGTCAGAGTAAGAAGGTGAGGGGAGTGGAGGAAGAAGTACAAGGTGGTAGGTGATTGATGAAACTGGGAGAGGGGAAGTGGTGAAGTAAAGAGCAGGGAAGTTGATAGGTAAAGGAGATAAAGAGATGGAGAAGGGGGAATCTGATAGGAGAGGATAGAAAATCATGGAAGAAAGAGAAGCGGGAAGAGCACCAGAGGGAGGTGATGGGCAAGTAAGAAGATAAAGTGAGAGAGGGAAACAGGAATGGGGAATAATGAAGTAGAGCGGGCAATTACCAAAAGTTCGAGAACTCGACATACATGCCATCAGGATGGAGGCTACCCAAACGGAATATAAGATGTTGCTCCTGCAACCTGAGTGTGGCCTCATTACAAAATAAAGGAGGCCATGGACTGACATGTTGGAATAGGAATAGGAAGCAGAATTGAAATGGGCGGCTACCAGGAGATCCTGCTTTTTCTGGTGGATGGAGACAGCTGCTTGATGAAGCAGCCTTCTGTCAGGTCTCTCCGATATATAGGAGGCCACAGTGGGAACACCTGATACAGCAGATGACTCCAACAGATTCATAGGCAAAATGTCGCCTCACCTGGAAGGACTGTTTGGGGCCATGAATGGTAGTGAGTGAGGAGGTGTAGGGGCAGGTGCGGCACTTGTTCCGTTTGCAAGGATAAGTACCAGGGTGCAGGTCAGAGGGTGGGGATGAATGGACAAGCCAGTTCCATAGGGAGTGATCCCTCCAGAAAGCAGAATGTAGTTGTGGGGGGGAGGAGGGAAAGGTGTGCTTGGAATGAAATTGCAACAGGGAGTTCAGAAAGTTGATGGCCTGAGGAAAGAAACTGTCTCCCATCCTGGCGGTTCATTGGAAGAGTGGCTTCATCTTGACAGTAGAGGAGGCCATGGATAGCCATATCAGAATGGGAATGGGACGTGTAATTAAAATGTGTGGCCACTGGGAGATCCTGCTTTCTCTGGCGGACAGAGCGTAGGTCTTCACGTCCCATTCCCATTCTGATATATCAATCCATGGCCTCCTCTACTGTCAAGAGGAAGTCACTCTCAGGTTGGAGGAACAACACCTTATATTCCGTTTGGGTAGCCTCCAACCTGATGGCATGAACATTGACTTCTCTAACTTCCGTTAATGCCCCACCTCCCCTTCTTACCCCATCCCTGATTTACTTATTCCCCCCCCCCTTTTTCTCCTCTCTCTGACCCTCTCACAATTACTCCTTGCCAGCTCTCCATCTGGGCTCCCCTCCCCCTTTCTTTCTCCCTAGGCCTCCCGTCCCATGTTCCTCTCCCTTCTCCAGCTCTGTATCCCTTTTGCCAATCAACTTTCCAGCTCTTAGGTATATCCCTCCCCCTCCTGTCTTCTCCTATCATTTCAGATCTACCCCTCCCTCTACCACTCCCACTTTCAAATCTCTTACTACCTCTTCTTTCAGTTAGCCCTGACGAAGGGTCTTGGCCTGAAACGTCTACTGTGCTTCTTCCTACAGATGCTGCCTGGCCTGCTGCGTTCCACCAGCATTTTGTGTGTGTTGTTTGAGTTTCCAGCGTCTGCAGATTTTCTCATGTTTGGGTTGTACTTGAATCCAAGGGGACCAATAGTCTTGTGGGCAAGTTTACTAGAGCTGTTGGGAGTGGTTTAAACTAATATGGCAGGAGGATGGGGACTAGTATAATAGAGCTGAGGATGAGCCAGCAGGTTTACAAATAGATGATGAGTGTCATATGAATGTAAGGAAGGACAGCCGATGATTGGGTACAAATGCAGTCAGAGCAAGGAGTTAACTTGTACCACAGAGACAAAATTCGAAAGGACGAAGAATGCAAGACTGAAAGTGCTGTATTTAGATGCGCGTAGCATTTGGAATAAGGTGGATGAGCTCGTGGCGCAATTAGAGATTGGTGGGTATGACGTTGTGGGCATCACTGAGTCGTGGCTGCAAGAAGGCCATAGTTGGGAGCTTAACATCAAAGAGTATACTTTGTGTCGAAAGGACAGGCAGGAAGGCATAGGCAGTGGTGTGGTTCTGTTGGTAACAGATGGAATAATATCTTTAGAAAGAGGTGACAAAGGGTCAGAGAATATTGAATCTTTGTGGATGGGGTTAAGAAACTACAAGGGTAAAAAATCATTATGGGAATCATATATATGCCTCCAAAGAGTAGCCAAGATGTGGGGTTGAGATTGCAAAGGGAGCTGGAAAGAGCACGTAATAAGAGTAATGTCACAATCGTAATGGGAGACTTCAATATACAAAGGAATTGTGAAATAACGTTGGTGTGGGATCACAAGAGAGGGAATTTGTTGAATACTACAAGAAGGGATTTTAGAGCAGCTTGTGCTTAAGTGTACTTGGGGAAAGGCTATCTTGATTAAGTGTTGTGTAAAAACCCTGATCTTATTAGGGAGCTTAACATGAAGGAACCCTGAGGAGATAGTGACCACAATATGAATGAATTCATACTGTAATTTGAGAAGGAGAAGCGTAAATCACATGTATCAGTATTGCAATGGAATAAAGGGAGTTACAGAGACATGAGAGAGGAGCTTGCCCAGGTGGATTGGAGGAAGATACTGGCAGGGATGACGGCAGAGCAGAGATGGCTGAAGTTTCTGGGAATAGTTCACAAGGCACAGGATAGATATGTCCCACAAAAGAAGTTTTCAAATGGCAGGGGTAGGAAACCATGGCTGACAAGGGAAGTTAAAGACTGCATAAAAACCAAGGAAAGGGCACACCAGGTAGCAAAAGTGAGTGGGAAGTTAGATGATGGGGAAGTTGTTAAAATCCAACAAAAGTTAACTAAAAAAGCTACAAGAAGGAAAAAGATAAAATATGAGGGCAAACTAGCCAAAATGATATAAAACAGGATACAAAGATGTATTAAGAGTAAAAGGGAGGTGAGAGTTGATATTGGGCCACTAGAAAATAATGCTGGTGTGGTAGTAATGGGGGACAAAGAGAAAGCAGGTGGGTACTTTGTCTACACTGTGGAAGATACTAGCATTGTGCCAGATACCCGTGAGTGTCAGGGAGCAGGAGTGAGTGCCATTGCTATTACAAAGGAAAAAAGTGCAAGGAAAACTCAAAGGTATTAAGGTGGATTAGTCACCTGGACCAGATGGACTACACCCCAGAGTCCTTCGAGAGTTTGCTGAAATTAACAGATGCATTGGTCATGATCTTTCAAGAATCACTTGATTCTGGCGTGGTCCCAGAGGACTGGAAAATTGCAAATGTCACTCCACTGTTTAAGAAGGGAAGAAGACAAAAGAAATGAAATTATAGGCCGGATAGCCTAACCTCAGTGGTTGAGAAATTGTTGGAATCTATTATTAAGGATGATATTTCGGGGTACTTGGAGACTAATGATAAAATAAGTCAAAGTCAGCATGGCTTCTGTAAAGGGAAATCTTGCCTGACAAATCTGTTAGAGTTCTTCAAGGAAGTAACATGCAGGGTGGACAAAGGAGAAGCAGTTGATGTCATTTAATTGGATTTTCAGAAGGCATTTGATAAGGTACCACACATAGGCTGCTTAACAAGATAAAATCCAATGGTGTTACAGGAAAGATTCTGGTGTGGATAGCGGAATGGCTGACAGGCAGGAGGCAGTGAGTATTGTCAACAGTTTTGGGCCCCATATCTCAGAAAGGATGTGTTGTCATTTGAGAGAGTCTAGAGGAGGTTCATGAAGATGATTCTGGGAATGAAGGGTTAACATATGAGGAACATTTGGCAGCTTTAGGCCTGTACTCACTGGAATTCAGAAGTTGTGCGGATCTCATTGAAACCTATCAAGTGTTGAAAGGACTAGGCAAATGGGCATTGGAGAGGATATTTCCTCGGGGGTGAGTATCCAGAAGTAAAGCGCACAGCCTCAGAATTGAGGGTAACCTTTTAGAACAGATTTAAGGAGAATTATTTTTTTAGCCTGAGAGTAATGTATCTGTGGAATACTCTGACACAGTCTATGGTGGAGGCCAAGTGTGTGGGTATATATAAGGTGGAAGTTGATAGTTTCCTGATTGGTCAGGGAATCACAGGATATAGCGAGAAGGCAGGTGTATGGGGTTGAGTGGGATCCAGGATTGGTGGAGCAGACTCAATTGGCTGAAAGGTCTAATTCTGATCCTGTGTCTTATGGTCTTATGATAATGTGCCTGATGTCATCTGGTGTACAATGCCCATGTCTGCAATTACAAACACAAAGCTGATGTTCAAGACGTAACTGAAGACCACAGGTTATATCTTACAGAATATAAAATGAAGAACATCACTGCACAAGACAGACACTTTGGCTCACCATGTTGCTCCTAGATCAATCTAACCCTCCCCTCCCCCATAGCCATCCATTTTCCCTTCATCCATGTACCTATTGAAGTCTCTTGAACGTTCTAATGTATCTGTCTCTACCATCATCCCTGACAAGGTGTTCCATGCACCCACAACCTCTGATATCCCTCCTATACATTCCTCTAATCACCTTAAAATGATGCCCCCTTATATTTGTCATTTCTGACCTGGGAAAATGCCTCCGACTGTCCACTTGATGTATGCCTTTTACAGTATTGTACACCTCTATCAAGTCAACTCTCATCTTCTTTTACTCCAGAAGGTTAGACCTTATGAAGGGTCTCAGCACAAACTGTTGACTGTTTGCTTCCCTCCATAGAAGCTGCCTGAATGCTGAGGCCCCCCTATGAGCTACCAAAATACCAATGATCAACCACCAGGGTTTGATTCCCATCGCTGCCTGAAAGGAGTTTATCTGTCCTCCCCATGTCTACATAGGTTTTGCTAGATGCTCCGATTCTGACATCCCAAAGATTTACGGCTTGGATAGTAGGTTGTGGGCATGTTGTGTTGACACCAGAAGCGTGGCTACAATCTCGGGCTGCCTGAAGACAGCCGTTGTTGATGTGATTTGATGCAAATGAAACATTCACTGTATGTTTTCATATGTCGATATAAATTGTCAAATAAATCACATCTCTTAATCACTCATCAGTCAGTGCACAGGAAACAAATTCATAAGAACACCATTACTTGCAGATCCACTCCAAGTTACCCTAACTTGGAAACATATCATGTGTCTTTCCTCATTTCCTGGAACTCCTTGGTTGAGAGTCCTGCAAGAGTATCATCACTAGAAGGGTTGTAATCGTTCAAATATGCAGCTCATTACAATCATCTCCAGGACCGTTGGACTGTTGTGGATGGGCAGTAAATGCCAGTCAATATAGAAATCTCAGAAATGAATCTAAAAACAATCAGCACCATCTGTTTGGATCACAAAAAATTGGCAAACACCAATTTCTAGGAAAAAGATGTTTCACTGAAAAAGATGGAATTATAGAATACTTCCATTTTCTGGAAAAGTCAGAAACCACTGTTAAGTCAATTTTGGATTACATTTTCTCATGGCCTTGGAACTTACAACTTGTGGTACATCAGTCATAAGAATCTGTTGGCATCGAAATATAAGCAAACACTGACATTTTTCAGTGATTTTTTTTGGCTCCAAATAAGACATAAGGACTTGAATTGGATTTTAAACAATTTCAAAGGTAACCAACTTTCAAAGGGGTAAGTTCAAGAGAGATGCTAAGGTAGGACCATTAAGATCATATTAGATATAGGAGCAGAATTAGGCCATTTGGCCCATTGAGTTTGCTCCACCATTTCATTATGGCTGATCCAAAGTTCCTCTCAGTCCCAGCCTTCTCCCTGTATCCCTTTAGTTCCTGACCAATCAAGAATCTATCAAACTCTGCCTTAAATATGCACAAAGCCTTGGCCTCCACAGCTGCAAAGAATTCCACAGATTCACAACTCTACGGCTATAGAAATTCCTCCTCATCTCTGTTTTAAAAAGACACCCTTCTATTCTGAGGCTGTGTACTCTGCTCTTAGGCTCTCCCAACATGGGAAACATCCTCTCTACGTCCACGCTAGAAGGCCTTTCACCATTCAGTAGATTTCAATGAGGTCACCCCTAATTCTTCTGAATTCCAGTGAATACAGGCCCAGGGCCATCAAACACTCTTCATTTGACAAACCATTCAGTCCTGACAGTATCCAAAGTGGTATACCTGTTGTTGATGGGGATGGCCACAGGGGTACTCTACACTGGGTCCTTAACCTCTTTCCCCTTCCTGACTATCACCCAGTCTCCTGAGTCCTGCACCTTGATTGTAATTTCCTCTCTATATGTCCCTCACCCATTCAGCCTCCCGAATGATCCAGATTCATCCAATTACGGCTCCAACTCCTTAATGTCAATTGTTAGAAGCTGCAGCTGGATGCACTTCTCCCTGTTGTGGTTGTCAGGGGCTCTGGAGATCTCGCTGCCTTCCTACATCCCACAAGAGGAGTATTCAGCTATACTTCCTGGCATCTCTACTGTCCTAGCTGGGCAAATATAAAAAAAGGAAGGAAAAATAAAACTTAACCTAGAGCTTTTCTTTTCTGTTCTTTTGCTTTCACTGATTGAAGCCTTTCTTCATGGAAGCCTTGAAGAGCTAAAGCCTCAAGACCCCTTCCACTCAGATGACTGCTGCTGTGTTTGCCTTCTTTAGTTTGGTCTTGCTAATCAATCGCAAATGCCGATTTTGTATTCAGCAGTAGACCTGATTGAAGTCCCCTCCTCTCAAAATTATTTGATGTCCAGATAGACGGCTGATCAAGGCCCTTTCTCGCTATAGCGACCCGCTGTTCCCTTTGTACTCAGCAGTGAACCTGATTGAGGCCCCCTCCTCTCAAGACTTCCAATGTCCAGATTGGCAGCTGTTTTAAACTTTTTAAGTGGTGACTCTAAGCGTGCAGCTCCAATAGGAATCATCAAATATTCCTGTTCAGGTCTACAACAGCTGAAATCTAGTCACAGCCATGGTTACTTCAGTAAGTGGCATTGTTTTAAGACATTTAAAAAATCTAATGATTTTCAAAATCGACAGACCCAGACTGCAGGCTTGGGTCATGAGTTCAGCTCCCTAGGAAATTGGAAGCAGGAATGCTACGCCGGTCTACGGCTACGATTGAACCATAGAAGCCTTCGATGTCGACTCTCAGCTATCCTGCAGGAGAATGTATAGTCTCTGGAAAATAACATTGAAAATCTCAGAGCAAGGTTGCTGTACCAGATGGACATCAGAGACTGCTGTGCAATTTGCTTCATGGAAATGTGGCTCACCCTGCCATTTCAGATGCAGCATTGCAACTCAATGGCTTAATTATTCTTCACAAGGACAGGACAGCTCAGTCTTTTAAAGGAAGAGGAGGTGCAGTATGCTTTTTAATTAACTCTTCGTGGTGCACAGATATGGTTGTCCTGTCTCAGTCCTGCTCAACTGACCTGAAACATTTTGCATTCAAATGTCATTCATTGTATCTGCCTATGGAGTTTTCCACTATCTCCACCATCATGGTAGCGGTGTACATGCCGTCTCAGGCTAACATCAGGCAGGCGCCGGAGGAGCTGAGCACCATAATCAGCAGACAGGAAGCAACATACTTTCCCTATCGTTGCAGGAGATTTCAAACAGACCAGCTTGAAAAAGTGAACTATTGCTGCTAACTTATCATGTGTGGAACCAGGAGGGCCAACACACTTGGCCACCATTATACTACCATCAAGAATGCTATCCCTCACTCACACTTTGGAAATTCCGATCACCTGGCTGTTCATCTACTCCTAAGTAAGGGAAGAGACTAAAGACCACAGCACCAGTGATGAGGATCAAGCAGGTATGATCAAGGGAGGTGGAGGAGCGTTACAGGACTGCTTTGAGTTGGTATTCTGGGGGTGTATGGGGTGTCAGGGAGGGGTAGCACCTCTGGTGGGGGAACATGTCGCATCCTTTTCAAGGCAGTTAGTCCACCTTTGGTCCCCACCTGGCACTCAGTTCTCACCTGTGGCTCCCCGTAGCTGTTTGCATGCGACAGTGGCCACACCCCGGGCAACGGCTTCGACAAGCCGGCTAAACCAGGTGAGGGTAGCCGACGGGTCTCAAGCCCTCGGTGAGATAGGGAGTTGTCTATCCCAGCATGTGAAGACAGACTCCGGCGGACTGAGTGGACGATACCAATGGAAGGTCCAACGGTCAAGAAGGCGGTCTCTGCAAGCGTCGTGGAACGTGTAGAGCAGGACAAGACACAGAAGACGTCCTGGTCATCCACTGCGCCTAGTCCCATCTCCAGCTGTCTCGACTCTGTCTTGCCACTGGATCCAGATGGGAATTGGGAAGAGAGAGTGAGGCTGACGCTGTGCAACTCTCCCTCACTTAAATCCAAATCACGCGCTAGTCTCGACACCATCATTATGGTGTCGAGGTCCTCATCGATGTCAATGATGGACGAACAAGTATTCTGGATAATATTCAGGGCTTCATCTTCAAGTCCAAATGCATACACCACAGTTGTCATCGATATTATCAAGACCTGCGTGAATGAGTGTGTGCCTATGAGAACATATGGACAAAGCCAAACCAAATGCTATGGATGAACTAGGAGATTCGTCGTCTGCTGAAGGCCAGATCTGTGGCATTCAAGACCAGTGATTTAGAACTATACAAGAAGTCTAGGTACAATGTATGAAAGGCTATTTTAAGGGCACAGAAGTAATTCCAGTTGAGGTACAGACAGAATTGGATACTCATCCGTTCCGGTAGGGTTTGTAGGCCATTACTTCCTACCAAGAGAAACCTAACATCATGAATGGCTGTAGTAGGTTCAATGCCTTTTATGCACACTTTGAAAGGGAGAATAAGAC
This sequence comes from Mobula birostris, assembly GCF_030028105.1. Classification (NCBI taxonomy): domain Eukaryota; kingdom Metazoa; phylum Chordata; class Chondrichthyes; order Myliobatiformes; family Myliobatidae; genus Mobula; species Mobula birostris. The sequence continues at coordinate 244,874,234 of NC_092371.1, read as the reverse complement.
TACAACTGAAGAATCTGGTGACCCTGTGATCTCCGTCTCGGAGGCTGACATCAGTTGAAGAGGGTGAACACTTGTTAGGGGTCAGGACCTGATGATGTTACCTAGGAGGGCTCTTAAAACCTGTGCCAACCAACTAGCAGGAGTATTCAAGGACATTTTCAATCTCTCACTGCTGCTTTCGAAGTTCCCCAACTGCTTTAAAAGTATGCCAATCATACCAATGCCCAAGAAGAGCACTGTCCAGTGGCACTCACATCTACAGTGAGGAACTGTTTTGAGAGGTTGTTCATGGCTAGAATCAACTCCTGTCTCAGCAAAGACCTGGACTCACTGTAATTTGCCTATCACCACGATATGTCTACAGTGGATGCAGTCCCACTGGCTTGCCACTCGACCTTGGATCCCCTGGACAATAGTAACGCCTATATCAGGTTGCTGTTTACTAATTACAACTCAGTGTTCAACACAATCATACCCTCAATTATAATCAACAGGCTTCAAACCCTGGGTCTCTGTACCTCCCTCTGTAAATGGATCCTTGACTTCCTCACTGGGAGACCTCAGTCAGTGCAAATCAGAAGTAACATCTCCTCCTCGCTGACGATTAATATTGGCGCACCTCAAAGATGTGTGTTTAGCCCACTGTTCTGCTCTGTCTATACCTATGACTGTGTGGCTAGACACAGCTCAAACACCCTCTATAAATTTGCCAACAATACAAATATCATGGGCAGTATTTCAGATGGTGCCGAGAAGGCGTACAGAAGTGAAATAGATCAGCTGGTTGTGTGGTGTCACAGCAACAATCTTGCACTCAATGTCAGTGAGACCAAGTAATTGATCGTGGACTTTGGGAAGGGGAAGTTGAGGGAACACACCTGTCTTCATCAAAGGATCAGAAGTTGAAAGGTTGAGCGGTTTCAAGATCCTGGGTGTCAATATCCCTGAAAATCTAACCTGGGTCCAACATATCAATACAATCACAAATAAGACATGACAGCGGCTATACTTCATTTGGAGTTTGAAAAGAATTGATATGTCACCAACGGCGGTCTCAAATTTCTACAGATGTACCATAGCAACCTAACCTTCTACTAGGATTGCCTCTCTGACTAGAGGCTGTCACTAGTGGTGTGCCGGGGAGGGGTCGGTGCTGGGACCCTTATTGTTTGACATCTACAGTATATCAACAGTTTGGATGATAATGTGGTTAACTGGATCAGCAAATTGGCAGATGACACCAAGATTGGGAGTGTGTGGACAGCAAGGAGACTATCAAAACTTGCAGTGGGATCAGTACCAGCTGGAAAAGTGAGCTGAAAAATAGCAGATGGTATTTAATGCATACAAATGTGAGGCGTTCTACCTTGGGAGGCAACCAAGGTCAGGGAACACAGATCCATAATTCTTTAAAAGTGGCGTCACAGGTAGATAGGGTCATAATGAAAGGTTTTAGCACTTTGACCTTCATAGATCGAAGTACTGAGTACAGAAGAAGAGATGATATTTTGAAATTGAATAAGATGTTGGTGAGATGTTTGCAGTACCGTGTGCAGTTTTGGTCACCTACCTATAGGAAAGATGTAAATAAGGTTAAAAGAATACAGAGAAAATTTACAAGGATGTTGCCAATTCTGGAGGACCTGCATTATGAGGAAAGATTAAATAGGTTAGAACTTTATTCCCTAGAATGCAGAAGACTGAGGGGAGATTTGATAGAGGTATACAAAATCTTTAGGGTTATAAGCAGGCTTTTTCCCCTGAGGTAGGGTGGGACTACAACCAGAGGTCATGGAATAAGGGTGAAAGGTTAAGGGGAATATGAGGGGAAACTTCTTCACTCAGAAAGCCTTGAGAATGTGGAACGCATCCATGTGGTGGATGCGATTTTGATTTCAACATTTAAGAGGAGCTTAGATAGGTACATGGGTGGTAGGGGTATGGAGGGCTATGGTCTGGGTGCAGGGCAATGGGATAAGACAGTTTCAAAGATTTCGCATAGACTAGATGGGCTGAAGACCCTGTTTGTGTGCTGCAGTTTTCTATGACTCCGTGACTCCATATTCATGAGAAGTAAGGGAGGGATTTACATTGCAGAATCCAGAACTAATAAAATATAAAAACCCCTTTGTCATTCTCACTAAGCGTTGATACTGAAACACAGCTGTTTTTAAGCAGACTCTGCTCTGTAAATACTGAATAACGTGAATCTGGATCAAGTGATAAATCAGTGTGAAGGATGTCACACTAGTGTAAGGGGTTTCTTCCTTTATGTTACTGCGTATGTTAATCAAAATGGCTTCTTTGTTATGTTAAGTGCTGAGAAGGTCTCCAGCTAGCACTTTGCTTGGGTTATAACAGAGTAAATGAACCAATGGGTCTCCATGTTATTCTTTCTCGGGGTGATATGCTGTCTCATATGACTGGGAGCCGGGGGGTTTTGGCGGGGAGTTGGAGGAGAGATCGTGAGGACGACGGACGTGCAGGGAAAGCTCAGGCTGATCACTCCGGGTGATCCCGAGCTGCCAGTCGAAGGGGTCAGAGTGGTCCCGAAGAGGTCCCCGAGCTCCAACGTGTGAACCAAGAAATTGAACTTTGATAAGTCCGGCGCCTTTTCCATTCCTTTTTTAGTATTGAATTTCTATTAATCTCATACACTTAGTAATATCTATAAAGTGTAATTGGTAAAATGTACACTGTGTGCTGGCTGATGACTGATGTTTGAAGCTGAATCAGGTTGCAGTTGTACAGCAACCGACATCACCGGGAGACAAGGCGGGCGGCGGATGGGGTTTCCCTTAGATAAATACGAGCCAATACAGCTGAGCATTACACTAGCATAGCAGTTAGTGCAACACTGTTACAGCTTGGGTCATTCCACATTTCGGAGTTCAATTCTAGTGCTGTTATGTAAGGAGCTTGTACATTCCAATCTTGGAATGCGTGGGTGCTCCGTTTCCTCCCATTGACTAATGACTTACCAGTTAGTTGGTGAATTGGTCTTTGTAAATTGTACTGTGATTAGGCTGGATTAATTGGGTTTGTTGGGGGTTTGCAGGGCAGCGTGGCTCAAAGGCCCAGAGAGATAACCCACATTATATCGCTAAATAAAAAATAAAATAAATGAAAAATTACTTACGGCAAGTTATACAAGGTGATCCAGAGACAGGACTTCGATCTGTTCAATGTGCATATCTTTCTATCTTTCCCTTCATAGATTACTGACTCGGTCATTTGCATAAGGGATGAGAGTCAATGTTCCTGGGGATTTTCCAATTTTGCAGATTGCTCAAGTAAGGTAATTAATTTATTTTTAGAACCCTATTCAATCTTCATTTGATTAGAATAAAATGTTGAGACACAATACGTAGATCTAGTTTAATTCATCCATCCATCTGTAGATCTAGTTTAATTCACCCATCCACAGAGAACCTGTTTATTCATGGCAGCACATGCAAAATGCCAGAGGAAGTCAGCAGGCCAGGCAGCATCTGAAATGGAATAAACAGTTGATGTTTCAGGGTGACCCCCTTCATCAGGACTGGAGAAAAAAAAAGAGAGGTCAGCGTAAGAAGATGGGAGGAGGGGAGGAAGTAGAAGGCGGTAGGTGATAGGTGAAACCAGGAGAGGGGGAGGGGTGAAGTAAGGAGCTGGGAAGTTGACTGGTGAAAGAGATAAAGAGCTGGAGAAGGGGGAATCTGCTAAGAGAGGATAGAAGACCATGGAAGAAAGGGAAGAGGGAGGAGCACCGGAGGGGAGGGATGGGCAGGTCAGGAAAAAGGTGAGAGATGGAAACAGAAAGAGGAATAGTGAAAGGAGGGGGGACAGTTCCTGGAAGTTTGGGATATCGATGTTCATCCCATCAGGTTGGAGGCTGCCCAGATGGAATATAAGGTGTTGCTCCTCCAACCTGAATGTTGCCTCTTTGCTACAGGGAGATCACACCTTTCCTGGTGTTCGGTGAAGCAGTCTCCCAATCAACGTTGGGCCTCATCAATATATTGGACACCATACCAGGAGCACTGGATACAGTAGGTAACCCCAACAGACTTGCAGGTGAAGTGTTGCCACACCTGGAAGGACTATCTGGGGCCTGAATGGTAGTGAGGGAGGAGGTATAGTGCAGGTGTGGCACTTGCAAGGATAAGTACCAAGATGGAGATCAGTGGGGAGGGATGAATGGACAAGAGAGTTGTACAGGGAGTGACCCTTGCAGAAAGCAGAAAATATGTCTCTCCCAGACATGCTGTATACCATCACATTGGAAACAGTTGTTAAGTACAGCAAATGCTGGAAATCAGAAATCAGAACAGAAAATATATTAGGAAAACGCAGTCTTTGCATCATTTTTTGAAAGAGAAACCATTTTCATCCTCCAGGTCTGGGACTTCCACCACCCAGGACATGTTCTCTTCTCACACCTGCCATCAGGAAGGAGGAACGGGAGCCTCAGGACTCACACCACCAGGTCAGGAACAGTTATTACCCCTCAACCATCAGGCTGTTGTCCTGGGTGGTGAGGATCCCTGATGATGGTTACTGCTTTTGTTGAAGGGCATTGAGCCAGCTGGTTAAGCAGCCAGTCATTATACTCCACGATACAAGTTTGTCAAAGTTTTAGATGTCTTAAAGTTTTAAAGTTGGTGCTAATTCACTTGCTCAGTGTTCTTTTGTCCTTTCTATATCTTGCAATCAATAGAAAATAAGACTGGGTGGGACGTAAACTGGTTTCCCACTCGTTCCTATCTGATGAATTGGGTGACATCCAGTATGCCCAAATTAACTCTCAATGCATCTACAAACAGTAGGCACTCTATGTGGTCTGGACACCAACTGTATATTATGATATGTACACCAGACTTGTCCTACTTAGTGTAACCAGGCTGCAGTTTTACAAGGTCATTGAAGCTTTATGCACTGTTTTAAGTTTGGCATAAATGGGTGTTAATGGAAAAAGATATCCTCCATTTGTCAGGGTCCACCATGGATGTTGAGTCCTAGCTGTCTATATGGTACACAAGCCAGGGAAATATGATATGGAGAGCAAGCTGTTGCCATGTAGCAGGATCTTCCTCTCCACGAAGCTGATGAGTCCAAAGGAACAGTAGAGACTGATATAGCTTAACCCCAGCGGCTTCACAGAAGTTGCCAGTCAGAGTTGAACTCAATGTAGGACTGCCTTAGGGACTCCATCTTCAGATTTTTCCTTGCGGCTTAACACCAGAAGCTTTTCCTGTGAGTGGGTATAGTCATAAGGCAATAGGGGCTTCAGATCAGAGTTTTCCTTCTCCTAGATGATCTGCCAACCTCAGCTGATGAGCCTCATCTGCCCTAAGTGACTGGTTTTAAGGTGCCAGCAACCCACCTTTGCCTCTTCTCTGTCAGTAGTAATGGTTCTGCCGAGTTTGGTAACAAAGCCACATGTGAAGGCCAGGAGCTGAACTTGGTTGGCAGAGGCTATTTGAGATGCACACTATTGGAAGCATTGAATAGTTCATGCGTCTCTTATTCCCCCTACCACCCATGCCAACTACGACCTTAAGACATGCAATGGAAGAAGAAATGTTTGCATTGGTATAGCATCATACTATATTTCTCAGTAATGTCTCTTGGGACTTTGCTTATGATGAAGTAAAATCAGAAAATGTTGGAAAATCAAAAATATCAGAGCACTCAACAGATCAGAAACTACTCTTCGGCAGGAATGGAAAAGAGAGATCGTATTAAGTTGCAAAGTTGGGGTGGGTTAAGGATATATTCAGCAAGGGAATATCTCTGAAAAAGTGAAGCCAAGGTTGCCATGGTACTTGTGATGTTTTAGGAGTAGTGCTTGATAGATTGCTGGGGACAGATATGGAGATCACTTTGAAGCTCTGAGGGGGCAAATAAAAACTGCAAATTGCATACCAGTGATATAGCTATGTGTGATGACACTTGTGGGCTTCCACCAGCACATCCTCAGGAGTGTCAGTGATTAATGCAAGCAAAGCATTTCACTGTATGTACACAAGGAAGCCCCAAGGAAAAGTCTGAAGATGGAGTCCCTAAGGCAGTCCTACATTGAGTTCAACTCTGACTGGCAACTTCTGTGATGCCACTGGTGTTAAACTATATCAGTCTCCACTGCCCCTTTGGATTCATCAGCTTTGTGGAGAGGAGGATCCCACTACATGGGCAACAGCTTGCTCAATGTACAGTGATGCTGGAAAGTTTCTGAACCCCATAGAATTCTCTCCCTTTGTACATAACTATGACCCAAAATGGGTGATCAAATCTTCACGCAAGTGCTAAAACAAAAGAACCCAATTCGATAAATAACACAGAAAACATTATACTTGTTCATTTACTTACTGATAAAAATGATCCAAGATTATATGTATTTGTTGGAAAAAGTATCTAAACCTCTGTAATAATGCTTTCTACAAAAGCTATTTGGAATCGGGTATTCCAATCACTGAGATGAGATTGGAGGTGAGGGTTGTCAAGGTGCCTGCTCTGTAAAAAGGACACATAAAGTCAGTTTACTAACAGAATCTGCTCTTCTCAAGAAAGATCTGTTTATGCGCACCATGCCTGGATCAAAACAATTTTCAGAGGACCTTACAAGAGGAATTATGGAGATGCATGAAGCTAAGTAAGGCTAGAAAAGCATTTCTAAAGACCTGAGTGTTCATCAGGCAACAGTACAAGAAATGCTCTACAAATGGAGGAAACTCAGTTCTATTACTACTCTCCCTAGGAGTGGACATCCTGCAAAGATCACACCAATGGCACAACGTGCAATGCTGAAGGAGGTGAAAAAGAACTGAAGGGTAACAGCAAAAGACCTGCAGAAATCTCTAGAAGTTCCTAAAGGCTCTGTTCATTTGCCCACTATGAGAAAAACACTGAATAAGAATGGTGTTCATGGAGGAAACCACTGCTCTCCAAAAAAACACATTGCTGCACGACTCAAGTTTGCAAAAGGCCACCTGGATATTCTACAATGCTTCTGGGACAATGTTCTTTGGACAAATGAGACAGAAGTTGAACTTTTTTGGCAGAAATGCATATTGCTATGTTTGGAGGAAAAAGTGTACTGCACACCAACACCAAAACCTCATTCCAACCGTGAAGCACGGTGGAAGCAGCATCATGGTTCCGGGCTGCTTTGCTGCCTCAGGGCCTGGACAGCTTGTACTCATTAAGGAAACAATGAATGGAACATTGTATCAAGACATTGTAGAGGAGAATTGCAGGGAATTGGGTTGAAGAGGGGACAAAAGGATCAGCCATGATTGAATGGTGGAGCAGACTTGATGGGCCAAATGGCCTAATTCTGCTCCTATGTCTTACGGTCTTATAGGCTCTCTTTATTTAGTTTTAGGACTTACTTGAAGATCTGATCACACTTTAGATCATATTTATAAAGAAACGAGGAAAATTCTACAGAGTCACCAACTTTCTAGCACCACTGTACGTGCTATTCCCTTTCAACCGTCAAGCTCCAGAACCGGTGTGGATAACTTCACTTACCTCAGCACTGAGCTCATTCCACAACCTAAAAACTTACTTTGAAGACTCTACAACTTAAGTTTACAGTATTATTCATGTGCTTATTTATTTTTTTGTTGAATGGTTTTTCGTTTTTTCCATTGGTTGCTTGACAATCTTTCTTTGTGTGTACTTTTTCACTGATTCTATTGTATTTCCTTGTTCTACTGTGAGGAAAATGAGTCTCTATGTAGTATATAAATAAGTAACAGCATCCATTAGTCTTGCGAGACCATGGATCTGCGCCGGGAAAGTCTTCACTCTCCAGGGCGCAGGCCTGGGCAAGGTTATATGGAAGACCAGCAGTTACCCATGCTGCAAGTCTCCCCTCTCCACAACACCAATGTTGTCCAAGGGAAGGGCATTAGGACCCATGCAGCTTGGCACCAGTGTCGTGGCAGAGCAATGTGTGATTAAGTGCTTTGCTCAAGGACACAACACGTTGCCTCGGCTGGGGCTCAAACTCACGACCTTCAGGTAGCTAGTCCAATGCCTTAACCACTTGGCCACGTGCCCACACCATGTAGCATATGTAGTATATAGTGACATACTATATACATACTTTGATAATAAACTTACCCTGAACTGTGATAATTAAAACTGTATCTGAAATCATTGTACGATAGGATCTTCAAAATACTCATATAGAGCACCTGAAAATGGAGAGAACATCTCAGCTTCATATGAAGTTGCTTTCTTCTCTCAAGCACTGCTCAGGGCTGCAAAGTCAGTCTTGATTAAGAACTCCAGCTGCTGCTGCTGCAGATTTAAACCTACAATCTTCACCCATGTGATTCAAATCTACAATCCTTTGGCCAAAGGTAAGGGAACTGATGTGTGACACATGAATCTAGATTCTGGGAATGATAAGGACTCAGCAATTGAATTGAACTTCAAATTCTCCACACTTACATTATTTCCCACTGCAACAGCGGAAAGAACTAAATAGACCACGAGATCATAAGACATAACAGCAATATTAGGCCATTCAGCCCATCAATTCTGCTCCATTATTCAATCATGGCTGATTTATTATCCCTCTCAATCCCATTCTTCTGACTTGTCCCCATAATCGTTGGTATCCTTACTAATCAAGTATTAACTTACCAATTTTAGCTTTCAGTGATTTTGGTAGATGTGTAAATGATTGCATAAGATTAAGAAAAAATGCAAGGTGCAAAGAACTTTGTTCTGATTATATCAGACTTGATTTCAATAAAATCAACTCTGCCCGCCTTCAGCAACACTAAAGCACATTCCGGTGGGCTGCAAGACCAGCCTTACTCAAGGCCGATACACCTGATGGCACAACCAGGTGTTATGGTGTCTTGTAGCAGGGCTGGAGAGTCGGCTGATGAACATCAACGCTCTCCCCCCCACCCTTCATCCTGCTGGCCGTTAACAGCATTTGTCTGGGAAGGTGAGGGTCAAGCCAGACTTGATAGATCGAGACCAGACACTGGGCAGCTAGGCGGGGCATGTGATTGGAAGATGTGGCCAGAGGCTCTGCTTCCCAACTCAAATCGTGGAAACCAACGTCAGACCAGACCTTGTGCTATGGTTGGCCTCACTCCATCTCGTTTGAGGCCGACCATAGCACAAGGTCTGGTCTGACGTTGGTTACAGTGCCCTGGGAGGGTGCAGCGGAGGAGGCCTACGAGCGCAAGAAGCTGAGGTATGCTGAGCTTGCAGCCGATGCGCGACAACGTGGCTGGAAAGCAAGGGTCTGACCGGTCGAAGTAGGCCGCAGAGCATTTGTAGCTGCATCAACATCAAGGCTACTCCGGGAGTTGGGAGTGCGAGGGAAAACACAACGACAAGCGGTCAAAGACCTCTCCAGAGCAGCTGAAAAGGGTAGTCAGTGGCTCTGGATGAAGAGAAAGGATTCCATCTGGGCCCCCAAGTGAGTGAAAGGCATCTAGGGGGTGAGCCTGGGATGCCGGAGTTCACTGCTGAACCCTCCGGAGGTGTCGTGGGTCTATCAGCGAAACACTGAGGAAAGAGGGAGCCCACTTGATAACCCAGAAGATGCCACCACTCACTGGGCCACCCCACAGAGTCCAGGCAGCACATCTCAGGAGTCCTACATAACATACCTTGGGGATGGATTTCCTCACAACGGTGCAAACATATAAGGAATTAGTTGTTAGGTGTGTAATAATAAGTCTAATTAGCTCACAATAACACTGTTATAGAATACATCACTGGCTCTCTCCTCTGCTTTGACCTGCAAGGTGAACGTCTGGCTGTTATTTATTGATTACAGCTCTGCATTTAACATCATCATCTCCTCACTACAAATAACCAAGGTTTAAAACCTAGGCCTCCGTCCTTTTCTCTGCAACCAGATCCTTCCTGAATGCATGACCACAGTCAGTGTGAATCAATAATAACATCTCCCCCTCATTGTCCATCAACACAAGCACTGCTGAAGGACGTGTGCTAGCCCACTACTCTACTCTCTCAACACTCGTGACCGTATCTACTTTTGGTGATTTTTATTAACGACCTGGATGTGGGGCTAGAAGGGTGGGTTGGCAAGTTTGCAGACGACACAAAGGTTGGTGGTGTTGTAGATAGTGTAGAGGATTGTCAAAGATTGCAGAGAGACATTGATAGGATGCAGAAGTGGGCTGAGAAGTGGCAGATGGAGTTCAACCCGGAGAAGTGTGAGGTGGTACACTTTGGAAGGACAAACTCCAAGGCAGAGTACAAAGTAAATGGCAGGATACTTGGTAGTGTGGAGGAGCAGAGGGATCTCGGGGTACATGTCCACAGATCCCTGAAAGTTGCCTCACAGGTGGATAGGGTAGTTAAGAAAGCTTATGGGGTGTTAGCTTTCATAAGTCGAGGGATAGAGTTTAAGAATCGCGATGTAATCATACAGCTCTATAAAACTCTGGTTAGGCTACCCTTGGAGTATTGTGTCCAGTTCTGGTCGCCTCACTATAGGAAGGATGTGAAGGCATTGGAAAGGGTACAGAGGAGATTTACCAAGATGCTGCCTGGTTTAGAGAGTATGCATTATGATCAGAGCTTAAGGGAGCTCGAGCTTTACTCTTTGGAGAGAAGGAGGATGAGAGGAGACATGATAGAGGTGTACAAGATAATAAGAGCAATAGCTAGAGTGGATAGCCAGCGCCTCTTCCCCAGGGCACCACTGCTCAATACAAGAGGACATGGCTTTAAGGTAAGGGGTGGGAAGTTCAAGGGGGATATTAGAGGAAAGTTTTTTACTCAGAGAGTGGTTGGTGCGTGGAATGCACTGCCTGAGTCAGTGGTGGAGGCAGATACACTAGTGACGTTTAAGAGACTACTAGACAGGTATATGGAGGAATTTAAGGTGGGGACTTATATGGGAGGCAGGGCTTGAGGGTCGGCACAGCATTGTGGGCCGAAGGGCCTGTACTGTGCTGTACTATTCTATGTTCTATGTTCTATGTATGGCTAAGCACAGCTCAAAATGCTAATTATAAATTTGTTGATGCTACCACTGCTGTCGGTAGAATATCAGATGATAATGAGGTGGCACGCAGGAGTGAGATAAATAGATAAATAGGCTAGTTAAGTGGTGTTGCAAAAACAATTTCACACTCACACGCAAGACCAAACAACTGATTATGCACTTCAGGAAGGGAAAATTGGGAGAACACCATCAGTCCTCATCGAGCGGTCAATGCTAGAAGTAGTGAACTGTTGCAATATCCCAGGCATCAGCATCTCAGAGGACCCAACACATTGATGGAATGCGACACACCAACAGCAGTGCTTCATTTTGTGTTTGTAAATTCTTACAAATTTCTAAAGATGCATGGTGAAAGGCATTCTGACTGGCTGCATCATAACTTGGTGTGGAGCCTTCAATACACAAGATCAGAAAAAGCTGCAGAGGGTTATAGACTCAGCCGTCTCCACCATGAGCACAATCCTTCCCGCTATCAAGGACATCTTCAAGAGAGGGAGGCATCTACCATTAAGGACCTACAGCATCTAGAACATGCCCTCTTCTCATTACTACAGTCAGGGAGGAGGTACAGATGTCGGAAGGCACACACTCAATTTCGGGCCGAAATGTTGAACTCCAGCTTTTTGTGTGTGTTGCACGGATTTCCGGCATCTGCAGATTTTCTCTTGTTTGTGTGGTTGTTTACTTTGCTTTATCTATTTTAATACTGTATGTGTAACTAGTTGATACACAAGTGTGTGGACCGAAATTAAGCTGAGATTGTAAGAGCAGGATTTTAATTCATTTTGTTATTTATATTTTCATGCCCTCTTTCTGCATTAAAACAAAGAAAAGAATTCAAGACCTGAGAAATTATTAGTTGTCCTGAGTGTGTATTCTTCCCGGGCTACAAAATATATGTTCTATAAAAAGAACATGCAAACAAATTCGGAGGAGTAAACCAGACAAGCCAGCTCAGCTATTTGATGAGATAATTGCTGGCCTAATAGCAGTCTGAACTCTGCATTTCCATCTATCTATGGCAACTTTGCATCCACTTGCCTGTCAATGGGTGACACAGTTAGCACAATGCTTTACAGTACAGGTGACCAGGGTTCAATTCCCACCGCAGCCTCTAAGGAGTTTGTATGTTCTCCCCGCGACCGTGTGAGTTTTTTCCAGGTTCTCTGGTTTCCTCCCACAGCCCAAAGATGTAATGGTTGGTAGGTTGATTGGTCATTGTAAATTATCCTGTGATTAGACCAGGGGGATTAAATCAGGGGACTGCTGGGTGGTGTGGCTCAAAGGGCTGGAAGGGCCTACTTCATGCTGTATCTCAATAAAATTAAAAAAAAATAATGCTGGAAAAATATTCAAGGTAAGTTTCTAAGAACTATCGGCCTCCTGAGAGACGATCAGATGACACCAAATTCTACTATGTGGTAGCGTTGCCCAGCAACTCTTTGTCTCTGAGAGTAGTGACTCTGCTTGAACACAATAGATACCGATCACCGAAAACTCACCTTTTACAGACCTTTGGACCATCAGAGTCTGAGTGTGCCAAACAGTTGCTCTCCTCGCCTGGCTTTGCCAATGGTAAATCTTCAGACCTAATGGACCACGTGCTGTCCCCCCTGAGAAATCACCATCCTTGTTTTCTTTTAAAAGAACTCCCTGCAGCAAATGCCTGATCGAGTTTGCATTGCCCTCACTAATGCACCCGGGAAGGACTATTGGAAGCTTGCTAAAATGGCTGATGGTTGACTCTCAGCCGGGCAAGCACTGCATCATTTCTCCTCCTTTCTCTACCTCAATAAGCCTGGTCAGCAAGGCCCCCAACACAAGGACACCCGTGGCTGCGAAGTAGATGATGCCAGTCCTGTGCTTTTACCACACTCGCCTTGGTGCGAACACTGGAAGTACTGACCCCCTTGCAGCTTCAATCGTGCCTGCGCATCGGGGACATCAGAGGTCTATGAACACCATGAATTCCAGCTCCCTTTTGCCGCCTGCTATCGGGGACTCGGGAGTTGATCGGGACTTGAGACTTTTTTTTTACCATGCCCATGGTCTGTTCTTCATCAAGTTATGGTATTGCTTTGCACTGCTGTAACTATATGTTATAGTTAAGTGGTTCTGTCAGTGTTAGTCTTTGGTCTGTCTTGTTTTCTGTGATATCACGCCGGAGAAACATTGTATCATTTCTTAATGCATGTATGCATTTCTAAATGACAATAAAAGAGGACTGAGTGTTCTCATAATCTAGATTGTCCAAACATTAGGCCGTCTCCGCCCTAGGACCCGGGCCCAGTTGTTTTGATAGGCTCTGCACCTGGACTCCGCTGTGATTGTGGTGTGTCCTCTGAATGCTTGGCTTTATATACTTACCAATCACCACCATCAACTGACGATGTCTCCTCGCATGGTGATGAAACATTTGTAAGTAAATTGCCAAGATCGGAGAACAACTCAACCCAACCATTAGCCACTCAAGCTATACGTCTTCCAAAGATACTGTTTTGCCCAACACTGTGGTAACATGTGGTTATTTGAGTGACTGTCACCTTCCTGTCAGCTTGAACCAGTCTGGCCACTTCCTCTGACCTCTCTCATTAAGACCATAAGAAAAGACCATAAGACAAAGGAGCAGAAGTCGACCATTCGGCCCAATGAGTCTGCTCTGCCATTTTATCATGAGCTGATCCATTCTCCCATGTAGTCCCACTCCCCCGTCTTCTCACCATAACCTTTGATGCCCTGGCTACTCAGATACCTATCAATCTCTGCTTTAAATACACCCAATAACTTGGCCTCCACTGCCACCCGTGGCAACAAATTCCATAGATTCACCACCCTCTGTCTAGAAAATTTCCTTCGCATCTCTGTTCTGAATGGGCGCCCTTCAATACTTAAGTCATACCCTCTCGTACTAGACTCCCCCATCATGGGAAACAACTTTGCCACATCCACTCTGTCCATGCAAGGCATTTTCACCCACAGAACTGCCACTCACTGGATTTTGTTTTTGTTTTTCACACCGTTCTCTGGAAACTCTAGGGACCGTTGACATGATAATGTTGACCGATCAGCAGTTTCTGAGACACTCAAACCACCCTGTCTGGCACCAGCAATCTTTCCACAATCAAAGTGGCTTAGACCTAATTTCTTCCCCATTCTGATGCACGGCGAAACACTTGACCATGTCTGCATGCTGTTCTGCACTGAGCTGTTGCCACATGATTGGCTGATTAGCTATTGGCACTAACGATGTACTTAATAAATTTGCCACTGAGCGTATGTTCCCATAACTTATAAACACGTGAGCTAGGGTAATAAAATGATGACTAGATTGGTTTCTTTAATGAGTCCTTCTTCCTGGTGGACAATAAATCCCTTGGAAATATTGCAGCCACCAATTTCTGTGGCTCCTCATAAAAGCTGTGTAAATTTTTATGTTAACAAACTAATGCTAATTATTAATACTTTGCAGTAATTGCCCTTGTTTTCATTCAAAATGCTAACAAGATTATCCGCATTAGAAAAACAGCATTCAATGTGCATGCATGAGAGCTGTTTTATTAAAGTCTGTGTGGTAATCAGCCAAAAAGGAAAAGCTAATTAATGTGTCTCCTTCCACACACTGTCAAGGAACAAAACGCTAAATGGTCCTTTGCGTAATTACTTAGCAAAGTGTGTCATAAACAAGTTAAAGTTAACAACTTTAACCTTTTCAACACTAATTTGCATATATAAAATTCAGCTCAGACATCCACTTATTTAAATTGCGTCCAGCACTTATCTTCAGAAATTTATTTGCAAAGTCATGTTCCTTTCGCTTTCATGTCCCTATCAGCAGGCTGGCTGCGTTTTTATGCAATGAGGATAAACTTGAAGTGCGGTGGTAGTTCAGTTCTGGGCAGTGGGGTTTAGAAATGAAGTACAGAGATCAAACAGTAGCTGCCATCACCTGGATTGTTACGGAACTGAAATACTTGACAATCTCACTGAGGGAGTTTCCCTTGATTAGATTTTTTCTTGAGTAGTTGCAGCTTCAAGCAATGATTAAGTGTATGTTCGAGTAGCTAACGTGGAGAATGTGGTAGTAGCAGATCACAGATTGGAGCCCTTGGGAATGATCACTAGCTGGCCATGGATGCAAATTCCGATTCCGATTCCGATTCCATTTCAGATACAGATTCAAATTCAGATATGGATTCAGATCCAGATCCAGATCCAGATCCAGATTCAGATCCAGATTCAGATTCAGATCCAGATTCAGATTCAGATCCAGGTCCAGATTCAGATTCAGGTCCAGATCCAGATTTACTTATCATATGCACATCAAAGCACACAGTGAAATGTGTCATTTTTATGAACAACCAACACACTCAAGGATGTGCTGGGGGCAGCCCAAAAGTGTCTCTACATGTTCTGGTGCCTAACCAGCATGCCCACAAAGTTCAGTAGAATAATGCAAGCAGCAGCAACAACAACAACAACAACAGCAGAACAAAACAACAACCAAAGCAAGCCCCTTCACTCCCAACTCCCAAAACCTTTCATTACAGTTTCTGCCCACTCTCTTGGCTGTCCCGATGATGGGTCCCAGCCTGAAACATCAAATATTCATTTCTCTCTGCAGATGCTGCCCTACCTATTGACTTCCATTAACATTTTGTCAGTGTTGAGGCAGGATGGAAGAAAAATAGAGCGGGACGTAAGATATATCATGGACTAGGTTAAAAGGTCGGCACAACATTGTGGGCCAAAGGGCCTGTACTGTGCTGTAATGGGCTACGTTCTAGGTACAGAATCAGACTTCTGATTCTAGAACATAACAAATAG
This sequence comes from Mobula birostris, assembly GCF_030028105.1. Lineage (NCBI taxonomy): Eukaryota > Metazoa > Chordata > Chondrichthyes > Myliobatiformes > Myliobatidae > Mobula > Mobula birostris. The sequence continues at coordinate 244,858,411 of NC_092371.1, read as the reverse complement.
TGGATATTTAGCCTATCCAGTTGACAGTCTCTCTCTGAAAGGGCAAACAACTCCCTAGTCCAACCACCTTGTATCTTTTTTGTATCCTAAAACAGTCTGCTACAATACCATCACTTTACCAGCATACATTCAATGAATTTCTCAGCTTTGTGTTTTTCAACAGGTTTGGAATAAGTGAGGGCAATTTTCTAACTTACCAAATAAACATTCAACCAATTACTTCATAATCACTTTCTTTAAATTTTTTACAAAAGATGTTTAACATTTTATAAAGAGAAAGCCTTGATAAAATCCAGACGCATTCTGATGTGAACAAGTTGGTTCATATCAGCACTGAGACTGTGTTTCAAATACCTGGAAAGTAATCAGAAGAAGAAAGTGATTTTATCAACAATAATCTTACAAGCAATCTTCAGAGGCCATTTGTAAAGTACTAGAATCTTGAACCGATTTCTGTTACTTTGTGAGTGCAATGGCTTTCTATCCCACTGAGCCAGGTTACCCAACTCGACAACTGGCACACTTTTATTTGCCTATAGAAGCAGCTCTTTCTTCATTAGTGATGATGGGATAACAGAAAATATGGTTTGATATTGTGTTGTTAATGGTTCAATAACTGTTATCTCACCTTGCAGACTGCATTGTTTCTAACAAGCTTTTGTTTCTATGCTTAAAAAACCATCTATAGAATAGATTTTCATCATCCCAACAACTGATGAAGGAAACATGGAGATTAAATGATCTCTTTTTTCATGCTTCTTGTTATCTTGACTTATAACCACAAGGTGAGAAAGAAAGATAAATTTAAACTAAACAGAATGGTACTTGGCATGTTAAACTGGTCATGTTCTTTTTCACCTACTCCAGATTTTCCTTTTATCATCCCAAACCTTTGACTTAAAAGCGATGAAGCATGTTTTGATGGCTGTGGATAGAAGCACATTTTTGTTTAGAGTCATTGAAACGTACAGCACAGAAGCAGGCCCTTTGGCCCATCTAGTCCATGTTGAACCATTTAAACTGCCTAAACCCATCGACCTGCACCAGCACCATAGCCCTTCATATCCTTACCATTGATATTCCTATCTAAATACTCTTAAACGTTGAAGTCGAGTTCACATGCACCACCTGTGCTGGCAGCTCATTCCGCACTCTCACAACCCTCTGAGTGAAGAAGTTTCCCCTCATATTCCCCATAAACTTTTCAGCTTTCACCCTTAACCTATGACTTCTGGTTGTAGTCCTATCCAATCTCAGTGGAAAAAGTCTGCTTGCATTTACCCTATCTATACACCTCATAATTTTGTGTACATCTATCAAATCTCCTCTCAGTCTTCTAGATTATGAAGAATACAGTCTTAACGTATTCAATCTTTCCTTTTAACTCAGGTCCTTCAAACCCAGCAACATCCTTGTAAATTTTCTCTGCACTCTTTCAACCTTGTTTACATCTTTCCTCGAGGTAGGTGACTAAAGCTGCTAACAATCCTTCAGAACAGGGCTCACAACACTTATACAACTTCAACATTGCATCAGATATCCTGTACTCGGTACATGGATTTATGAAGGCCAATGTGCCACAAGCTTTCTTTATGACCCTGAAAACATGGGATGCCATTTGATTTAAGTCCACAAGTTTAAATGTGTTTCATTTTTTTTTAATGTGCATGAGTGCACAAGTGAATTAATAGCAGGAATAGGACCCTCACGCCTTTCAATCTTCTCCACTATTGAATAAAACCATGGCTGATCTAATAGACACAAAAATTCTGCAGATGCTGGAAATCCAGAGTAACACAGACAAAATACTGGAGAAACTTAAGCAACACAGGTAATATTTATGGAAAGGTATAAAGAGTTGATCTTTTGGACCGAGACCCTTCATCAGGACTGATCTAATTGTAAATTGAAATCTGAATTCCTGACTGTAATGGGCTGGGTTGGTCAGTTTCAAACCAATTTGAGTGTCCAGGAGATGTGGTAATAAACGTACAAGCACAACAAAGAAACTTAAGATTAACTTACTATCATAAAACAGAAAGCACAAATAAACCAGACAAAATACTATGCAGTAAGTTACAAAGATTTCCACAAAGATTTCAGGGCTTCTTAATCACTTGATAGTTGCTGTCATCAGGGGAGCTCCGAATTCTGACTCACTCGTGAAGCCGCCCCTTGGTCGTAGGCACCAATTACGATTTCCGGCCTTCAATGGAGGTGTTGTAGATAGCCTGGAGGTGTGTCAGGGGTTTCAGCAGGACATCAATAGGATGCAGAACTGGGTGGAGAAGTGGCAGATGGAGTTCAACCCAGATAAGTGTGAAGTGGTTAATTTGGAAGGTCAGATTTGAAGGTTGAATATAGTATTAAATGTAAGACTCTTGGCAGTGTGGAGGGTCAGAGAGATCTTGGATTCCATGTCCATAGGACTCGCAAAGCTGCTGCGCAGGTTAACAGTGTTGTTAAGAAGGTGAAAGGTATGTTGGCATTCATCAACCATAGGATAGCTTTCAAGAGCTGTGAGGTAATGTTACAGCTATATAAGACCCTGCTTGGAGTACTGTGTTCAGTTCTGGTCACCTCACTACAGGAAGGATGTGGATGCTATAGAGACGAGTGCAGAGGAGATTTACAAGGATGTTGCCTGGATTGGGGAGCGTGCCTTATGAGAATAGGTTGAGTGAACTTTGCCTTTTCCCCCGGAGCGACGGAGGATGAGAGGTGACCTGATAGAGGTGTGTAAGATAATGAGAGGCATTGATCATGTGGATAGTCAGAGGCTGTTTCCCAGGGCTGAAATGGCTAACTTGAGGAGGCATAGTTTTAAGGTGCGTGGAAGTAGGTACAGAGGGCTAAGTTTTTTACACAGAGATTGGTGGGTGCATGGAATGCATTGCCGGTGGAGGAGGCGGATGCAACAGGGTCTTTTAAGAGACTCTTAGATAGGCACATGGAGCTTAGAAAAATAGAGGGCTATGCGGTAGGGAAATTCTAGACAGTTTCTAGAGTGGGTTACATGGTTGGCATAACACTGTGGGCCGAAGGGCCTGTAATGTGGTGTAGATCTCCATGTTCAATGTTCTATGTTCAAATAAAGTCCAACAAAACCAGGGAAAGGCATCTCAATAAATACAAGTTTTACAAGTGTAGATCCACAAGGCAGTCAAACTCTTCGGTCTTTCGTTCTCATGCTGTTAACCCAGCCAAGTTTATTTCAATTAAGCAACATGTACGTTCCTTAACACCGTGTTCAGTATAGCCATATAAATTAATTAGACACTTTAATCGTCACTCCCAGTTATACCGGCAGCACCCAACATTCCTTTGGACTTACAAAAGAGTATTAATATTATATACGCGACCAAACCAAATCCAAAAATGAATCCATCTAGCTAACTTTATAGACATCACGCTTCAATGGTGCCTGAGACTAAGGAAGGATCTATCAACCCAGCTCTCAAAGTGACCAACAGACATCTCATTATTAACAGACCTACAGTGCTTAGCTTGTACAAACATCCTGCAGACATTACTCACTAACAGACATTCCATAGACGTTAACAGACCGCACCTCTAGGAGTTCAGAAAGAGTTAAATTGTCTTTTCACCCTGCAGACATTCATCTAATGTTTTACAAAATTTAAAATAACACCATGACTGCCCCTGTTAAACTTACACCTCCTTGCATAGCAAGGATTTATCTACCTCTAACTTAAAAAGTGTTTGGGCGCATAGCTTCCACTGTTATTTATGGAGAGATGTTTGGATGCTCACAACAATTTGTGAGAAAAGAAGAGGTTTAGAAGGAGACAATGGCGCCTAACGGTGACTCCTCTGTTTGAATCTTTGGAAACAGCTCTATTTCCATCTTTAATATCTCTATTTATCCCTTTCAGGGTTGTTTTGAAGACCCTGACCTGGAGTTACACACTGACTTCAGTTCTTTGCGGGACTGGGACCCGCTCTCAGGGTTTCATAACTGGCCATTATTTGACATGCCTAGGGCATGGCCTAAAAGCTTAGCTCGCCTTTGGAGGGCCAAGATCTCGTGGCTCTGGAGATGGACAGATCGAAGGTCAGTGTCGTGGCCAGAGATAGGTGTGTCGTGGGAGTTGGAGCTGAGTTCTTTGGGCACAGAGCTCGGAAAAAGCGATGTAACAGACTTTTAACATTGTAAACCAGTGAGTTGTTTGTTATGTCTCTTCTCTTGCTGTGAAACAGAGATACCTTTTTCTCCCTTATTAGAGAGAGAGAGAGCCTGTGGTACATCGAATACTGGGTGAATGAGTAGTCTTTGGGGTACTGCAAGTTTGTGTCTTTACTGTTGCTTTGCTGCATGCTTAAAGTTCTCGGTGGTGGGTGCCAATGTTTTTTTTGCTGGTGGGGGGAGGAGGGATTGTTGCTTGCTGCTGCTTACATGCGGGAGGGGGAAGCTGGGGGGGGGACCTTTGAGTTCCAACATTTAACTGTCTTTCATTCTTTAGGGCACTCCTCTGTTTCCATGGGTGTCTATATTTGTACACCTTTCTCTGACATTAAATGTACCTTTGAAGTCTTTGAGAAAAACATCTAGCACATCTCTCTTTTAAGTGGGCAACATCATATTTTTAAACAGTGACCTTTTGAACCTAGATACTCCCTCTTCACATCCATTTTGCCAAGCCAAGAATCCTTCCTCGTCGTAAAAAATTAAAATGTATTTTTATTTCATATTTACAGTAACTTAACTTTTTATCCCACTGTATTTATGTTTCATTAGAGGTTTGAGGAGAATTGGTACGTCACTAATGACACTCACGAATTTGTATTGTGGACAGCGTTCTAACTGATTGCATTACATATGGTGCGGAGGAGCCACTGCACATGACTGGAAAAAGTTGCAGAAAATTGCAAACTCAGTCATCTCCGGCATGGGTACTAGCCTCCCTAGTATCAAGGACATGTTGAAAAGGTGATACCTCAATAAGGTTGCTCCACACTTGTGGAAAAGTATCCCTGAGCATCCAGAACATCGCTACCATTAAAGAGGGGATACCAGAGTCCAAAGCCACACACTCAGTGCTTCAGGGACAGCTTCTTCTCTTCCACCATCAGATTTCTGAATAGAAAATGAACTTATGAACACTACCTCAGTGCTTTTTCCTCTCTTTTTGCATTAATTTAATTTAATTTTCTCTTTTAACATATATACCTACTGTAATGTATATATAGGCATCTGTTAGTCTCGTGAGACCATGGACTTGTGCCTTGGAAGGTTTCCAGGGTGCAGGCCTGGGCAAGGTTGTATGGAAGACCAGCAGTTGCCCATGCTGCAAGTCTCCTCTCTCCACGACACCAATGTTGTCCAAGGGAAGGGCATTAGGACCCATACAGCTTGGTACCAGTGTCGTCGCAGAGCAATGTGTGGTTAAGTGCCTTGCTCAAGGACACAACACGCTGCCTCAGCTGAGGCTTGAATTAGCGACCCTCAGATCACTAGACCGACGCCTTAACCACTTGGCCACGCGCTAACATTACTGTAATGTACATTTTATGTTATTACATACTGCTGCCACAAAACAACACTTTTCACGATACTGATATTAAGCCTGAGTCTGATTCTGACCTTATCTTTATCAATCCAAGGGTTCCCAACCTGGGATCCTTTGAGCTCTTGCTTACTAACATTGGTCCAGGCATGAAGAGCTTGGCAACCTCTGCAAGCTCCAGAAGATAGAAGCCTAACCTATCCTGTCTTTCCTTGTAAGGCATTCTGCCCATTCCAGGCATTTCCCTAATAAACCATCTTTGAAATGCTTCAAGTTCAAATCATTGTCATCTTTCTGTATGTATATATAACCAAACAAAACAATGTTTCTCTAGACCACGGTGTATCCACAAAACATATATTACACACAACACAAAAAAACAAAATGTTACCACAAATATAATATAACTGAAAGTGTGTGTAGTGCACAGCACAAGTAAACAATGAGCAACTTCGATTGTGATATCATTCTTCCTTAAATAAGAAGACTCATACATTACATAATATTTTGTTGGTTCCCTTCATTACCTTTGTATTTGCATGCTAAGTGTTCCTGAATTGTGATCTGGAATATTTGCCTACTAAAACCTTTATATAGTTATGCTCTACATGTAAGCAAGTTGAGTGGAACTATTTTTCAAGAGTTACATTGATTAGAGTCATGGAGTCCATAGGAAACTACAGCACAGAAACAGGCTCTTTGAAACATCTAGCCCATGCTGAGCCTTTTAAGCTGCTTACTCCCATCAACCTGCACCAGGACCATAGTCCTCCATATCCCTTCCATCCAAATTTCTCTTAAACATTGAAATCGAGCTTGCATGCACAACTTGTGCTGGCAGCTCATTCCGCACACACACAAACATCTGAGTGAAGAAGTTTTCCCTCATGTTTCCCTTAAGCTTCTCACCTTTCACCTTTAACCCATGGCCTCTAGTTGTATTCTCACCCAACCTCAGTGGAAAATCCAGTTGAATTTCCTGGTTCTTTAGAATCATTTTAGATTTTTTGCATTTTATTACAATTTGTAATTTTAAAATGCCTCATGATATATTTAGAGAAGCCATCACATCTGATTAGCTTAATCTTCAAAGATACCTCTGCTACAGTTTGTACAATTTCCCTAATAGGGTTTTGCAAAACTCTGAAATGAAGTTTAGGGTGTCACACCTAATATGATGCTCTGCAGCTCAGTGTGTCGGAGCTCAGAGTTCAATTCTGGCGTCCTCTCTCAGAGAGTTTGTACGTTCTTCCCCTGTGAATGTGGGTTTCCTCTACGTGCTGTGGTTTCCTCCCACAGTCTAAAAATGTGCCTGTTAGTAGGTTCCTTGGTCATCATAAATTGTCCTACGTGTAGGCTCGTGTTAAATAGGCACATGGCTGGGCAGTGCAGCTCGGTAATCTGGAAGGGCCTGTTCTGTGCTCTATCTCTGTGTCTGTGAAACCTTGGTGGAAGAGGTATCCATGAAAAGTTTTTCAGAGAGCACCGAAAGACATTATCGGGGATCAAAACCTATGCTGGGTGATGCAACGCCATAAGATACCCAATGAGAGAGACGGGAGGAGACAGTCGATACTAGTCATCAGTAGATGGGTTGATGTGCAGCAAGGCAGGTGGGCCAGAAGGTACTGTTCTACGCTGCATCCCTAAATAAATAAAATAAATACTTTTGCAGAATGTTGGTCCAAAGCTCTGAATTTGGCAAAATTGACTGGAAAGGTAATTTTAATTTATGACCTTTGGCATACGGCCTAAATCCATCCTGTGTTTTCCAATTTCTTTGGTCTGGATCCAGCAATGATTATTTGCATAACTATTGTTTTTGGCTAGAAAGTAATATATCTCTTTAAAAATAATGTTGAAGATTCAATAAATCTTCTCGTGATATATTTACAAAAACTCAATTTGCTCATAATAGATTGTTTAGCTTAAACTCATTAGATTGCCTAATAATTGCAGCTAATTGTAATCAGTTCCTCATGAGTCGTATTAGAATTCCATCTGGCTAATCAACAGGAACAGAATTCTTCAACTTGCTCCCCTCGTACTTCTACTGTTCTGCCACAATTGATCAGGAGTACATGATGCAAAGTCCTGAATTACATGTGTAACTGATAAAATTGATGATGCTGCTCTGGCAAAGCCTTTGTATCCATCTGTTATATTTTACCCTTTTAACCAATGCTTCTAAAAATAGCAAGGTAATCATTTTTCATGATGGTTATCTCAGATTCATTTTGAAGTCTTTTGGAAAGCAACACAAGCAATCCAAAGTATTCAGAATATTTCAAGGCTTGGGTTCTATATTTTCGGTGGTTTGCAAACAACGTGCGTTGAATACTTTATGGTGGGTTTACTCTCGGAGTTTTATTACTGATAGAGATATAGTGCAGAGTTGGCTCTTCCAGCCTATGAGCTGCATCACCCAGCAAGCACCCAATTTAATCCTAGCCTAATCACGGGACAATTTACAATAACCAATTAACCTACAATCCGGTACGTCTTTGGACCGTGGGAGAAAAAACAGAGCCCCTGGATGAAACCCAAATGGTTACGGGGAGAATATACAAACTCCTTACAGGCAGCTGCAGGAACTGACCGTGGGTCGTTGGTACTGCAAAGTGTTTTGCTAGCCATTACACTACAATGCCACCTTCCCACAAGTGTCATCGAACATAGAACATAAGTAGCGCAAAAAAGAAACAGAAATGTAGAAGTAGTGAGGTATTGTTCATGGTCAAATGTCCATTTAGGAATCGGATGGCAGAGGGGAAGAAGCTGTTCCTGAATCACTAAGTGTGTGCTTTTAGGCTCCTCTACCTCCTCCCTGATGGTATCAATGAGAAGAGGGCACATCCCGGTGGTGGGGTTCCTTAATGAAGGACGTCGCCTTCTTGAGGCATCGCTCCATCAGATGTCCTGGATACTATGGAAGTTAGTAATGGAGCTGACTAATTTGACACATTCCTGCAACTTACTTCAGTCTTGTGCAATAGCAGCACCCCCCCCCCCCCCCATATCAGATGGTGACGCAGACAGTCAGAATGCTCTCCATGGTACATTTGTAGAAGTTTTCAAGTACTTTAGTTGACAACCCAAATCTCCTCAAACTCCTAATAAAATTTAGCCACTGTCTTGCTTTCATTACAGCTGCATCAATATGCAGTGTACAGGCTCTTTGGCCCTTGATGTTGTCCTGACTATTTAACCTACACTAAGATCAATCTAGTGCCCTTCCTTTCCTCATAGCCCTCTATTTTTCTATTATCCTTTTGCCTATTAAAGAGCTTCATAAATATCCCTAATATATCTGCCTCAACTACCACCCCATGCACTCACCACTCCCTGTGTAAAGAACTTACCACTTACATCCCCAAAACCTTTCTCCAATCAGCTTAATATCATGTGTCCTAGCGTTAGCCAAAGCCCCCTGTGAAAATATCTCTGGCTGTCCACCAATCCGAGTGTCTTATCATCTTATACGCCTCTACCTATCTTCATAATCCAAGCAGCATCCTGGTAAATCTTCTCTGCACCTTCTCTAAAGCCTCCACATCCTTCCTATAAAGAGACAACTTGCTGGAACTGTGGAGTCAAGGTAATTTATTTCCTTCAGCAAGGGGTGGGACATTTCTGTAATTCTCCATCTCAGAAGTTTTTGGAGGCAAAAGATCACTGGGGGAATTTTTAAATGAGAAAATAATTTTGATCTGTCACCGAAAGTTTCTTCAGATACACAAAGTGTAAACGAGAGGTGTGAGTGGATATCAGTCTGTTGGAAAACAATGCTGGAGAAGTGGTAATGGGGGATGGATGAGGAAATGGCAGACGAACTGGATAAGTATTTTGTGTTAGTCTTCATGGTGAAAGACTAACAGACTAGCAGTATGGTGGAAATTCCAGGTGTCATGAGTCATGAAGTGTGTGTAACTGCAGACGGTTCAAAGCAGGCTCACGAAAATTATTCCAGGATTGAATGGCTTGTCATATGCAGAGCTCTGGGCCTGTATTCAATAGAATTCAAAAGAATGAGGGGTGACCTAATTGAAACCTACCTTCAGACCTTTCAGATCTTTCCATTTCCCAAGAACTTTCTCCTAGGTAATGATAATTTCATACACCGTGTCCCCTCTAAATATTATTGGCTAGCTTATTTTTGTATTATGTCTTTTTAGTTGTATTCTGTTGGTTTTTAAAAGCTTTTAAATCCCCTAGTGGGTCCAACTTTGAGCTGCTCTAAAAAGCAATCTCATAGACACTCTAGAAACTCCCCTCCTGGAATCTAGCACCAATCTGATTTTCCCAATCAACCTGCATATGGAAAGCCCCATGACTATTGTAACATTACCCTTTTGACCTTTATTTTCTATCTCCTATTGTCATTTGTAGACCACACCCTCACTATGGATTGTGGGTCTTTTTACCTTTGCAGTCCCTCAGCTCTATCCACAATGATTCAACACAATTCCCACACTATGTCTCCACTTTCTAATGATTTGATTTCATTTTTCACCAACCGAGCAATGCTGACTCTGACTTCCGGCCTGTCCCTTCGATATAATATACATCTTTGGGCTTTAAGCTCAATGCTATTGTCTTCTTTCAGCCATAATTCAGTGATGCCTATAACATCATACCTGCCAATGTGCAACTGTTCTAATGTTCCAGCTAAAAATTATATGTTATAATTCCTTAAGACATTACAATTATCCCCAAATGCACTGTTATTGCTTTAAGTTGGTGTAATTAGCTTTCTATCAAGCTGGTGAACTGACCTGAGTTGAAGATATTCCTCACAGGAAATTTGGCCATAATGGTCTTTGCTCTACTTTTCTGCAGACACAACATTTTGCTCTACTTTTCTGCAGACACAGCATTTTGGGGAAATCAAGTCATTATAAAATTGAATGCCTTTTCTGTGGAGAGCATTCTGACAGGCTGCATCACTGTCTGGTATGGAGGGGCTACTGCACAGGACTGAAAGAAGCTGCAGAAGTTTGTAAATCTAGTCAGCTCCATCTTGGGTACTAGCCTACAAAGTACCCAGGACATCTTTAGAAAGCGGTGTCTCAGAAAGGCAGTATCCATTATTATGGACCTCCAGAACCCAGGGCTTTTCTCACTGTTACCATCAGATAGGAGATACAGAAGCCTGAAGGCACACACTCAGCGATTCAGGAACAGCTTCTTCCCCTTTGCCATCCAATTCCGAAATGGACATTGAAGCTTCGGTCACTACTTCACTTTTTTAATATACAGTATTTCAGTTTTTGCACATTTTTTTGTAATCTATTCAATATATGTAATTGATTTACTTGTTTATTTATTATTTATTCATTTATTAGTATTTTTTCTGTGCTAGATTATGTATTGCATTGAACTGCTGCTGCTAAGTTAACAAATTTCACATCACATGCCAGTGATAATAAACCTGATTCTGATTCTGATTCTAATTCCCACTCTAATAGCTTACAGTGGAGACACGTCTCTACAAAGGAGGTGTAAGGCACTGCTTCCCCCTATGAGCCTGCAGGTCACTACTGGGTAAGGCTCAGCACTTGCTTAGCAACGCCCCCCCCCCAATGCAATCAGGGTCTTGAGAAGCCATGGGAGTAGGTGGTGGATGGTCATACGAGCAGCTGATGTATATCACAGACCCTGGTTATGTGACCACTGATACCAGGCAGACAATATCTGAATTGTTTTATGCTCTATATCAGTGATTTAGATGATGGAATAGATAGCTTTGTTGCCAAGTTTTCAGATGATACGAAGGTTGGTGGTGGGGCAGATAGTGTTGAGGAAACAGGAAGGCTGCAGAAGGACTTAGACAGAAAAGGAGAATGGACAAGAATGTGACAAATGAAATACAGTGTTGGAAAATGCATGGTCATGCACTTTGGGAGGAGAAATGGATGTGCGGACTACTTTCTAAATGGGGAAATATCCAAACATCTGAGATGGAAAGGGACTTGGAAATCCTTGTGCTGAAGACCTTAAAGGTTAACCTGCAGGTTGAGTGAGTGGTGAGGAAGGCAAATGAAATGCTAGCATTCATTTCAAGAAGCCTAGAGTACAAGAGCAGGAATGTGATGCTGATGATTTATAAGGCACTGGTGAGGCCTCACCTTGAGTATTATGTACAGTTTTGGGCTCCTCATCTAAGAAAAAAATGTGTCTGCATTGGAGAGGGTTTAGAGGAGGTTCATAAGGATGATTTCAGGAATGAAGGGGTCATGAAACAGGAACGTTTGATTGCTCTGGGCCTGAACTTGCTGGAATTCAGAAGGATGAGGGGGGATCTCAATGAAACCTTTCAAATGTTGAAAGGCCTAGATAGAGCCGATGTAGATAGGTTCTTGATTGGCCACAGCATCAAAGGGAGAAGGCCAGGGAGGAGCTGAGGAGGAGAAACAAGGATCAGCCCTGACTGAATGGTGGAACAGACTCAATGTGCCAAATAACCTAATTCTACTCCTATGTACTATGATCTTATGGTCACCCATCTTGTAAAGACAATGCCCAGAAGAAGGCAATGGCAAACCACTTCTGCAGAAATATTTGTCAAGGACAATCATGAAAAGACCATGATAGCCCAGCGCATAGTGATGATGAATAGCCTTTTAGGTCAAGTATGGTGCAACAACAAGAACTGGCTAACACCTTCAGAAGGGAGAATAATTACATTATCTATTGACTTGATTAGACAGTAATATTTGGATAATTGACTATTTAAACTTTATTTGGAAAGCATCACCTGCCTTGTCAATCTTTCCAAATATCTGACAATTACACATCTCCCTTGTGCTCACTCCAGCTTAATCACTTCTTTCAGATATTCTGACTGTCACACTGAAGGTATTGCTTGAGATCTGTTTTATATGAGGTGTGGAATTAAGGTTCTAAAGTATCTTTTAAGAAATATACTCAGTGGTCAGTTTATTAGGTACAGGAGTGGAATCTGGTGTGTTTTCTGCTGCCGTAGCCCATTCATTTCAAGGTTGAAAGTGTTGTGCGTTCAGAGATACTCTTCTCACAGGAACAGCCTATTTTATGGTCTTATGGTCTTCTGCACACCACTGTTGTAACCGTGTAACATGTGGAGATTTGAGTTACCTTCCTGTCAGCTTGAACCAGTCTGGGCATTGTCCTCTGACCTCCCTCATTAACAATTCATTTTCACCCACAGAACAACTTAATGGAGATCTTTTTTGTTTGTTTTTTGCACCATTCCCCATAAACTCCAGGGACTGTTATACGTGAAAATCCCAGGGAGTTCAGCAGTTTCTGAGATACTCAAACCACCCTATCTGGCACCAATAATAACTCCACACTCAAAGTCACTTAGATCACATTTCTTCCCCATTCTGATTTTTGGTCTGAACAACAACTGAACTCTTTACCGTGTCTGCATGCTTTATGCATTGGGTTGCAGTCTGCAATGCAACACCAATGCCTTTGAATGTAAAATCCTACAAAGGGTAACGGACTCGGCCCATTACATCATAGGTAAATCCTTCCAAACCATTGAGTACATCAACATGAAACACTGTCATAGGAAAACAGGATCTTTCATCAGAAATTGCCACTATCCAGTGCATGCTCTTTCTTGCAGGTAGAAGGTACAAGAACCTCTGGACTCGCACCACCAGTTTCAGGAACAATTACTACCTCCCAGCCATCAGGCTCTTGAACAAAAGGGGATAACTACACTCACTTGCCCCATCAGTGAATGTTCTCACAACCAATGATCTCACTTTAAGGACTCCTAATCGCATTTGCATTCGCACAGTTTGTTGTCTTCTGATCTCTGGCTGATCTTCCATTGCCCTTTTCTATAGTTTTGTTGAGTATGCCCACAGGGATATGAAGCTCAGGGTGGTATATGGTGACATAGAAATACTTTGACAATAAATTTATTTTGAACTTTGTACATTACCGATTTTATTTCATACACTTCTGGGTTACAGCTCTTTTAAGTGCTTATTCACATACATTTAAAAGTGATGAGCCTTACTGTCTCGAAGCAGTGACTTCCAGATGCTTGCTAATCTTCTGGTGATGAATGCTCTCCTCAGTTCTCCTCTAATCTTTCTATCAGTTAACTTAAATTTAGTTTGCCCAAGTGATTAACCCCTCTGTTCATCTCATTTAGGTCTCTCATAATTCTTATATACAGCAATTAAAATGCCAGCTAAAACAAAACAACAGCAGCCTAGCCAAAGTCTCCACATATCTAAAACCCATCAACTTCTCTCATTCCTCCCTGTAGTATGCTAATTACACATGGTACTCTGGCTGTGGCCTGACTAATGTTTATGATCACCCTAGCACAAATATTGCTAACTTTCAGAATATGTAAACATCTTTTGGGGTAACATGGTAGCACAGTGGTTAGCACATTGATTTACAAAACCATTGACCCATATAACCATATAACAATTACAGCATGGAAACAGGCCATCTCAGCCCTTCTAGTCCGTGCCGAACTCTTACTCTCACCTAGTCCCGCCGACCTGCACTCAGCCCATAACCCTCCATTCCTTTCCTGTCCATATATCTATCCAATTTAACTTTAAACGACAACATCTAACCTGCCTCAACCACTTCTGCTGGAAGCTCATTCCACACAGCCACGACTCTCTGAGTAAAGAAGTTACCCCTAAACTTTTGCCCTTTAACTCTCAACTCAGGTTCAATTTATGCCGCTGCCTCTACGGAGTTTGTTCATTCTCTCCGTGACCATGTGGGTTTCCTCCAGGTGCTCTGGTTTCCTCCCACAGTCCAGTCCAAAGACATATCGGTTGGTAATTTAATTGGTCTCTGATCACACTAGGTTAAATACGAGGAGTGATTGATAAGTTCGTGGCCTAAGGAAGAAGGAGTCAGTTTTAGAAAACCTAGCACATTTATTTTTCAACATAATCTCCTCCTATATTTACACACTTAGTCCAGCGGTCCTGGAGCACACAGATGTTGGACCTCCAGGAAGTGTCCACGGATGGGTGATTGATAGGTTTGTGGCCTAAGGTAGAAGGAGATGAGTTGTACGGTTGTACAGCTCTTGTTAGATGCACATACAGGTCAACTCTTTGAGTGATTATGCAGAAAGTTTGAAGTGAAGAACTCATCTCCTTCTACCTTAGGCCATGAACTTATCAATCACCCCTACTGTGGACACCTTCTGGAGGTCCAAGATCCGTATGCTCCACGACCACTGGACTAAGTGTGTAAATGTAGGAGGGGACTATGTTGAAAAATGAATGTGCTAGGTTTTCTAAAATTGATTCCTTCTACCTTAGGCCACGAACTTATCAATCACCCCTGGTAGCTGGGTGCTGGGTGTTCGGCTCGAGGACTGGGAGAGCCTGTTCCACACTGTATCTCAATAAATAAACAAAATTAATGAATGCAAGAGATTCTGAAAATGCTGAAAATCTAGACTAGAACACACAAGGTGCTGGAGGAACTCAGCAGGTCAGGCAGCATCTGTGGAGGGGAATAAATAGTTGACATTTTGGCCCAAGACCATTTATCAGGACTGGGAAAGGAAGGGGTCAGAAGCCAGAAAAAGGAATCTGGGGGAGGGAAAGCAGCACAATTTGGCAGCTAATAGGTGAGACCAGGTGAGGGGGAAGATAAGTGGATGGAGAGGGGGAATGAACTGAGAAACTGGGAGGTGATAGGTGGGAGAGGTAAAAAGGTTGAAGAAGAAGGAATCTGGTCGGAGAGACAAGTGGACCATGGGAGAAAGAGAAGGACGAGAACCAGAGGAGGGTGATGGGCAGGGGAGAAGACAAGAGGTGAGGGGGGAGCCAGAATGGAGAATGGATATAAAGAGAAGGACAAGAGGGGAGAAATTATCAATACATTGGAACTGGTTCTAGCTGAGGAAGATGTTTTGGGGAAATTGAGCACCTTCTTCTGCGGAAGAAGTCTGTAGGGACCAGCTTAATGTGTTATCTCAGGGCCCACACCTCATACAAAGTAACATTCCTCAGAAGGTGGTGAATCTGTGGAATTATTTGCCAAGGACAGCTGTGGAGGCCCAGTCAATGGGTATATTTAATGCAGGAGGTCAAATGTTACAGAGAGAAGGCGAGAGAATGGGTTTGAGAGGAATAATAAATCAGCCATGATGGAATGGCAGAGCAGGCTCAATGGGCCGAATTGGCTAATTTTGCTCCAGTGTATTATGGTCTAAGTTCAATTATGTGAAAGACACTATTTAAATTAAATTCCTTTTTCATTTTGCCAGAATAAATTAGCATATTATTAATCAGTTTTGAATATATTCAATGATCATACTATCCAATCTAAGTGATATGATAAACTGAATTATAGTATTTACTTTTAATTAATTTTTAAATCTGCACTTAGAACTGCAAATAATTCCCTTATTGTGCTTTGCAGTCAATCACATGACACTATTATTCTTTAACAATAATGTCATAATGACCTCTAAATCATAAGATCATGTCATTATAGTATTGCCCTGAACTGTCATTACCATCTTTTAATTTGACTGCCCGTTGTATTCATTGTAATGTGTTTTATAGATGGTAGAAACTAAGTATATGGATATAATTTAATTCAAAACTTCAGATGATGTTCATGAATCACTCAGACTCTGCATTTATGGCCTTTGATACCATCTGAAGCTCTTGATTAAATTGAAAGCTTATTACTTGCTTGGCGTCATCTATAATTTCCTTTCTGCTCTTTGTGCAGAAAAGCACAGCTCTAAATAAAGCTACTTTTTTCTCAGCATGACAACAAACTGACAGGGTGACAGGCTGGAAGATGAGCACTTGGACAGCAAGCTGTTCACTGTTTACTGTTTGCCTGTGCTGCACACTATGTACATTTTGAATTGCATTTTATTAACTTCCACGTGGTAATATTTTTATGTACTGTGTGTGATATGTGCTTTGCAGGTATACCATGGTCCGGATGAACAATGTTTTGTTTGGTTGTACAATACTGAGCAAAAGCCTCAGGAACAATATATACCGAAGGTGTCTAAGACTTTTGCACAGCACTGTAGTAATTTTATGTATTGCACTGTACTGGAACTGCAAGAAAAAACAAACTTCATGACATGTGAGTGAAGATAAACCAGATTCTGATTTGATTTCATATGATGAAAGACTGGATCGACTAGGCTTATACTCATTGGAATTTAGAAGATTGAGGGGGAATCCTATTGAAAAGTATAAAATCCTAAAGGGATTGGACAGGCTAGATGCAGGAAGATTGTTCCTGATGTTGGGGAAGTCCAGAACGAGGGGTCACAGTTTGAGGATAAAGGGGAAGCCTTTCAGGACCGAGATGAGGAAAAAACTTCTTTACACAGAGAGTGGTGAATCTGTGGAATTCTCTGCCACAGGAAACAGTTGAGGCCAGTTCATTGGCTATATTTAAGAGGGAGTTAGATATGGCCCTTGTGGCTAAAGGGATCAGGAGGTATGGAGAGAAGGCAGGTACAGGGTTCTGACTCTTCCTTCAGTTAGTCCTGACGAAAGGTCTCGGCCTGAAACGTCGACTGCACCTCTTCCTACAGATGCTGCCTGGCCTGCTGCGTTCACCAGCAACTTTGATGTGTGTTACAGGGTTCTGAGTTGGATGATCAGCCATGATCATACTAAATGGCGGTGCAGGCTCGAAGGGCCAAATGGCCTACTCCTGCACCTATTTTCTATGTTGTTATGTTTCTATGAGTCTCTATTGTGGACTGAGAGTGGGAAGGGGGCAGGGAGAGGGGAATCATAGTTGGGAAAAGGGAAAGGGAGAGGGGAGGAAACAGGAAGCACCAAAGATATCAATAAGCCAATTGTTTGGAATCTTATCATCCTGTCTGGTGTCTTAGGGCTGGTGTGTCTACACCTGTGCCACCGTACCCACCCCTATTACTGGGGCCATTCCGGAATTTGGAGTTCTATTCCTGCACTGTCTGTAAGGAGCTTGTATATTCTCCCCACGGATCTCGTGGGTTTCCTCTGGGTGCTCCAGTTTCCTTCCACGGTCCAAAAATATACTAATTAGTAGGTTAATTGGTCATTGTAAATTGTCCTGTCATGAGGCTAGGGTTGAATCGGTGGGTTGCTGGGTAGTGTGTTTCACTGGGCTGGAGGGCCTGTTCTGCACTGTATCTCTACATAAAATAAACAAGTTGAATTTCCAAGATCCCAAAGATGTAAGGGTAAGTAGGTTATTGGTCACATGGGCGTATTTGGGCAATGCGGTCTTATTGAACTCGATAGGTCTGTTTATTTGTTCTAACTCTAAATAAAATAAAAGTTAAAATATTGAAATAAATCAATCTTAACCAGTCTGCTGTAGGAAACAATGACTGGATTTTGGCTTCTTCACAATTTTAAGAGGGAAGAGGAAGGAAAAGAAATACCAGAAGGAGGAAATGAAATTCATGCCATTAGATGGAATACAGGGTGTTGCTCCTCCATCCTGACGGTGGCCTCATCTTGGTGCAAGAGGAGGCCATGGACCAAAATGTCGGAACAGGAATGGGGATAGGAATTAAAATGTTTGGTCACCAGGAAATTCTGCTTTTGGCAGCTGGTGCACAGATGCTTTTCTCTTTCGATATTTTTATGTTTCTGCGTAGAAGAATACAGAGTACAAGAAGATATATATTACGTCAAAAGAAAAAAATAAAATGGTACCAAATACATTGTATTAAAAATACAATTACAATCACAAAACCCTGTATTCATAAAAATTAAATTAAATCGTAATATTGAAATATAATGATTTTTACAGAAAAAAAAACCTAAACCCACTACCAAAGTCAGACCTGTTAGGAAAAGCAAGAAAAAAGGGGGAAAAAACCCTTATCATATAATAAAATATATCATTAGCCACCATCTGTACTTTTGCAACAAATCAAAGGTTTTGAAAATAACTCAAAAATGGTCCCCACAATGTATAAAAGTCTTGGCTAGATTCAAAAACTGAACAACGGATCTTCTCTAAATTTAAGCATGACATAACATCACGTAAACATTGAGCATAAGTAGGCGGAACAGCATTCTTCCATTTAAGCAAGAGCGCCCTCCTAGTTATAAAAGCAAAAATATGCAAATCAGGTGTCTCCAAAATAAAGTCTTTTCCTTCAACAATACCAAATAATGTGGCCGAAGGGTTAGGCTTAAAATTTACCTTGAAAAGTACCAAGAAAGAATACTTCCTTCCAATATCTTACAAGGCTCGGACATGTCCAAGATGTGAATTAATGAAGCTTCTCCATTATTATACCTGTCACAGAAAGGAGATATATCTGAATAAAAATGAGATAGCTGATATTTAGACATGTGAGCCCTCTGAACCACCTTAAACTGTAAGGGGGAATGACAGGCACACAATGATGAAGTGTTAACCAAATTAAAAATTTCATTCCAAGTTTCCTCAGAGATTGAAGTCTGTAAATTTTGTTCCCACAGATTTTCCCAATGAGCATTTCTCATTCCTAGCAACATACCATAAATATTGGATATTGATCCATTATAAAAAGGTTTCAAATTAAAATTACATCTAATAAGTCCTTATCGGAACTTACAGGAAATGTATATAGTTGAGAACGCAGAGAGTCTCTAATTTGTAAATAACGAGAAAAGTGAGTTTTGGGTAAACTATATATAGCTGACATTGGCTCAAACGAAGGAAGACTTCCTCCACAAACAAATCCTGGAAGCATTTAATACCCAATCTGTCCCATTCTTTAAAAACTCTATCCGTCATTGAAGGTTTAAAAAAAGTATTTAGAACAAATGGGACTAGACAAGGAAAATCTCAATAGACCAAAGAATTTCCTAAATTGTACCCAGATCCTCAAAGTATATTTAACTACCAAATTTTCAGTTAGTTTACTAAAGGATAGAGGGAATGAGGATCCGAGAAGAGAAATAATAGAAAATTTATTAACAGAGTTTCTGAAGAAACCCATATCAGACAGTCCTCATGGTTAATATAATATGTCCAAAACGTAAGACAACCCCAACAGATTCACAGGTAAATTTTTGCCTCGTCAGGAAGGTCTGTTTGGAGCCCTGGATGGAAGTAAGCAGTCTGAACATGGAGAAGACTGAGGGAATCATTGTGGACTTCAGGAAGGTGCAGCTGAACCATCCCTTCTGCAAATACATGGCTCCTCCGTAAGGGCACCAAATTCCTGGGAGTTCATATCACAGACGACCTCAACAATTCTCTTAATATCACCTCCCTGAAGAGAAATGCAGAACAGCACCTCCACTTCCTGAGGAGATTGAGGCAAGAGAGACTCCCCAACCCAACTTAACTCCATTTTATAACAGTGCCATTGAGAGTGTCCTGACAAGTTGCATCTCCATCTGGTCTGGGAGTAACTGAGTGTTGGACCAGAAGTCCCTACAAAGGACTGTGAGAATGGCTGAGAGGATCATAAGGATCTACCTACCATCTGTCAGGGACATTTATCAGGAGTGCTGCGTACACTGGGCCCTGAGTATTATTATGAATCACAGCCATCCATCCAGCATCCTCTTTGACTTTCTACTATCAGGCAGGAAACTATGATGCATAAAGATAAGAACAGTTAGGATGAGAAACAGTTTCTTCCCCCAGGCTTCTGAATTCCCAGCTGCATCACTTTCAAAGGGTCAGTGGTTAATCAGTTCTGTATTTTACATTATTTAATTTATGCACTTTACTTTGTTTATTTATGTGTAATTCATTTGCCGATTTTATCCTTACTTTCATAAATTATTGTGTGTTGTGTGTACCCTGGTTCTGAGAAATGTTGTCTCATTTATGGTATACATGTAAATAGTTCAATGACAATAACTTGACTTGAAGTGGATGGGCAGGTGTAGCATTTCTGTCTCTTGCAGAGCGATGTGCCCGGAGGGAGATTAGTGGGGAGGGACAAATTGTCAAGGGAATCACAGAGGAAACAACCACAGTGAAAGGCGCAGAGCAGGAGGTAAAGTTGTGATTTGTGCTAGGGCGCCGTTGAAGATGGTGGAGGTTGTGGAGAATATGTTGGATGCAGAAGCTCACGAGGTGGTAGGTGAGGACAAGGGCAACTCTATTCCTGTTAAGGCAGTAGGGAGACAGGGTGGGTGCGGGTGTCTGGGAAATGGAGAAGATGTAGGTGAAATCAGCATCAATGATGGAGGGAGGGAAACCCAGTTCTTTGAAGAAGAAGGATATCGCTGAAGTGCTGGAATGGAAAGCCTCATCCTGGAAACAGATACATGGTAAGTGGTAGGGCATTGAAGAATGCCGTAGAACAGAGGGATCTAGGAATAATGGTGCATAGTTCCCTGAAGGTGGAATCTCATGTGGATAGGGTGGTGAAGAAAGCTTTTGGTATGCTGGCCTTTATAAATCAGAGCACTGAGTATAGGAGTTGGGATGTAATGTTAAAATTGTACAAGGCATTGCTGAGGCCAAATGTGGAGTATTGTGTACAGTTTTGGTCACCGAATTATAGGAACAATGTCAACAAAATTGAGAGAGTACAGAGAAGATTTTCTAGAATGTTACCTGGGTTTCATCACTTAAGTTACAAAGAAAGGCTGAACAAGTTGGGCCTTTGTTCTTTGGAACGTAGAAGCTTGAGGGGGGAACTTGATAGAGGTATTTAAAATTATGAGAGGGATAGATAGAGTTGACGTGGATTGGCTTTTTCCTTTGAGTGTGGGGGAAATTCAAACAAGAGGACATGAGTTGAGAATTAAAGGGCAAAAGTTTAGGGGTAACATGAGGGGGGACTTCTTTACTCAGGGAGTGGTAGCTGTGTGGAACGAGCTTCCAGCAGAAGTGGCTGAGGCAGGTTCGATGTTGTAGTTTAAAGTTAAATTGGATAGATATATGGACTGAAAAGGAATGGAGGGTTAAGGGCTGAGTGCAGGTCGATGGGACTAGGTGAGAGTAAGAGTTCGGCATGGACTAGAAGGGCCGAGATAGCCTGTTTCCGTGCTGTAATTGTTATATGGTTATATGGTATATATGGAGACGAAGGAATTGAGAAAAGAGAATAGCATGTTTACAAGAGACAGCTTGGGAAGAGGTATAGTCAAGATAGCTGTAGGAATCAGTAGGTTTCTAAAAGATGTCAGTTGGCAGTTTGTCTCCAGAGATGAAGACAGTGAGATTGAGGAAGGGGAGAGAGGTGTCAGAAATGGGCCAAGTGAATTTATAGACAGGGTGGAAGTTGGAGGCAAAGTTGATGAAATTGACGAGCTCAGCATAAGTGTCTAAAGCAGAACCAATGCAGTCGCCAGTGTAACGGAGGAAGAATCATAAAGAAGTACAGCACAGAAACTGGCCCTTCAGACCATCTTGTCTGTGCAGAACCATTTAAACTGCGTTGGGGAGTATTACTGGGAAAGGCTTGGAACATAGTCTGTTCTATGTAGCAAATGAAAAGGCATGCATTAGGGTTGGAGTTCATGTGGGTGCCCATGGCTACACCTTGGGAATAGAGAAAGTGAGAGTAGCCAAAATAGAAGCTACCAAGAACAATTATGGTCATGGAAAGACCATGATCACCCATGTCATACGACACGGTCCATAACAACACGATGCGGCCTCTTGCCAAGTGCTAAAACCTAATCTTCAATATCCTGGACCAAACTGAACCCATTTCTGGGATCAATTAAATACTAATTTTCTTTCAACTTTCCATATTCTTCAATTATTCCCAATTTTCCTGTCTTAGCCTCAAGATTAGGCCTCTGCACTTTTCTCAACTCAAAGGGTGAAGGGGGTTACTGCTGTTTCATGTCAAAGGTCACCTTTCTTCTTGGATTTCTATCTCGCAACACAACCTTGGACCTGCTTCTGCCCTATAGCTTGAGATATAAATGTTGTAAGATTTACTGACAGTAATCACCAATAGATTCAAATTCTTGGTTTAAAGAATAACTGCCCAGAGTTAAGCTGGGGTAATGTGTAAAGGAATAAGATCAGGCAATGAAGCATTTATGTCTAAATTATAGTACACATTTATATTTACTAGAAAGGAAATTCACAATTGCAGCATTCACCACAATTACCATAGCAACTCTAGCTGGTTTATGGCAGGCACATATAAATTGACACAGAAAGCCGAGTGAAGAATTGGATAAAAAAGGAAGACAAGGAGATAAAGCTGGAGGAAGAGAGGAGCAAGATGGATCAGCTAGTTTGGTGTTGTCACAGCAACATTGCACTCAACGTAAGTAAGACAGAAGAACTGATTGCAGACTTCAGAAGGTGTAAGATGAGGCAGTACACACCAGTCCTCATAAAAGGATCTGAAGTGGAAAGGGTGAACAATTTCAAATTCCTGGGTGTCAATATCTCTCTCTGTGGATCCATCCTGGGTCCAACATACCATTGCATATACAAAGAAGGCACAACAGCATCTGTACTTCATTTGGAGTTTGAAGAGATTTGTTATGTCACCCAAAGCACTCTCAAATTTCTACAGATGTACTGTGGAGAGCATTCCAACTGGCTGCATCACTGTCTGGTATGGAGGCGGTGGGCAGGTGGTGGCTACTGTATAGGATCGAAATAAGTTGCAGAAAGTTGTAAACTTAGTCAGCTCTGTCAAAGGCACACCTTCTTTCCCTCTGCCGTCAGATTTCTGAATGGACATTGTACCCTTCAACACTACCTCACTACTTCTTTGTTTCTATTTTTGCACTATATATATATATGTGTATTGATTATCATGTATTGCATTGTACCGCTGTCACAAAATTACCAAGTTTCACGACATATGCCTGTGATATTAAACCTAATTCTGATTCTGATTCTGAATAATAAAAGTAATAAATATGCATAGATAGTGAGGGAAGAGATACACACAGACTTCGTTTTTCTGTGTGAGAAAAGCAATGGGAGATAAAATGATTTGGGGAAAAAAGAGTGTTTATTATATCAGAGGAATTCATCACAAGAAAGCATGTCCCAAGGGCAAGAATTAATACAAAATAACAATGTATTCTGTTTGACTATTATTAGCTGGTACGTCCCAAAGACAAATGACCCAGTTATAGGCACTATTATCCTACTAAAGTACAAAATTAGTTTTACAAAGGAGGCCATCCAAATATAGATAAAATTGAGGAGCTTACAAGAACTATGTTTGCATTCTAAATGTGGAGAAGTTGGGAGGGCAATGCGGAAGGGGATCCTGATTAAGGAATACTTGTGAGAATCATGTCAATCAAGATTTTTTACTGAGGGTGTAGGACTTTGCGAATAAAATACGCGAGAATCGTTTTATGTGCTTAACAACAGCCGCAGCCCTTCCATTATGAACAAAACCAAAAGCAGTCTCCTTACACTGACATCATTAGGTCAGACACCGCCTCTTAAAGTGAACTCAAAAACTCAATGATGGTGTTTGGAGTGTGTTGTACGGGGCATGACCATGTATTCATTCCTGAGCATGTTCACTGATACCCCATTGACCTGTCCTTTCTATGGGTGAGAGGAGTCAGTGTACCATGCCTACACAGAGCGTGAGAGGTTGCAGCCAATGTTTGAATATCTGAAGGGGCTGCTCCCCAAGTTCTGGCTGCAATTCAGCCCCATACTCCTGGTTTAAGGGTATCATAAGGAAGGGGGTGTGGGTCACACAGAGGATGTCCTGGTAGGCTTGCTCCTAGACCTGGCCAAGATGGCTATTCAAGGGCTCTGCCTGAGCTGACTGCCTTCATCTCTTCTGGGGCTACATCTGTGCAGGGAGCATGCGACCATTATGGGTACAGTGGAGGATTTCCAGGAAGGGTGGCAGCCATTTCCCCCAGGGAATTGAGTGCCTATGGATGCTAGTCACTGTATTTTAATTTAAATCCAGTATTATATTCCCTATCATTAATGTATTTTATTTTTGAATGAAGTTTTGCATATTTTTTAAAAAAAGATGGTGTTTGTAAATTACGTAGAACAATTTCTAATATGAACAATATGTGTCATCTGTCACTCATGACTCTACACAGAATTCACCAAGACCTGGCATTGTGAGCCTGTCTGGGAGTCATGCACGCTGCCCCCCTGGGTCCTACGTGCTTTGATTGGAGTATCTGCCCCATCCAGGGGTGTGCTGACACACATGAGGTGGTCATGTTGTGGCGTGCAGGGTATAGTAGTGGAATCAGCCAGGTCTTGTTTAGTGGTTTAAGGTGATCTACAGAGATACATTCAGGTTCCCCCTTCCTATCTACAACCGAAGACTTTTTGCCCCCTTCTAAAGCATGGAATGGGCTATCATGAAGGGGCTGAAGGGGGTGTTGATGCGCACCGTGGAGGACAAAAATGCACAACGTAGAAGGTAGGTCAACTGGAACCCAAGAGTGCTGTTTGCCACGATGGGAGGTTGGAATAGATGTAAAAGGATTAAGTTTACCGAGGAGGACAGAATTCTGTTGAGATGTCAACCAGACAGTTGTGGCATCAGGAATAGAATCATCCAGTACCCATAGTGGTTGCATGTACACCAACTCAGCTGCACTGGAATGCAAGCCCTCTTTTGGAGCCGTTCTGAGCCTCAGCAAGATCCATGGGAGATGATTGTGCCAACATTCATCCATTGTTCAGGGCAGCAGCCTTTAAGGACCAGTGAAACCACTCACACAGGCCACTGGACTGTTGGTGATACACCGTGATGTGATGCAATTTAACTCCAAGGTTCTGGGCCATTGTGACCCAAAGGTGTGAGGTGAGTTGGAGACCGTGGTTAGAAGAAAAACTCATTGGGCTGCCGAACTTAACCCAGGTGTTGATGAATGCCCAAGCCATGTCCACAGCTGTCATTGATGCTAGAGGGACAACCTCTGGCCAGCTGGTGGTATGGTCCACTATTGGAAGGACACGTGTGAACCCAAGGGATGTGGGGGGAGAGGACCGATCAGGTTGAGTGAAGTAGTCCAACCATCACTGAAGAACTAGAAAGGTGCTAATGTTGTCCTAAAGTAATGGTTAATTTTCATCCGCTGACACACAACTACACAA
Source organism: Mobula birostris (assembly GCF_030028105.1). Classification (NCBI taxonomy): domain Eukaryota; kingdom Metazoa; phylum Chordata; class Chondrichthyes; order Myliobatiformes; family Myliobatidae; genus Mobula; species Mobula birostris. Next base: position 244,832,876 of record NC_092371.1, on the reverse strand, counting down.
GCTGTACTCCAGTCTTGCATGTCTTTCTTAAGGCCATGCCACATAAACCTTCAAGTAGCCAGTTTCTATGAGGCCTCCCGTTACCCTTTGCTGAACGTGAGAGGCCATAAATGGAGTTAAGGGTAGTACGTGTCCAGTTTGCAGGCACTATGGGGTGAGTGCGAATGATTGAGACATTGCACAGGAGAGAAACCCCTGCATCCCCAAACATGACATCAGACAAATGCAAGCCTGCTACTGCTGTGCTGGAAGCCTGGACCTTTGTGGTAGCTTGTTTGGCTGCCATGCCGGCATGGTCAACCCTGAAGTGGATGACATTAATGGCAGGCTATGAGAGGCAATCAGCCATGGTGTTATTTTTCCCTCTGATGTACTGCATGTCAGTAGTGATTTCTGAAACATAGGCCAGGTGGTGTTGCTGCATGCAGACCAAGGGTCCGCCACTTGGCCATCGTGTGCATGAGGGGTTTGTGGTCAATGAATGTTGTGAAATGCCAAACCTCCAGCAGAAAATGAAAATTGCAGATGGCCAGATAGAGACTGAGACGTTAGCGGTCAAACGTACGGTACTTCCTTTCGGGGGGACGGAGCTGCCAGCTGATGAAGGTGATCGGCTGTCATATGCCCCTAACCAACTGTTTGTGCATAGCACACACAGCATAGTCTGAAGGGCCAGTAGTAATGGCTATAAGGGCATTGGGGAATGGGTGTGACAGTAGGGTCACAATGGAAACAGCCCGCTTGGCGTCATCAGATACTCTGGTCATGCCCACTGACCAGTCAAACACGTGATTAGGGGCATTGCCTTTAAGGGCATTATACAGGAGGAGCATAAGTTCAGCAGCTTGCGGAATGAAGTGGTGATAGAAATTCACCATGCCTAAAAAGTCCTGTAGATTTTGTAGTAGTTCGAGGCAATGGGAAATCCAAAATAGCAGCGACCTTTGTCAGTGGGGGTTTTGCACATTCTGCAAAGATGCAGTAGCCGAGAAAGTCAATAATGAAAAGATCTGAAGTGGCGTTTATCGGGGTTAATAATCAGCCCATGTTGGATTAAGTTCTTAAAAAGTGTGTGGAGATGTGATAAGTGTTCGATTTTGGATGCGATGGTGACAACTATGTTGTCCAGGTAAACAAAAAGAAAATCAAAGTCTTTTAACACAGTCTTTTAGTTGCTAGAAAGTCTGTGGTGCATTTTGCAGCCCAGAAGCCATGCACAGAAACTCAAACAGGCCAAACGGTGTTATAACAGCAGTTTGAGAATGCCCTCACTGCACACAGGCATCAGAGGGTGGTCCCTGACCAAATCCACTTTAGGAAAAGCTATCTTTCCGGCTAAACGTGCTGAAACTTCCTGAATATGTGGGACTGGGTAATGGTTGGGAGTGGTGGCCTTGTTATGGCGGCGGTAATCACTGCACGGATGGCAAACCCCATTGGGTTTTGGGGCCATGTGAAGGGGCAAAGCCCAAGGGTTATTCGACCTGTGTACAGTGCCAAGTATTTCCATGACTGCTTGCGCTGGCCAGCTTTTCTGAATCCAGTCTACGTGCACAGGCATGGACTGGTGAGCCAGTTGTGGAAATGTGATACTCAACTCCATGCTTTGTGGCTGTAGTTGAGAATGTGGGCTTGGTGAGGACTGGGAATTTGCCCAGCAGATGAGTGAATTCACATGAGGTTGTGTATGCGCTAGACAGAGTCATTGTGGGGACCTTACAGGGGGAGCAGGGAAAAGACCAGGAGTCCTTTGCCTTCACAAGCCGACAGTTCTTAAGATCTATTTACAGTCATTTGGCACATAGGAAATCTGTGCCAAGCAGAGGTCTGGCAACTTTAGCCAAGACAAAGTCCTGTGTGTAGCATCGTCCACTGAAGTGGAGTGTTAGTGTCCTGCATCGTGTCCCATAATTCTGGATCCTGCTGCCGTTGGCAGCCTTCAGTGAGGGTGCATCGCTCTCTGCCTTTTATGCTGGCAGCACACTCACTTGAGTGCCTGTGTCATATAGGAGACATTGCCTTGAATGAGTGTTTGTAATGAACTGTAATGAACAATAGACGATCTGGCAGCTGGAACCCCCAGTGTTCACAGGCCTCCGACACCCCGATGTACTGGCACTGTCGAAGCTGTGCGGCGGTCGGTACTTCTTGGCGTTCATGTTGAAGCATGCGTGGTAAAAACATAGACCCATTGTCTGGATCAGAGCTACAAGCATGAGCCTGCTGGAGGACTTATTGAGACAGGGAAAGTTGGAGGAATGATGCTCTTCTGCCTGACTGAGTGTAGACTTTCGGCCATTTTAGCAAGCTCCCTGTAATATTTCACGAGTCTATTGGTGAGGGCTGCGTGAACTTGATCAGGCATTTATTGCATAAACAGCTCTTTAGAAGTAAAACAAGGATGGTGATTGCCCAGGACAGATAGCGAGTAGTCCATTAGTTCTGAAGGCCTCGCATCACGCAGGCTGGGCTTACCAGAATGCTGCATGGTTTTGGAGGGCATGTGCAAACACGAGAAGCTGGGTAAACTTGGGCTGTTTTCTCTGGAGAGCCAGAGGCTGAGGGGAGATCTGATAGAGGTTTACAAGTTTAAGAGAAACATAGATAGAGTGGACAGGGAGTATCTGTTTCACAGGGTTGAAACGTTTAATTCCAGAGGGCATGCGTTGAAGGTGAGAGGGGGTAGGTTCAAGGGAGATGTAAGGGGTAAGTTTTTTACTCAGAGAGTGGTGGATGTCTGGAATGTGCTGCTTGGTGTGGTGGTAGAGGCAAATACACTGGACTTTTAAGAGATGTTTGGATAGGCACATGGAGGTAAAGAAGATGGAGGGATATGGACATGGTGTAGGTAGAAGGGATTAATTTTTGGAGGACTTTGATTTGCTTTTTAGCTGGGTCGGCAGAACATTGTGGGCCGAAGGGTCCGTTCCTGTGCTGTACTGTTCTATGTCCTATGTTTGGTGTGGTTATGCTCAGACAGTCCAATATTCTGTTATGGGTGAGGTTTCAGAAAGACGTACAGGCAGCTCTCCTTGTAGACTCATCACAAGAAGCAGATCTTCTAGTAGACACCACTAGGCTGCAGTGCAACTACTCAGCGATTCTATGACGTAGTAAATTTGGTATAGTCCGCAGTGATTTCTCACAGAGCGACCTGGGCTGCCGCATGTGCAAACCATGTGGTAGCCTACTGGTGCTAAAACTCCCAGAGCTTCAAAACGTCTGTGTTGGTCAACATGTGGTTGAATAACTCTTGCATCTTCTGAGAGTGTCGGGACCACCAATGTAGGAGTTTTCTGAATAAAACATGCGAGAGTAGTTTCCTGTGCTGAACAACTGCCACAGCCCTTTACTTCCATTACCAACAAACCAAAAGTATTTGTCTTACATTGAAATCATTATGTCAGATACCATCTCTTAAAGTGAACACAACTCAATGACTGAGTTTGTAAATTATGTAGAACAACTATTATGAACAATATGTGTCATCTGCCACCCATTATATTACCCTACAAGAGAAAGAAATAATTTTGAGAAAAGTGGATAGCTAAAATGGAAATATATCTCCCTGTTGTCCTTCTTTGTGTGTCTCACTTGCTGCACTTCTTTCTCGGAAAACACATTCCAGGATTCTTTGGCATAAAACCCAATAGATTCACAAGCCTGGAAACACATATAACCATATAACAATTACAGCACGGAAACAGGCCATCTCGGCCCTTCTAATCCGTGCCAAAATTTTACTCTCTCCTAGTCTCACCGACCTACACTCAGCCCATAACCCTCCATTCCTTTCCTGCCCATATATCTATCCAATTTAACTTTAAATGACAACATCGAACCTGCCTCAACCACTTCTGCTGGAAGCTCGTTCCACACAGCTACATACAACTAGGCTCAAGGACAGCTTCTGTCTCACTGATATCAGACTATTAAATAGTTCCCTAGCACAATAAGTTGGATTTTGACCTCACAATCTACCTTTCTCTGTAGCTGTTTGACTTTATTCTACATTGTTATTGCTTTACCTTGTTGTACCTCAATGCACTGTGTAATGATCCGGTCTATATGAACAGTATGGAAGACAAGAGTTTCACTGTATCTCGGGACATGTAACAATTATAAACCAATTCTAATTCCAATTCCCAGTAGTCTACATCAGGCTCATTTGTTCATCACAGCCCAGTCCATCGTAGGTAAAGCCCCCCTCCCACCCTTGAGCACACTTACAAGCAGCACTGTCACAGGGTAGCAGCATTGATCACCAAGGACCTTTGCCATCCAGACCATGCTCTCTTCTCGCTACTGTCATCGGGCGTAAGGTACAAGAGCCTTAGGCTCCACACCACCAGGTTTAGGAACAGTTATTACCCTTCAACCATCAGGCTCCTGAACCAGCTTGGATAATTTCACTCACCTCAACACTGAACTGATTCTGCAGCCTTTGAACTCACTTTCAAGGTTTTCACAACTCATTCCAAATATTATTTATTATTTATTATTTATTTGCATATTTTGACATTTTTTGCACTTTGGTTGTTTGTCAGTCTTATGTATAGTTTTCCATAAAATCTATTGCATTTCATTATTTTTGTGGAAATGAATCTTAAGGTAGTATATGGTGATATTTACATACTTTGGTTTTGATTTTTACAGGAAAATGGGCAGGGAAGACTGCAATGGAGAGAAGAGACTGCATTTGATGGGACCATGGAATACGAGACTGCTCACCCGCTGGATCACCAACAATTTAGATGGATCCCAATGGACATCTCTCCAACAAACTGGCTGCACCCTTGGGGAATCCTGGAATTGGAGTATAGCGCAGTCAGAAGTATTCATGAGGGAATGGATGGAGATGATTGGTCAGCAATTCGATACATCACACTGATAGATTATACAATATTTGCAAAAGTCTTAAGCATGCTATATTTTTTTGATGGTTTCAGATGGTATGACCTCTACATAACTCCGAGCTTGATATCATCGAGTCTGTCTTGGGTTTCCTGGAGAGACAGAAGTATGTGAGACAATCAATGTCTGCAGAGGAACAATGGCAAATTGTCCAAGATGCTTGGACCAACCTACCAACGGATTTTCTTAGGTACACTGTCATGCAGTTTTATAAGAGAATTAATACAGTTTTAAAGGCAAAAGGTAGTCACACCAAATATTGATTTATTTCATTTTTTTATTGGTTACTGCTCTTTATAGTATTTTTTGATATTTAGAAATGTTTCAATTCATTATTTTTGAAAGCATCTTCACTTTACGTATTTTTTTGTGTGTGCCTAAGACGTTTGCACAGTACTATATAAGGTGGTTTTGTATGCCACATTGTAAACACAAGGGATTCCGCAGATGCTGGAAGTCAAGGGTAATGCACACAAAATGCCGGAGGAACTCAGCACGTCTGGGTCTCAACCTGAAATATCGACTGTTTATTTATTTTATTCAAGACCCTGATGTTTGAAGGGTAGTAACTATTCCTGAACCTGGTGGTGTGAGTCCTGAGGCTCCTGTACCTTCTTCCCAATGGCAGTGGTGAGGAGAGAGCGTAACCTGGGTGGTGGGGGTTCTTGATAAAGGTTGCTGCTTTCCTCTGTAGATTGACCCATAGTGAGGGTCACACAGCATAGAAATAGCACTTTGACCCACTGGGTCTGCACAATCAACTACACGTTAGCACTATTCTTACATTCTCATTCCATTTCAGATGATCAGTTACAGATGGCGTTGCTATTCTGTCACGATTGGTGTTTCACATTAATCATAATCACTCAGGGGTTGTGGGCTTTGCTGTAAGAACAGCATTCATTAATCATTCCTGTTTGCCATCGAAGATAGTGAGGTACTTTCCTGATACGGTTCAGTGCCATCATGTCGGCACTGAGATTGGGCAAGAACAAAGGAATAGCGAATAAACACTCAGCGACCACTTTATTACATACCTCTTCTACCTAATAAAGTGGCCAGTTGTCTTCTACTGCTGGAGCCCATCCACTTCAAGGTCTGATGTATTATGCATTCAAGAACGCTCTTCTGCACACCACTATTGTAACACGTGGTTACTGTCACCCTCTGTCAGCTTGAACCAATATGGTCATTCTCCTCTGACCTCTCTCATCAAAGAGACGTTTTTGCCCACAGATCCACCACTCACTGGATGTTTTTTTTTCACCATTCCCTGTAAACTCTGCAGACTGTTTCGTGTGAAAATCCTAAGAGATCAGCAGTTTCTGAGATAATCAAGACACCCTGTCTGACACCAAAAATCATTCCACAGTCAAAGTGACTTAGATCACATTTCTTCCCCATTCTGATGTTTGGTCTGAACAACAATTGAACCTGTTGACCATGTCTGCATGCTTTTATGCATTGGGTTGCTGCCACATGATTGGCTGATTAAATATTTGCATTAATGAGCAGGTGTACGGCTGTTCTGTATCTCTCTGTCTCTCTACATATAACTGAATTAAAAAGTATAGTGCAAAAAGAAAATAGTGAGGTAGTGTTCATAGGTTAATTGTCCATTCAGAAATCAGGTGGCAGAGGGGAAGAAGCTGCTCCTGAAACATTGGGTGTGTGTCTTTAGGCTCCTGTACCTCCTCCCTGATGGCAGCAATGAGAGGAGGGCATGTCCTGCGTAAAGCAGATTTTTATACCAAAAGGGGAGACTACTTTTGCAAACAACCCCAGCAAGTCTGGTTACAGGGGATTGTAAATTCAGGAAGATAAGCCCCGTGCAATTAAGAGTGTTTAGTGGGGAAACAGTGAAAAGGGAATTCTCAATGAAGCTAAGATTAGAATTGATTATAGCATTACAGAAATCTGGGGCAGACATCCTCAGGGGTGTAGAATTTATCAGCTCATCAATATAATTTATATGATCCAGCTAAGATCTTCACAGAAATGCTGAAATAGTCACAGATAGCTTTGCAAGTTTCATCCATAGGGAGCTTAGTATGAATAGAGTTATTGTCATAGAGCACTACATCACAGAGGCCCTTCAGGCCATCTAGTCCATGCTAAAATATTATTCTGTCTCATCTTATTGACCTGCACCCGAAACATAACCCTCCGTACCCCTCCCATCCATGAACCTATCCAAAAGGTTCTCCCGTCATGTACCCCTTGAACATTTCATCTTTCACCCTTAACCCAAGATCTCTGGTTCTAGTCTCACCCAAGCTCAGTGGAAAAAGTCTGCTTATCTATACCCTCATAATTTTGTGTACCTCTGGCTGGTGTCATGGTAGCGTAGTGGTTAGAGTAGCACTATCACGTCTCGTCCTCTGTTAGAAAGTCTGTGCACTCTTCAACCCACATGTGCACCTGGGTTTCTTCCAGGTGATCTAGTTTCTTCTTACAGTTAAAAGACATATTGGTTAGTAGGTTAATTGGTCTTTGTAAATTGTCCTGTGGTTAGGCTAGGGTTAAATCGGTGGGTGGTACAGCTCAGTGGGCCAGAAGGGCTTCCTCCGCGCTGCATCTCTAAAGAAATAAGTGAGTCATTCAGAATTAAAATCTGAATCACTCTATTGCCAGTACATGAAACATACCAGAATTGATTGTGGTTCAGTGCCAAGCATCAAGCAACAATAGCATAATAGACAAAATAACAGCAACCAACAATTTACAAGACAATAGTGCAAACAGCCCTGAGCAATCAGCAATTAGCAGAATGGTCACATGTGCAAATGTCAATCATCAAACTTAAATAAATACGAAGATATGAGCAGACTCAATAATTATCAACAGAACAAGGAGAGCTGGAACAACCATTTAACAGATGTTGTGCAGGGACTGTTAGGGTCTTACAACTGAGTGAGTTTTGTTGAGAAGCTGATAGCACCAGGAAAGAAGTTTCAGAGATGGACTTCTGATGGCAAATTGTTGAGAAGGTGACTGGTAGGTCGTCCACTCATTTTCCTACGCTTCAGGGAAAAAATTCCTAACCTATTCAACCTTTCCCTATAACTCAGGTCCTCAAGTCCTGGCAACACCCTTGTAAATTTTCTCTGCACTCTTTCAATTGTATTGATGACTTTCTTGCAGGTAGGATACTTTGACCACTCATGCATGAAGCTGGCATAAAGCCTAAATATACTGGAGATATCCACTAGGACGAGAATCATCTACGGAAAGAAAAGGTGAACTAATGCTTCAGCTCTAAGACTGTTCATTAAAACTAGTAGCTAGGAAATTAAAGGGCCCCTTTTTGAGTTTAGTTGACTCATGGTAACTTTATGCTATTTTAAAGAGTTGAATCTGGAAATTCTTTTCCAAATTTGAATATGGTGCTTCATATTGTATCTATCATGCAAGCACAATAACTGGACAAACTACTGAACAATATTTTTGAGCACCTTCGCTACATCCACAACAAGTAAGATTTCTCAATGGTCAACCAATCCCTATTGTATTGTAAGGATGCAGGAGCAACACCATATATTCCATCTGGGTACCCACCGACCTGTCGGCATGAACATCAATTTCTCTAACTTCTGGAAATTCCTCCCTCTTTTCCCTTCTCACTTTTTCCATTCCCCATTCTGACTCCCCTCTTATCTCTTCTCCTCACCTGCCTACCACCTCCCTCTGCTGACCCTCTTCCTTCCTTTCCTCCCATGGTCCACTTACCTCTCAAATCAGATTCCTTCTTCTTGAGCCATTGACCTTTTCCACCAATCACCTTCCAGCTTCTTACTTCATCCTTCCCTCCCCCACCCATCCCCACTGATCCCAACCCTAATACTATCCCCTTCCAGCTTGTACTCCTTCCCCTCTCCACATTCCTATCCTGTTTTCCTCCTGTCCTTTCCAGTCCTGATGAAGGGTCTCAGCCTGAAAAGTCAATTGTTTATTCCTTTCCATAGATGCTGCCTGACCTGCTGAGTTCCAACTGCACTCTGGATTTCCAGCATCTTCAGAATCTCTGTTTATGCTAGCTATCTATCATGTTATTGTGTAAAGGTTAATATCTCTGCACAAAAACAGCATTACAAAAACCAAGAGATCTGTGCAATGAGAAGAAGCATTGCCAGTGATAATAATAACTAAATTTGGTGAAATGTTTTTATTTTGTGTGCAAATTGCTTCGTGACCATGATAAATCGCAACATAATTCTTTCTTTAATTAGTTAACACAAGCACTCTGCAGAATTCCCCAGGGTGTACATGATATTTGTTGTGACTTCCTCTTCAATCACAGAGAGAAAAAAAAACTCCAGATGCTAGAAGAGAAAATACAGGAATGCTGGAAATGCTTAGCAGGTCAGTCAGTGGTGAGAGGAACTCAGAAGGTTTCAGATCCATGAACTTCCAGTAGAACCTTGCCTTTCTATCAGAATGGTCTTCATTTTAAGCCTGGGTTCCTTTTACTGAGAACAACTTGAAGTTCAAAGTTCAAAATAAATTTATTATTAAAGTATGTATATGTCACCATCTACTACCCTGAGAATCATTCCCTTCTGGGTAGATACAAAGAAATACAATACAATACAATACATTGTACATACAAACAGAATTGGAAAAACAAATACAAAGAAAACAAATAATAAAAATAATGAACAAATAAATATTCTCAGCATGAGTTGTAGAATTCTTGAATTGAATCCCATAGGTTCAAAGGTTCAAAAGTTCATTTATTAACAAAGCATGCATCTATATACAACTCTGACATTTGTCTTCTCCAGAATACACTGTAGAGCACAGAGCATCGAGCAGTACAGTGTAGAGAGTAGACCATCGACCATAGACCACAACGCATTGAGCATCGAGCAGTACAGTGTAGAGCGTAGACCACCGATCATAGACCACAACGCATTGAGCATCGAGCAGTACAGCACAGGAACAGGCCCACTATGTTGTGCTGATCCAACGTAGTCAGCAAATGGCCAATCTAGCTAATCCTCACTGCCTACACAATGTCCATATCCTTCCATTTTCTGCACATTCATGTACCTAGCTAAATGTCTCTTAAAGGTCCCTAATGTATATGCTTCCACCAGCGCTCCAGGCAGCACATTCCAGGCACCCACCACTCTGTGAATGAAACTTGCTCTTCACATCTATGAAATTCCCCAATATCACCCAAAATACATGCCCTATGGTCTTAGGCATTTCTACTCAGGGAAAAAGACACTGCCTATCTACTCAATCTATTGCCAGCTGGTGGCGTAGTGGCATCAGCGCCGGACTTCGGAGCGAAGGCTCCCAAGCTCGAATCCAGCCGGCTCCCTTGCACGCTTTCCATCCGTGCTGTGTTGAGCATCGAGCTAGTAACTCTGCCTCATAAAAATAAGAAAGCATGCTAAAAAAACGCCGTCATGAGGGCCTCCCAATGACTCCACTCGGAGTTAAGGGCTTTCTTCTTTTTCACTCAATCTATGCCTGTCATGATCTGATAAACTTCTATCAGATCTTCCATCAGCTTTCGGCTCTCCAGAGAAAAAAAGCCCAAGTTGTTTCTTACATGATACATTTTGGTTAGCTCCCCAAGACCTTCAAATTTGGTTTCTTTCAAAATTGATTTTAATGTTTCCAAAATTTATTTAAGTATATTTTCAGAGGTTCCTTATGTTGTTATAGCTGGGGATGGTAATGGGGATAAGCTCCCAGTAACTATTAAATGCTCCCAATGGCATGTGTCTCAAATAGTCTCTGACAACCAATGCCAGCTCCTGGCCTTCATGTGTGGCTTAGCTTATAAGCCTGACAGAACTGAATCTACGGACGGGAGAAGGAGCAAAGGTGGGTTACAGTTGCTTTGGGCAGATGGGGCTCATTAGCCGTGGTTGTCAGCTCATCTTGGAGGAGCAGGATAGATACGTTCCACAGAGGAAGAAGCTCTCAAACGGGAGGGGTAAGCTACCACGGCTGACAAAGGAAGCTAAAAGCCAAAAAAAGGGCATATTAGTAAAAGTGAGTGGGAAGTTGGATGACTGGAAAGTTTTTAAAATCTAACAAAAGGCAACTAAAAAAGCTTTAAGAAAGGAAAAGATGAAATATTAGGGTAGACTAGCCAATAATATAAAGCAGGATACCAGAAGTTTTTACAGCTATATTAAGAGTGAAAGGGAGGTGAGAGATGATATTGGACCACTGGAAAATGATGCTGGTGAGGTAGAAAAGAGGGACAAAGAAATGGCAGGTAAACTTAATGGGTACTAAGAAAGCAATGCGATTGCAGCTGGGCTTAGACAAATTGGAAGAATGGGCAAAAAAGAGGCAGATGGAATACAGTGTTGGGAAATATATGATAATGCATTTTGGCAAAAGGGACAACAGTGCAGACTATCAGCTAAATGGGGTGAAGGTTCAACCATCAGAGCATAGTAAATCAGTGGAAGTCTCTGCCACAGACTGCAGTGGAGGCCAAGTCCGTGGGTATATTTAAGGCGGAAACTCATTGTTTCCTGCTTGGTCAGGGCACCAAAGGATATGGCGAGAAGACAGGTGTATGGGGTTGACTGGGATCTGAGATCGGCCATGATGGAATAGCAGAGAGCAGACTCAATTGGCTGAATGGCCTAATTCTGTTCCTATGTCTTATGTCTTCTGCCTTATGAGAAGGAAAACTCTAATCTCAAAGTTATCTTGCGGCTATACCCACTTATAGGGAAGGTTTCAGGAGTAAACCCCTAGAAAAAAATTTGGAGCTGCAGTTCTAAGTTCTAAGTTCCTAAGTTGAATTCAATGCTGACTGGCAACTCCTGCAATGTTGCTAGTACCAAACGATACTGGTCTTTGCCATTCCTTTAGATTCATCAGCTGTGTGGAGAGGGGAAGCCTGCTATATGGGCAACAGCTTGCTCTCCATGTTGTATTGCCCAGGCTTGCATCGTCCGACCCTTAAACCCTGCCTCCCATATAACCTCCCAAACTTAAATTCCTCTATTTACCTGCCTAGTAGTCTCTTAAATTTCACTAGTGTACTTGCCTCCACCACTGACTCAGGCAGTGCATTCCACGCACCAACTACTCTCTGAGTAAAAAACCTTCCTCTAATATCCTCCTTGAACTTCCCACCCCTTACCTTAAAGCCACGTCCTCTTGTACTGAGCAGTGGTGCCCAGGGAAAGAGGCGCTGGCTGTCTACTCTATCTTATGTTGGCTGGAGTCAGTGCTTTATGTTTTGGTTCTTGGTAGGGTCACCCATGTCATACAGATCAAAGGGGAGAGGCCAGACTAAGAGTAGCCCACCAGTCCTCCAGGTTCGGGCGTTCAGCTCAGGGTCAACAATCCTGACTGGTAAAACAAAATTGTTCCAAAAACACCAATGAAGGATCCTTCTACATCTGTGAGTGATGGGATAGACAGTCAGAAATGGAAGACCTCCCTTTACTGCTGCCCTAAACACCAGCAGTGTAAATTATATGCGCTATATGTGCCATTTTGGAGGCTTGTTCCTCAGTGGATGGCTCCATTAACAAGCATATTGAACCGGATGCCATTTACAAACCTGTGGGATTGACACCGAGAGGTGATTCACGGAAACCCGAGGAGCCAATGCACACAATGTCCCATAACCAGGGATACAGAACCATGGAGGTCACTCAGCTATCTGGTTGGCTGAGACCCAGCGGAGACCAACGGTCAGTGTGACAGCCAACCAATTACAGTAATGAGTCGGACCAATACAAACATGAGCACTCAGCAAAAAGAACACTCAATTGCACACTGACTGGTGCAACATTTGTGACATATCCTCCAGGCTCAGCAAACAACCCTACAAGCATCTGTGTTACTGTTGGCGCTGTGTTTTATACCTTGGCTGTGGAGTAACACTGTTTCGTTTGCCTGCATCTATGGATATTCATGTATAGTTGAATGATAATTAAAATTGAACTTGAACTAGTATAAGCTACGAAGCCCAAAACATTCACTGTTTATTTATCTCTATAGGTGCTGCCTCACCTGCTGAGTTCCTCCAACATTTTCTTTGTGTTGCTCTGGATTTCCAGCATCTGCAGAATCTTTTGCGTAAATGAAGAGATCGTTAAAGTTGATAATCTATGGATCATGACCTATATCATGCACAAACAGATTCTTCCACAAATGGGTACAGAGTTAAGCAATTAGTAATAAGTTTACTGCTTTGGTGAGGATAACCTGCTGGGGGAAGCTTCAGTGGCTGGGTCAATGACACTACCTTGATCGACCTTATCTTAAACAATAACGAGGTGACCTACAGGGAAGAAATCATCTCTTTGACACAGTAGTGCCTCTTTCACCTCAGATGGTTGAGGAAGTTTGGTATGGGCCCTCAAATCCTAACAACATTCTACAGGGGCACAATTGAGAGCATTCTGACTGGCTGCATCACTGTCTGGTATGGGAACTGTACTTCCCTCAGTCGCAGGACTCTGCAGAAAGTTGTGTGGACAGCCCAGAACATCTGTAGTTGTGAACTTCCCATGATTCAGGACATTTACATAGACAGAGGTGTAAAAAGTGCCCTTAGGATCATTGGAGGCCCGAGTCACCCCAACCACAATCTATTCCAGCTGCTACCATCCTGGAAATGGTACCGCAGCATAAAAGCCAGGACCAATAGGCTCCGGGAGAGCTTCTTTCACCAAGCCATCAGACTGATTAATTCACGCTGATTTGAGTGTATTCCTATGTTACATTAACTGTTCTATTTAATTATTATAAATTACTATGATTTCATATTGCACATTTAGATGGAGACGTAACGTAAAGATTTTTACTCCTCATGTAGTGAAGGATGTAAGAAATAAAGTCAATTCGATTCATTTCAGTTCTGGCACTGAGACTAGCTCTGTGGCTTAGAAGAGGAGTGCAGTAGTGATAGGGGATTCCATAGTTAGAGGGCAAGACAGGAAATGCTGTGGATCTGCAAAAGATACCTAGATGGTATGTGGCCTCCTAGATGCCAAGAACAAGGACGTTTTGGATCGAGTTAATGGCATTCTAAAGGGGAAGGGTGATCAGCCAGAAGCCTTGGTAAATATTGGTACTAATGACCTAGGTGGGGAAAGGGAAGAGGTCCTGAAGAGAGAATATACAGAGTTATCTAGAAAACTAAAATGTAGGGGTCCAGGGTAGTAATTTCTAGATTGCTTCCTGTGCCATGTGCCAGTGAGGGTAAGAATATGATGAGACAACACACATTGATGAAGTGTGGATGTAGTGTATACGGATTTCAGCAAGGCATTCGATAAGGTTCCCCATGCGAGGCTCATTCAGAAAGTAATGAGGTCTGGAATCCAAGGAGACCTTGCTTTATGGATCCACAATTGGCTTGCCCACAGAAGACAAAAAGTGGTTGTAGATGCTTCATATTCTGCATGGACGACAGTGACCAGTGGTGCTCCACAGGGATCTGTTCTGGAACCCCTCCTCTTTGTGATTTTTATAAATGACTTGGATAAGGAAGTAGAAGGGTGGGTTAGTAAATTTGCCATGTCACAAATGTTAGGGGTGCTGTGGATAGTGTGGAGGGTGGTCAGAGGTTACAGTAGGACATTGATAGGATGCAGAACTGGGCTGAGAAGTGGCAGATGGCATACAACCTAAATATGTGTTTAGTGGTTCATTTCAGTAGGACAAATTTGAAGATCTAATATAATATTAATGGTAAAACTCTTGGCAGTGTGGAGGATCAGTGAGATCTTGGGGTCCATGTCCACAGGACACTCAAAGCCACTGTGCAGGTTGACAGTGTTGTTAAAAAGGAGGTGTGTTAGCCTCATCAACTGCGGGATTGAGTTCAAGAGCCGTGAGTTAATGTTACAACTATACAAGACCTTAGTTAGACCCCACTTGGAGTAGTGTTTTCATTTCTGGTCACCTCACTACAGGAAGGTTGTGGATACTATAGAGAAAGTGCAGAGGCAATTTACAAGGATGTTGCCTGGATTAGAGAGCATGCCTTATGAGAATAGGTTTGAATGAACTTGGCCTTTTCTCCTTGGAGAGATAGAGGTGTATAAGATGATGAGAGGCATTGATTATGTGGATAACCAGGGGCTTTTTCCCAGAGCTGAAATGGCTAACATGAGGGGGTATAGTTTTAAGGTGCTTGGAAGTAGGTACGAGGGGGATGTCAGGGATAAGTTTTTCACACAGAGAGTGGTGGGTGTGTGGAATGCACTGCCAGCGAAGGTGGTAGAAGTGGATACAATAGGGTCTTTTCAGAGACTCTTAGATAGGTACATGGAGCTTAGAAAAATCAAGGGCTATGTGGTCGGGAAACTCCTACATCTTATGTTTCTAGAATAGGTTACATGTTGGCGTGTGGCCCAGTGGTTAAGGCATTTGTCTAGTGATCTGAAGGTCGCTAGTTCGAGCCTTGGCTGAGGCAGCGTGTTGTGTCCGTGAGCAAGGCACTTCACCACACATTGCTCTGCAACAACACCGGTGCCAAGCTGTATGGGTCCTAATGCCCTTCCCTTGGACAACATCAGTGGCATGGAGAGGGGAGACCTGCAGCATGGGCAACTGCTGGTCTTCCATACAACCTTGCCCAGGCCTGTGCCCTGGAAACCTTCCAAGGCAAACCTTCCATAGTCTCATGGTCTCATGAGACTAACGCATGCATATAAGGTTACATGATCGGCACAACATTGTGGGCAAAGGGCCTGTAATGTGCTGTAGGTTTCTATGTTTCTATGATTTGGCAGATGAATATGTGGCTGAAGAACTGGTGCAGGGGAAAGGCTTCAAATTTCTGAATCATTGGGATCTCTTCTACGGAAGGTATGACCTGTACAAAACAGATGAGTTACACCTGCTCTTGAGGAGTCCAATATCTTTGAGGGCAGGTTTGCTAGAGCTGTTGGGGAGGGTTTAAACTAATCTGACAGCAGTATGGGAACTGGTGTGATAGGGCTAAGGATGGGGCAGTTAGTTTACAAACAGGCAGTATGCAGTGAGACAGTGAGGAAGGACAGGCAAATGATAGGGCAAAATTGCAGGCAGAGGGATAAGTTAAAGTGTAACAGGGGGCCAAAATTAAAAAGGGTGATGAATACAGGACTGAAGGTTTCATATTTGAATGTACTGGGTGTATGGAATAAGGTAGTTCATCTTGTAGCAGAGTTGGAGATTGGCAGATATGACGTTGTGGGCATCTCTGAATCGTGACTGAAAAAAGATTATAGCTGGGAGTTTAACATCCATATACACAGTGTATCAAAAGAACTGCCAGGTAGGCAGAGGGATTGGCATGGAGTATATTTTCGGCAGAGGTTGATAGATCCTTAATTAATCAGGGTGTCAAAGGTTATGGGAAGAAGGCAGGAGAATAAGATTGAGAGGGATAATAAATCAGCCACGACGGATTAGTGGAGCAGACCCCATTGGCTGAATGGCCTAATTCTGCTCCTATATCTAATGGTCCTATGGTCAGTAGCAATGTACAAAGGTTGAGAGACAGTCACACACAGACACACTATTACAGTGAACCATGTCATACTTGCTTCTTTTCTCTTTCATTGTATCACACTGCCCCACACTGCAGAATACCACAGTCTTCACTTTAATCCTTTGGAGATCTTCACAAGCCCATTTTACTGTCAGGTTTCAAAGACTCGTTTTCTGCTGTCTTCCTACACTCAGAGATAGTCTGTCTTTCTGTACCTTACTTCCATCTGAAGCACCCCGGGATACTTTGCACGTTAAAGGCTCCCTATCAATATATTGAAATAAACAGATGGAAGTGATGAGTTGTGTGTGGCTGGTGATTTCCCAGGAAACCTCGCGATGATGCTAATTCCGTGTGCGAAACCTGGAACCTTCTCTTTAAAATGAACTATCGTCTGATCAATGAATTTCTACACTGCACTGACGAATGTTAACAAACAAGTAGTGATATAGCCACCTTGTGTGTTGGCACACCATAATCTGACAGAGCAGCTTTTCAAACACCTGACATTCAATAGATTTCTCGATGCTGGATTTGTCATTTTGCACAGCAGCTTCAGGTTCTACAAGGTCACTCAAGTCACAGTCAAAATTATTTGCTATACAAATATAACACTGGAGAAAATGATCCCAGTTCAGTGATTTCTGGGGATTGAATGGAGCTGTCATGGCAAAAAAAATGGTAAAGCTTCAGTTGGTGAAAGGTTACAAGCTGAACACATCAGTGGGGAAGTCCAGTGTTAAAAAAAATAACAAACTCATGTTGATGAGGCTCGGTGAAAGGTCCATAAGATATTCCGACAGCAAGAGGATGTCAAGGGGAGATGCAAAGAATATGTGGAAAATTAAACAGTAAATTCAAGAAAAATCGATGACATTCCAAATGCATTCACATCGTTCTCTGGCGGATGGGTTCTGCCTGGCTGTTTGGAATGAATGAAAGAATAGACATGCAAGAGCCATGTATCTATTTTCTGTCTGTATTTTATTGTATTTTGTGTTATGCGTTTATTACGGGTAATTTCCTACATGGGTTGGGTCGTGGTAGAAGTGAAGAGTATAGTTATGTATTCATGCCTTATCTTCATATTCAGCTTAGTCTAGTGAGAGCCAGGTTGAGCTACAGCCTGTTTATTTTTTGTTGACTGCAAACTTCGCTTATGTACGCAATTAACAACGATAACTTCCTTATTATGCTAAGGTTGATTATATATACTATTAGATCACTCATTATACTGTTACTTGTTATTATACTGCTTGTAGCATTGTATTGCGTATTTTATTTTCAGTAGTTTTATCGCTATAAGATTGTTCGTTTTTACTGGTTTCTTAATAAAGGATCGAATGTACAGTTTTGAGTTTAGTTATGGATAATGAGCCATTCAGTGTCAAAGCCTCCCCACGCTCTGTCTCTGAGCTGTCTTGGTTTGTTTTCAAGCAACCGCTACAACTGATAAACGCTCTGGTGCAAAAACCCCACCATGGCGGTCGCAGGCCTGGCTGTGAAGGAGAAGGTTTGGGTAGGTAGCTAGCAACCCCATCCCGTAAAAACCCAGAGCTATAGAAATGCCAACAGAAGCTCCAAAGACCTCATTCCTGGCAGAAGGATCTTTGAAGAGTGGTTACAACTGGGGACGATCTGAAAGACTGGCCCGGGACTGACGACCCTGGTGAGCTGCTTTCGGTGGCCTGTGTCCCAGTTGTGATGAAGAAGAAGAAATTGGCACAAACATAGGATAACATTTAAGCCATTTTGTTTTTAATTTCTAACTCCATAAATCATTTCCATTCAGTTCAGCTTCTTCATTGTCTGGTGACACCTGGTATATTTAATTTCTCGAGTTACCTCATCCTTTATCAACAAGGCCTAATAACGTGAAGATTTAGCTCAGTGAATACCTATGGATTCAGGTTCAGATTCATTTATTTATATATAGGATACATATACATTCATATAGTATTTATAAATATATAATGGATAGTTAAGATACGTATTGGTGCGTGGCCATGTGGTTAAGGCGTTTGTCCAGTGATCTGAAGGTCGCTAGTTCGAGCCTTAGCTGAGGCAGTGTGTGTGTCCTTGAGCAAGGCATTTAACCACACATTGCTCTGCGACGACACCGGTACCAAGCTGTATGGGTCCTAATGCCCTTCCCTTGGACAACAGCGGTGGCACGGAGAGGGGAGACTTGCAGCATGGGCAACTGCTGGTCTTCCATACAACCTTGCCCAGGCCTCCGCCCTGGAAACCTTCCAAGGCGCAAATCCATGATCTCATGAGACTAACGGATGCCTATATATATATAAGTTAGGATACATACAAGCAGGCCCTTTCCACTGAGGTTGGGTGAGATTAGAACTAGATGGTGAAAAGAGAAATATTTAAAGAGAACATGAGGGGGAATTTCTTCACTCAGAGGATAGTGGGAGTGTGGAATGGGCTGTGGAATGGGTAAATATGGGGTTAATTTGAACATTTATGAAAAGTTTGGGATAAGTACATGGATAAGTCAATGGGACTAGGAAGAATAACAGTTCAGCATGGACTAGATGGGCTGAAGGGCCTGCTGCTTTGTGGTAGTGCTTTATGACCCTAAGAACTGATAATTTAGCTTGGTGAATATCTATGGACTGACCCTCAGTTAGGAAATGGAAAGAAAGCTTCTCGAAGTACATATATGTTACCATCTACAGCCATGAGATTAATTTTCTTGCAGGCATTCACAGTAAATACAAGAAACGCACTAGAATCAATGAAACACCACCCCCTACGGACGGACGAACAACTAATGTGCAAAACATAATAAACAGTGTGAATACAAACAGAGAGAAACCTATAGAGTAGTAACCAGAACAGAATCAGCGCAAGACCTACCATCCAACTAGAGTGTTCAACCAATGTGCAAATAGAACAAACTGTACAAATACAAAAAAAGGAAATGATAATAACAAATAAATAAGCACTAAAAATCAAGAGCCAGAGATGAAGAGGCTTTGAAAGGGAGTCCAGAGGTTATGGGAACAGTTCAGTGATATCTGTAACAGAATCAATGAAAGACTGCCCAACTAGGGCATTGAACCGGAGTGCAGAGGACAAACTGAGCAAATAAGAAAAAAGAAAACCAATATTTGGTAAACACAAAATACTCTGCAGATGCTGGGGTCAAAGCAACACGCACAACATGATGTAGGAACTCACCAGGTCGGGCAGCATCCGTGGAAATGAACAGTCAACGTTTCAGGCCAAGACCCTAACCCCCTCCCTCTTCAGTCCTGACAAAGGGACTCGGCCCGAAACGTTGACTGTTCATTTCCACAGATGCTGCCCGACCTGCTGAGTTCAACCAGCATTTGGTTCTTGAATCAACTCTAACAATCCTGTCATGGAAGATTATTGGCGGTAGGAAAGAAAAGTTAGATTGATCTTAAGTAGATTAAAAGGTTGGCACAACATCATGAGCCAAAGGGCCTGTACTGTGCTGTAGTGTTCCATGTTGTATGCTCTAACCCTAATCACTACAGTTCAGCAATACCATGACCACAAGAGATTAGCTTTTATTTGTCACCTGTACATTGAAACATATAGTGAAATGCATAAATTCACTGGGGGACCTACCTGGGGGAAGCAACAGTTGCTGTGCCTCTGGCACTGAGTCTGGCCCTGTGGCTCAGAAGGGCAGGAAACAGAAGAGGATGGTAGCAATGATAGGGGACTCTATAGTCAGGGGGCAGATAGGCAACTCTGGATTTTCTGTGGATGTGAAAAGAAAACAAGACCTTGCTTAAAGGTTCCAACTCGAAATGTCGACTGTACTTTTTTCCATAAATGCTCCCTGGCCTATTGAGTTCCCCAGCATTTTATGTGTGTTTACAAGTAGATGATGGATATAACATGAAAGTAAGGAAGGACAAGTCAATGATTGGGTACAAATGTAGACAGAGCAAAGAGTTAAATTTTACCACAGGGGCAAAATTCAAAAGGGTGAAGAAGGCAGGACTGAAGTTGCTGTATTTAGATATTGTACACGTGGCACTCGGAGTAAGATAGGCAAGCTCGTGGCACAATTAGAGATTGGTCAGTATGACATCATGGGCATCACTGAGTCATGGCTGCAAGCTGGCCACAGATTGGAGCTTACCTGGTTTCAAAAGGACAGGCATAGGCAAAGGTATGGTTCTGTTGGTAAGAGGTGGAATTATATCTTTAGAAAGAGATTACACAGGGTCAGAGAATGTTGCACTTTTGTGGGTGAACATAAGAATGTAAGAAATAGGAACAGGAGTAAGCCATATGGCCTTGAGCCTGCCCCGCCATTCAATAAGATCTTGGCTGATCTGTCCATGGACTCATCTCCACCTACCCGCCTTTTCCCCATAACCCTTAATTCCCTGACCATGCAAAAATCTATCCAACCTTGTCTTAAATATACTTACTGAGGTAGCCTCCACTTCTTCATTGGTCAGAGAGTTCCACAGATTAAACACTCTCTGGGAAAAGCAGTTCCTCCTCATTTCCATCGTAAATCTACTCCCCTGAATCTTGAGGCTATGTTCCCAAGTTCTAGTCCCACCCACCAGTGGAAACAACTTGCCTGCATCTATCTTATCTATACCTTTCAGAATGTTATATTCTTCTATAAGACCTCCTCTCATTCTTCTGAGTTGAAGAGAGTACAGTCCCAGGCAACTCAATCTCATCTTGTAGTCTAAACCCCTCATCTCTGGAATCAACCTAGTGAACCTCCTCTATAACGCCTCCAAATCCATTATATCCTTCCTCAAGTATGAAGACCAGAAATACACGCAGTACTCCAGGTGCAACCTCAGCAGTACCCTGTACAGTTGCAGAATAACCTCCCTGCTCTTAAATTCAATCCCTCTAGCAATGAAGGCCAACGTACCATAGCCTGCTGCACCCAACCTGCTGTGATTCGTGCACAAGCACTCCCAAGTCCCTCTGCACAGCAGCATGCTGCAATTTTTTTTATCAATTAAATAATAATTTGCTCTTTCATCTTTCCTTCCAAAGTGGATGACCTCACATTTACCAACGTTGTACTCCATCTGCTAGACCCTTGTGCATTCACTTAACCTATCTATATCTCTCTGCAGACTTTCCGTATCCTCTACATAATTTGCTTTTCCACTCAATTTAGTATCATCAGCAAACTTAGATACACTACACTAGATCCCTTCTCCCAGATGATTAATGTATATCGTGAACAGTTGCGGGCCCAGATCTGACCCCTGAGGCACACTGCTCACCACTGTTTGCCAAACAGTGTAACACCCATGTATCCCAATTATCTATTCATTAACCAGTCCTCTATACATGCTAATATATCACCCCCAACTCTATGCATCCTTATCTTATGGATAAGTCTTTTATATGGCACCTTATCGAACACCTTCTTGAAACCCAAGTAAATAACGTCCATCAGTTCCCCTCTATCCACTGCTCTCATTATATTTTCAAGGAACCAGTAAGTTTGTCAAACAGGACCTGCCTTTGCTGAATCCATGCTGCTTCTGCCTGATGGATCCATTTCTTTCCAGATGCCTCACTATTTCTTCTTTAATGATAGCTTCAAGCATTTTCCGACCTACACAGGTTAAACTAACTGGCCTATAGTTATCTGTCTTTTGCCTACACCCTTTTTTGAACAGTGGCATGACGTTCACTGTCTTCCAATCTGGAGGGACCTGCCCAGAGTCCAGAGAATTTTGGACCAAAATCACCAAAGCCTCTACTATAACTTCTGCCATATCTTTCAGTAACCTGGGATGCATTCCATCAGGATGAGGGGACTTATTTATCTTCTGGCCCACAAGTTTGCTCTTTAGTTATAGCTATAGCATTGAGGTCCTCAGCTCCCATTGCATCCTTAACATCTCTCTTTAGGTGTCCTCCTCTGTGAAGACCAGCACAAAATAGATTCAGACTACTCGGCCATTTCCTCATTCCTGAGTATCAATTCACCCTCTCATCCTCCAAGGGACCTACATTCACTTTGGTCACCCCTTTCTGCTTTATATTATTATAAAAACTTTTACTCTGTTGGTATATCTGGTGCTAGTTTATTTTCACAATCTAGCTTTCCTTTCTTTACTGCCCGCTTAGTGGTACTTTGTTGCTTTTAAAAGTTTTCCCAATCTTCCAGTTTCCCACAACTCTTGGCGACTTTGTATGCACAAGGTTTTAGATTGATGCTTTATCTTCTTTCCTTAGTTATCCAAGGCTGGTTCTTCACACCCCTACTGTCCTTGCTTTTAACTGTGAAAAATCTCTTTAAAAGTCTTCCACTGTTCCTCAACCATCTCACCATGTTCTGAGCCTGTGTTCCGAGACTACAGTGGCCAAATCCTCCCTCATCCCATTGTAGTCTCCATTGTTCAGATGTAATACACTGGTTTTAGATTGAACTATTGCACCTCCATTTGTATGAGAAATTCAATTATACTGTGATCACCCTTTCCAAGAGGATCCCTAACTACAAGATCACCAATTTTACCTGTCTTATTGCACAGGACCAGATCTAATATTGCACGCTCCCTTGTAAGTTCAGCAACATGCTGTTACAGAAAGCCATCATGATGTATCCTATGAAGACCTCCTCATGACTGCCTCAACCAACTTTATTCATCCAATCTATTTGCAAGTTGAAGTCCCCCATGAAAACTGCTGTTCCATTCTTACATGCCTCAGATATTTCTCTGTTTATTGCCTGTGCCTTTGTAATGTTGTTATTCAGTGGATGATAGACAACTCCCATCAATTATTTTTTTCCCTTTACTATTCCTAATTTCTACCCAGATGGATTCAACATTCTGCCCCTTAGATCTTATATCATCTGTTTCGCCCTGATCTCATCTTTAATTAAGAGTGCTACTCCACCTCCCTTACCTTCTTGCCTAACCTTCCGTATTACCTGATATTCTTGGATATTTGATTCCCAATCCTCTCCACCCTGCAACCACATCTCTGTAATGGTCACTAAATCATACTTCTTTATATTGATTTGCACCTCAAGTTCACTGACCTTATTTCGAATACTACGAGCATTCAGGTAAAGTGCCCTTACACTCATTTTGCTTTTAAAATCTTGTAATCTTCTACTCTTTTGCATTTGACATTTCTTCACTCCACTCTTACTTTCCTCTTTGTCTTTTGCTTTTTCTTCATCTTTATCCATACTTTTCTTTTTCCTAATTTTACTTCTCCAATCCGTTGAACGCCCCCCCCCCCCCCCACTTTCTGGTTTAAAGCCCTCTCCACAGCCCTAGTTATGTGATTCGCTAGGATACAGCACCCATCTGGTTCAGGAGGAGCCCATCACATTGGTACAGCTCCCTCCTTCCCTAATACTGGTGCCAATTTCCCATGAAATCAAACCCACTTCTCCCACACCAATTTGACGTTTCAGGGTACTTGGACACTAATGATAAATTAAGTCAGAGCCACGCATTTAACGTTCTAATCTTCTTGACTCTATGCCAAGTTGCACGTGGCTCAGGTAGTAATCCAGAGATTACCACCTGTTTGGTTCTGCTTTTTAATTTAGTCCCTAGCTGCTCAAATTCCCTCAGCAGAACCTCTTTCCTCATTCTGCTTATGCTGTTCCCTCAGCAGAACCTCTTTCCTCATTCTGCACATGGACCACGGCAACTGGATCTTTCCCCTTCCACTGCAAATTCCCCCAAAAGATATGTCCCCCAAAAGAAATTGTTCTCAAATGGCAGGGATAGGCAACTGTGGCTGAAAAAAAGAAGTTAAGGACGGCATTAAAGAAAGGGGATATAAGGTAGCAAAAGTGAGTGGATAGTTGGATAATTGGGAAGTTTTTAAAATCCAACAAAAAGCAACTAAAAAAGCTACAAGAAGGAAAAAAGCCAATAATATAAAGCAAAATACTACGTTTTTTCAGTTATATAAAGTTACATAATATTATATAAAGAGATATATAAAGTTATAAAGAGATATTGGACCACTGAAAATTGATGCTGGTTAGGTAGTAATGGAGGACAACGAAATGGCAGATGAACTTAATGGGTACTTTGCATCAGTCTTCACTGGAGAAGACTTTAGCAGTGTGCAAGAGGTCTGTGAGTGTCAGGGAGCAGGAGTGAGTGCCATTGCTATTACAAAGGAAAACAATCAAGGCAAATTGAAAGGTCTTAAGATGGATAAGTCACCTGGACCAGATAGATGACATTCCAGAGTCCTGAGAGAGTTTGCTGAAGAGATAATGAATGCATTGGTCATAATCTTTCAAGAATCACTTGATTCTGTCATGGTCCTGGAGGACAGGAAGATTGCAAATCTCACTCCACTCTTTAAGAAGGAAGGAAGGCAAAAGAAAGGAAATTAATTTTGGTTGGGAAAGTGTTGGAGTCTATTATTAAGGGTGAGGTTTCAGGGTACTTGGACACTAATGATAAATTAAGTCAGAGTCAGCATGGTTTCTGTCAAGGGAAATCTTGCATGACAAATCTGTTAGAGTTCTTGGAGGAACTAACAAGCAGAGTGGAAAAAGGTGAGGCAGTGGATGTCATTTACTTGGATTCTCAGAAGGCATTTGATAAGGTACCACACATGAGGCTACTAAGCAAGATAAATTCCTATGGCGTTACAGGAAAGGTACTGGCATGGATAGAGAAATGACTCTCAGGCAGGAGACAGTGAGTGGAAATAAAGGGGCCCTTTTCTGGTTGGCTGCCAGTGACTAGTGGTGTTCCTCAGGGGTCAGTTTTGGGACCACTACTTTTCACATTGTTTGTCAATATTTGGATAATGGAATTAATGGCTTTATGGCAAAATTTGCGGATGATACAAAGATAGGTGGAGGGGTAGGTTGTGCTAAGGAAGCAATGTGATTGCAGTAGGATTAGACAAATTGGAAGAACAGGCAAAAAAGTGGCAGATGGAATGCGGATTTGGGAAATGTATGATAATGCATTTTGGTAAAAGGAACAAAAGTGCTGACTATTATCTAAATGGGGAGAAGGTTTAAACATCAGAGGTGTAGAGGAACTTAGGAGTCCTCGTGCAAGACTCCCAGAAGTTTAATTTACAGGTTGAGTCAGTGGTAAAGAAGGGAAATGTAATGTCCGCATTCATTTCAAGTGGAATAGAATATAAAAGCAAGGAGATAATGCTGAGGCTTTATAAGACACTAGTCAGGCCACACTTGAAGTATTGTCAACAGTTTTGGGCTATATATCTCAGAAAGATTGTATTGTCATTGGAGAGAGTCCAAAGAAAGTTCATGAGGATGATTCCAGGAACGAACGGGTTAACATACGAGGAGCGTTTGGCAGCTTTGTGCCTGTACTCACTGGAACTTAGAAGAATGAATGGGGATCTCATTGAAACCTACCAAATGTTGACAGGACTAGGTAGGGTGGATATGGAGAGGATGCTTCCTATGGTGGGGGTATCCAAAACTGCAGGGCACAGCATCAGAATTGAGGGGTGACCTTTTGGAACAGAGGCAAAAAGGAGTTTTGTTAGCCAGAGAGTAGTGAATCTCTGGAATGCTTTGCTACAGACCGCAGTGGAGGCCAAGCCCGTGTGTATATTTAAGGTGGAAGTTGATAATTCCCTGATCAGTCAGGGCATCAAAGGCTATGGGGAGAAGGCAGGTGTATATAGGGTTGAGTGGGTTTCGGGATCAGCCATGATGCGGACTCGATAGGCTGAATGGCTGAATTCTGCTTATGGTCTTATTTGCATCAATGACCAACCTAGTTCACGGATGTGCTGGAAGCAACAAGTGTTGGTATGCTTCTGAACATAACATGCCCACAGCTCACTAACCCTAAACTTAGCAGTACACCTTTGGAATGTGGCAGGAGCACGCAAATGAAGCTACACTGTCACAGGGTGAGAGTACAAAATCCTTACGTAGACAGCTCACGCTCTAAAACGATTGCGCTAAGTGCTACGCTACCGTGTCACCAGCGTCACTTTGACCATTGTTCTGAAATGGTCCTTCTTCTTGTTGCATTCATGCTTCTTTTAGTAAAAATTCCGTTGATGTTTTTCTAGTGAATGCTGCTTATCTGATGCTGTATGCCTGTGATGCTACTGCAGGTAAGTTATCCATGACACTTGTACACACCTGGACTTGTGCACATGACAATAAACTTGACTTTGACCTTGCAGTACCAGGATTCTTGGTGGCTGCACTGCAGAGGTTCTTCATTAGCCCTGTTGTGTGCTGCTGTGGTCCATGTTTCATCAAGGTAGTTCTTTACCATTTTTTTCACATTGTTATTATTTGTTAGATGATGTGAACTACACAAAGAATGCTATGCAGGAGAGTTATTAACATGGAAAGCCTCTGCACTGGGGAAGTACCATTCTCTTGACCTCAGAGGTCTGGATGAAGGAGTATGAGTAGTCATTATAAATGGGCCTCCGTTGGTTTTAGCAAATGGCAATGACTTCTTCTCCTCTCTCCTTGAAGTGCTGCAGAACCGCCATTGATGCCCAGTCTGCCAGAACTGGTTTTGCACGCTAGGACAGGCATGTCAATATCTCACCAGAGGCTGTACAGGGTTGTAAACTCAGCCAACTCCACCACGGGGAAAACCCTCCCCTCCGTGGAGGGCATCTTCCTGAGGCGTGCCTCGAAAAGGCAACATCCATCATAAAGAACCCTCACCAACAGGGACAAGCCCTCTCCTCATTGCTACCCATCAGAGAGGACACACAGAGGCCCCAAGACCCACATGCAATGATTCAGGAACAACTTCGTTTCTGCCATCAGATTTCTAAACAGTCCATGAACCCATGAACACTACCTCATTATTCTTTCTTATTTTGCACGATTTACTTATTTTGTAATTGTTATATTTTGTAACTTCAAAACATTAAACTAATTTAAAGAAAGACATGGGAGTTCAAACATATGGGTGCAACTTTGAGTTTACATTAAGTGAGGAGTGTACATATCATGTGGTAACGTGATGACGTACGCAATTGATGCAATTGAGCCCGTAATTAATTATTTAAACAAACAAGAAAGCTGTATGTTGTTCAGCTTACTCAAATATTATTGAAATATTAAATACACAACATAATTAATAATGATTCCATGTCTTTGCACTGTCCTGCTACCACAGAATAACAAATTTCACCTCATGCGACAGACGATAATGAATCTCATTCCAATTCTCTGTCTGGGATTAGCAGTCTCTGCTGACATCACTTCTTGTCATAATTTCACTCAACCTCACTCTGAGCCTGTCTGTCTCATGATCACTCACACGTGTCCTTCTGTGCAAAACATCACACAAATAAGATGCGCAGATTGAGTGGATAACCAGAGACCTTTCCCCAGGGTGGAAATGGCTAACATGAGGGGGCATGATGTTAAGGTAGGAGGAAAGTAGAGGGTAAATGTCAGGAAATTTCTTTACACAGTGAGTGGTGGATGTGTGGAACATCCTGCCAGGTGCAGTGTGGAAGCAGATGCTTTCAGGACATATAAGAGTCTCTCAGACAGGCACAGGGATGATAGAAACATGCGGGGCTATGTGGGAGGGAGTTGTTAGATTGATTTTAGAGTAGGTTAAAAGATCAGCACAACATTGTGGGCTGAAGGGCCTGTACTGTGTTGTGATGTACAAAGTTCAATGATCTAATAAAACGAATGTGGTGAAAACCTCCAGCCTGCATTACTAGGAGTTTGGATCAAGATTGTGTTCAACTGAAATCGACAAGGGACGTAAATACAATGTGACAGTAAGGCATTGGTAATGTCAGCTTCAGCAGCTGTAAGGCTGTTTAGCAAAAAGGCATTGTTATCAGTCAGCACTAATATAGAGGAAATATAACCATGAAATCAAGACAGACAGATAGAATATAAAACAATACAGCACAGTACGGGCCATTCAGCCCACAATGCTGTGCTGACCTACATAAATCTGCTGTATAATCAATCTAATCCTTCCTTCCTACACAGCTCCAAACTATCCACTTATTACAGCCACATGCCAATCTAAAAGTTTTTAAAATCTCTGTGCTGTATCTGTCTTTTGAAATTATAATTGAGGAGTCCCTTCTTCAAGAAGGGAGAGAGGCAGAAGAAAGGAAATTATAGGCCAGATAGTCTGGTTGGAAGATGTTGGAGTCGATTGTTAAGGATGTGGTTTTGGGGTACTTGGAGATATGATAAAAATAGGCTGTAGTCAGCATGGTTTCCTTAAGAGACAATCTTGCCAGACCAATACGTTGGAGTTCTTTGAAGAAACAACAAGTAAGATAGACAAACGAGAATCGATTGATGTTGTGTACTTGGAGTTTCAGAAGGTCTTTGACAAGGTGCCGCAAATGAGACTGCTTAACAAGCTACAAGCTCATGGTATTACAGAAAAGATTCTAGCCTGGATAAGGCAGTGGCTGATTGATAGGAGACAAAAAGTGGGAACAAAGGAAGACTTTCCTGGTTGGCTGCCGATGACTCATAGTGTTCCACAGGGGTCTGTGTTGGGACCGGTTCTTTTTATGTAAATGACTTTGATAACAGATTTAATGGCTTTGTAGCCAAGTTTGCAGATGATACGAAGATAGGTGGAAGGGCAAGTGGCTTTGAGGAAGTAGAGAGGCTACAGAAGGACTTAGACCGATTTGGAGAATGGGCAAAGAAGTGGCAGATGGAATACAATGTTGGGAAGAGTATGGACATGCACTCTGTTAGAAGAAATAAAAGGGTTGACTATTTTCTAAATGGAGAGAAAATACAAACAACTGAGGTGCAAAGGGACTTGGGAGTCCTTGTGCAGGATTTATTAAAGGTTAATTTGCAGATTGAGTCTGCGGTGAGGAAGGCAAATGTGATAAAGCACTGGTGAGGCTTCACTTTCAGTATTGTGAGCAGTTTTGGGCTCCTTATCTAAGAGAAGGTGTGCTGACATTGGAGAGGGTTCATAGGAAGTTCACAATAATAATTCCAGTATTGAAATGATGAGAAGCATTTGATGGCTCTGGCTCTGTACTCACTGAAATTCAGGAAAATGACAAGTGACCTCATTTGAACTTATCAGCTGTCGAAAGGCCTTGATCGACTGGATGTGGAGAGGACATTTCCTATTGTGGAGGAGCCTAAGATCAGAGGACACAGCCTCAGAATAGAGGAACGGAAGTGGGGAGGAATTTTTTTAGCCAGAGTGTAATGAATCTGTGGAATTTGTTGCCACAGGCAGCTGTGGAGGTCATGTCTTTTCACACATTTAAGGCAGAGGTTGATAGATTGGTTAGGGCATGAAGGAATACAGGCAGAAAGCTGGTGATTGACACTGAGAGGAAAATTGAATTAGCCATGATGAAATGGCAGAGCAGACTTGATGGGCCGAATAGCCTAATTCTACTCCTATATCTTATGGTCTTATTACCCCCAGCAGTGTGTAAAAACCCTAGCTTTGACATCTCCCCTAAACCCACTTACCTGAGACAGATGCCTCTGATGTTGGCTATTGCCTCTCTGGGAAAAAACTGTGCTGGCCCTTTCAGTCTTAGGTTCATAGACAAATGCAGCAGAGAAAC